>NW_026000093.1:4887553-4918208 GCF_001458135.2 Marmota marmota marmota | reverse complement strand
GGAGGGGCGGGAGGCCGGGGTCCCGGGGAAGGCCAGGGTGCCGCGTCCTCGAGCCGGTCCTGCGGCTCTGGCCTGGGCTTGGGGACCGCAGAGACCCGAAGCCGGCGTTGGCAGACTCCTGCGGCCCTTTAGGGCCTCCGCAGACCGACCCGGTGACTTTCTGTTGTTTTGGTTTGGAAGCAAAAGAGTCCAACCTACGTCGGGCTGGGGAGAGACTCACGGGATTAGAGCAGGCGCTGGCATTTTCCTCCTGACTTTTTGTTGTTGTTGTTGTTTGAGCGTACTACTGTTTGTGGTAAGTGCCGCGCCTGTCGTGTTCCTTGGGACCTTTTTAAACACCGGCGTAGGGAAGACTCAGGAGTAGAACTAAAAGGGAGTGATTTTGCAGATCCATGATTTTCCTTTCAGTTATTATTTTGTTTTCGTATGCCGCTTTTTAAATTCGAGCAATCATAGCAATGTTTTGAACAAATCAGGAGAATTTGGGTAGGGCGGAGTAGGTTTTTAAGAATAGTTTTTTTTTTTTTAAAAATTACAAAGTACTATTGAAAAAAATTAAGTTGCCAAACAATGAAGACCCCATACCTTCTCCTCTGACCCCCAATCCCCGATATTTCCTTTATTACTGGGTAACCAGACTTCGACTGTGTGTAGCCGTTCAGGATTTGTGTGTGTGTGTGTGTGTGTGTCCCCGCGCGCGCGCATCTGAGGGTTATGCTTTAGAAACAAAATTTGAATCATCTGTAGTATATTGTTTTATTGGCCAACAAAACATCACGAACACCCCTCCATTTTATTAACATGCTTCGTTCTTCTTAAAAACTGCATAACTGTAGTTATTTCTTTATTGTTGAACTTGGTTTACAAATTTTCAATTATCAGTTACTTTTAAAAGGCCAGTGCTTTGAAACAATAACGTGGTGAAACTTTCAGAATGTACAAGGCCAGATGTGATACTTTCATATGAAATAGGTTGAGTAATATGTTTACAGAAAGCTTAATGGTAAGTTTACATGGGGCTGGATGACTTCATAAAGCAGGTTATTAAAAGAGTTTACATTTTGTTTTTTCGAGTACATTTTCCCAAATAAATTTATATACCGTATGGTCAGATGAAAACATTTAATTCCTTGAACATAAAGTAGCCGATTTGTGAAAAAAAAAAAAAAAAAAAGGTAAAGTGGAAAACCAGTGGCCCAGAGCTTTGTATTGGGGGGTGCCTGGGGAGAAACACCAGGGTTTAAATATTTCGAAAAGTAAGCCTTAGGGAGTTAAGCTGGAAGTGGAAGTATGGTACTACCTGCTTATTATTAAGACAGAAAGCAAATCCTTGGTGCATTTTGTATTTTTGTGTGCAGAAGAGCTGGAGGCATTGTTGATTTAATTACTAACTTGTATTTTTTAAAGATGCACTGTTGTGTTCATCTTGGTGCTAGTTTCCAGGGAAAACAGAACTGAGAAAATCATAGACAATGGTCTGCATCTAAGCATGTATAGTCTGAAATCTTAGTGTAACTTGTATAGCATTTTTTTGGGGAACTGTGCTTAAAAGGAATCAAAAACATCCATGGCATTTTAGTTCTTGTTTCTGATAATAATAGCTTTCTCTTAATACCAAAATAAGTAGCATTTCCCCCATTCTATAGATTAGTAAACAGGCTCTGGGAGATTAAACTTCTTAAGAACCCATTGCTTTTTAAGTAGTGATGTCTGCATATACCCAGGTGTACTTAATTCAAGAACCTGGATTTTTTTGCTCTGCCTTGTCTCTCATTTATGCATATTGCCTTACAAAACTGTTCATCTTAGTTTTCTTTCTTTGAAATGGCAAAATAGAGATGGAGATAATCATGTACACTGAAAATTGTCTAAAGGATACATAGCCAAAAACTAAAACAGTATCTTTTTTTTTTTTTTTTTAACCTTTATTTTATTTATTTTTATGTGGTGCTGGGGATTGAACCCAGGACCTCAACCCCAGCCCTAAAACAGTATCTTTTTATATGAGGTTTCTGGTGATGTATTATTAAAATATTAAACTTGTTTTTATGTTGTTAACCAAGAAGGTAAGGGATTGTGTTGCGTTAGTCACTGTTCTATGCCATGGTAAATTTATATATCATAAATTGTAGCTCTCACAGCTGTTTATTTTTTACAAAGTTTGATAATCTCATTTCAGTAAGCATTATTTTTATGGATTTAGTTGAACATATAATATGCTAATATACTCAAAAGAACACAAAGAGCTCCCTAAAAAGTCTAGAAATATTGAAATTGCTTTTTTAATTTTTGGTATTTTAATCTGTTAAAATACATCAATAAGATGTGTGTCATAGTATTTCAGTTTATTTTAGTTTTTTAGCAGATGTGACAATTGTGTAAAGAAGTAGGGAAGATGCTGAAGATAATTAAGTACGTAATATATATTGTAATAAGTATTTGAGAAGAAACCCACAGATATTCAGGATGATAATCAGTCATATTTAAGTGGCATATCTGCTACTGATATCTCTTAGACAGCTGATGTTGGTTTGTTACTAGGTTTTATAGTTGTATGAGACCAAAATGTTTCAGCCACAGCAAAGTCTCTTTATACTGTGGAACTCTTGCTCTTTGTGTGTATTTTAAAAAATTAAGAGCTATCTTATTGCTGGTGGAAAGAAATTGAAAGTTTATTTTTCAGTTTAACCTCAAAGTCCTTTTGGGGACATATATTCATGAGTAGTCAGAAATAAATCAACTATTTTTGGTCCTATGAATAATACCAGAAAAGCATCAGTGTTGATCTCTAGAGTTTAAAACCCACTGGCCTTTTTTCTTTGTTTGGGAAATGAACACAAAATTTATTAAGTGCCTAGGGCATTGCAGTATTAGACTCCTATTTAAAAACTAATTTGTATAAAATAGCTATTGTGTAATTGCATAAAGACTCTGCTCTGAGGTAGGGTTTTTTTTTTTTTTTTTTTTTGTAAGAAACTAGTTAACATAAAAAGAGACACCAAAATGGTGGTGGAAGGGGGAGGATCTGAGAATTGGCTGTCAGAGTAGATAATGGAGAGGGATTTCTACAAAGAGGAGTAATCAGTGGAGTCAGATGTGTGCATGGATGTCAGGGAAGATGAGAGCTTGCTTGAGTTACAGTTCTGTGAGCTTCCATATGCTGAAAAAATATCTAATTATAATCATTAGCATGTATTAGCTGTGTCCTGTTAGGGATTGAGTTGGAATAGGTAATACTTCCGTAATCTGTAGGCTCTTGTAAGCCCCTATAATAATCATATTATTATAAGTCAGTTCTTTTTTTTTTTAATATTTATTTTTTAGTTTTCGGCGGACACAACATCTTTGTTTGTATGTGGTGCTGAGGATCGAACCCAGGCCGCACGCATGCCAGGCGAGCGCGCTACCTCTTGAGCCACATCCCCAGCCCCTCTCCTTAATAAACTCTTGCTGGCTGTCATTTTATTTTTTTGAATGAATAGCTTTGTGTATGTATTCTTTTCCCCTAATTTCCTCAATTATATTAATGAACTTAACATTTTCTTAGTCATCCAGGCTTAAAATCAAAAGACCATTTTTTTTATTTCACATTTTTTATCGGTGCATTATTGTTGTATATGATGGTGGGATTTATTGCTACTCAAAAGGTCATCTTTGATTTTTCACTCTCCTTAGATGTTATTTTTTTGTCATTGTATTGTGCTTCCTGATTCTTCTGCCTCCCTTCCATTTTTTCGAGCAATCATGTGCAAATGAGACATTCCTAATCTCTAGGGGGTTTTGCCATACCATTCATCATGCATATTGCTATTAAACTGTCCTACCTGCATCCTTGAACATTATAGTCTCTGCTTGATGACAAAACAAAAATCCTGAAACAGTTATTGGCTGTGTCTTATGTCAGTCGTTGTCCGGGTGCTTTGTTCTCTTTTGGTCATACTAATTTATGTTGGTAGTTTTTATGATCCCCACTTCACAGGTGAAGAGGTGGAGACTTCACCAGCTCAAAGGAATTGCTAATGGGTAGAAGAGCTCAGATTTTATTTTTAAGCATGTCTTTCTTGAAAGGTTTGTGTTCTTGACCACCGTGCCTCTGCCCAAAGGCTATTTTCATCAAAGCTATAATAAAGTTCCAGTTACTCAGCATTGTTTTTCTGCATTAATTGGCCCCAGTCCATTTTGAAACTTAGTTCTTCTTGTGATCAAACTTATTTTTTAACATATGTTCTCTGAAGAATGTAAACTTTAAGTTTTACTTAACTTTTTTGGTTATTTATGCATTTTTATTTCTTGGAATTTTTTCTTATCTCCTCAGTGTAAAAGGTTAGCTCATACATGGTTATTCCCCACTCCTACCTTTCCTGTTTGTGTAGTAGTAAAATCTGTCTTTGTTCTTGTAGCCCTTTAATCTTTGATACTTTCTACTCATAATTTGTTTTTTAGTATACTAGCAGTTGTAATTGGAGTATAAGTTTCTGGAAAGCAGAAACAATGTGTATCTCTCAGTAGTCTGAGCATCTCCCAGTAGCTGCTCAGAAAATATGGGTAAATGAGTATCGAAATGATCACTGTAAACTGCCCCTTTCTTTGGCATTTAAGTAGTGTTTGGTTTTAGTGCTGAATGTGTCATCCTCTCACTCATCCCCCACCACAAGCTTATTGGAGTTTTGTGTCTATAGTAACCAGGTTTTATTTTTGTGGGCTGTTATATGAATTCTTTATTTTTCACATTGTTAGGTAATTATTATCAATCATTTATTAAAAATATCAGTTATGGTGGGGCTCGGTGGCACATACCTGTAATCCCAGCGGCTCTGGAGGTTGAGACAGGAGAATCATGAGTTCAAAGCCAGCCTCAGCAATAGTGAGGCACTAAGCAACTCAGTGAGACCCTGTCTCTAAATAAAATATAAAATAGGGCTGGGGATGTGGCTCAGTGGTCGAGTGCCCCTGAGTTCAATCCCTAGTTAACTACCCCCCCTCAAATCAAAACTGAACAAAACAAAACAAAACCCAAAACAGTTTATGCATGTGATTTCTTGGTGTTGTATATAAAAATGTGTAAAATTAACATTTTGCGTTTGATTTCTTTTTTATGTTCTTGAGTTGGGCAAGCTTCCTAATGAACTGCAATATTCTCATAAATTGACTTCACAGCTTCTTTTGTGTTTATAGAAATGAAATATGGAATAAAACTATTTTTTACTATGTTGTTTTATTCCTTTTGGTGATATCAGGAAGATCCAACATAGATGACACATCACTTTTAGATTCCTGAAGAACTCATAAAATTTTAGATTTATTTAGATTACCTATAATTGTTAATGGTTATTATGCAGAAGTTAGTTTTTTCTCTTACTTGCCTTTGCAATACATTGTGTTAGTTTAGATACTTAATTCTTGTTTTGCTAATTAAAAATATAATGCTGGTAAGAATCATCAACTTAAGACAGGTTGGTGATAGTGATGTTTGCTTTTTGGAATGCTAAAATGCATGAACGTAAAGTGAGATTGGTTGTCAAGCTAATCAATTGGCCACTGTCTGCCCTTAACTTAATCACGGTAATCATAAACACTGCTTTTAGGTTTTAAGCAAGTTTAAATTATTCATTGATTTAAAAAATAGACAAATAGTTACATGGTTCAAATTTTAAGTGGTACAGAAATATATAGTTTGAAAATGTCTCTTTCTTGGCCTCCTAATTTTTCTACTTGGAGGCAGCTACACATCTCTGAAATGATAGGAACTATTAATTTATATACATACAAATAAGTGTGAATAAACTTCGTTTTCTTTTCATATAGGTAGAGATGAGGCACACTGCAGATTTTCATTTGCATTTGTTACCTGAAAGTATATCTCTTAAATTCCATGTCAATAGATAAATAACTACTTCATTCTTTTAAAAATACTGGCTGCCTCAAAGTATGGTTTTATATATAAGCACAACTTTTAGATTGTATATTTTATTTAACAATATTTTCTACTAATGGGCATTTAGATTGGTTCCCGATTTAACTATTATAAACTATTGAGGCAACACATTGAAGAAAAAGAAGAAAAAAAAAGTAGGTGATCTTTCTCTGTAGGGAGAATAAAGTTTGAAAGTTGAAATTATTGTGTAGGGGTGAAAAATGTATATTTTTTTCATTGTAAGAATCGAGACCTTAAGAATATGTAGCTGTCTGTTCTGAATATTTTAAATTTGTTTAAATAGACTTTACAATATAATCTTTAATAGTTAAAAGTATGGCTGTATAGAAATGTGACAAGACAAAAAGTTCTGATGTAATACAGTAAACGGAAGGGGGAAATGTAGCAAGACCTAGTTGTTCAGGTTTGTCTTTGTGTCTCTGTTTCAGTCATTCCTCAGTATGGGGTAAGACCCTTCTGGAATGAGGGTTTTATGATCTGTCAGACAGGGTAGGACAGAGAATTTCCTTATGACCAGCTTTAACACAGAATGGCAGGGGAAGGTCAAAGTAACATATAGGTTTTTGCGGTTGACCTGGGAAGAGGAGCTTTAGTTCCTGTGATCCACCTTAACGAAGAGGAATTCTAGTTTCTGTGGCCTACCTGGGGAATAAAAGGAATAGGAGAAAGGATCAGAGAAGTTAGAAGATAATTTGCTCTTGAGGCTGTCTGGTTTACTCCAGTTCAAAGTGCTTGTCTTGTAGAAGCATCATTCTTTGCTTTATGTTTTTCTGAGCCCCAACCAATGTTTCTTGGTTACCCCTTTTGTGTGTGTGTGTGTGTGTGTGTGTGCGCGCGCGCGTGCGCGCGCGCAGGGGGTGGGGGAGCGAGGGAGGTGGAGGGTTGAAACGAGTGATGTTCTGCTAGTGAGCTAGCTACATCCTGAGCCCTCTGCTTTTAAATTAAAAAAAAAAAAAAAAAAAAAACTTTTTTTTTTTGGAGACAAGGTCATGTTAAGTTGTTCAAGGTGGCTCTCAACTTGTCATTCTTTGCTTCAACCTTTGAGTAACTGGGATTATAAGCATGTGTTCCTTACCTGGCTTTTGGTTTCTTTTCTGACCTGATTAGTGACCTGGATGGAGAGAAATCTGGGATCATGTGAAGACACCTGTTAGAGTCTGTTGATTCTAAGTGACAGTAGTGATGGGTAGTAGCTTCCATGATCAATTGTCCATTCCACAAGATTCAGCCCTCTATGTATTTAGCAGTTCAGTGCTTAGAAATGATACTGACTTGGAAGGTAGTGTTTGGGACTATGGCCTATGTGATGTTTTTGATGTTCTTTGCCTGTCCATGTGTTGGAAGCTTGGTCTCTTTGTGGAAATATGGGAGGTTCTTAGGTCATAGAGCGACCTCCCCTAGAAAGGCACTAAGTTAGTTTTCATGTGACCCCTTGGTAAGATCTGAAAAGAGGTAATTCTTAAAAAATGTTTATTATTGTGAAGGAGTGATTATAAAAAAGCTGAGCCTGCCCCCACCCCTTTTGACTTCCTGTCTTATGATGTAATTTCTTTTCCTACATGGAATACCATCATTGCCATCTGCCATGATGTGATGAAGCCAAGACAGCCTTCACTGTAAGTGAACTGATGCTAGCACTGTGCAGTTGAATATCCAAAACTGTGGGCTAAATAAACCTTTTTTTTTTTTTTTTTTATAAAGTTAGCCTGTCTAAGGTATTTTGTTATAGTAATGAAAATCTAATTCAGCTTGTAATAGTATATATTTAACATGGGAAACGTGTTTGGGGATGAGCTAAAATGCCCGAGTGTCATGTAGAAGAAAATGTCATAGCCTCCAATAAAATATGTTTTATTTTATATGGTCATTACCTTTTTTTTTAAACTTTAAAATTATATGTTCAAAAATGAGATTTAAACTACTGAAATAATTGAAGTTAAACAAATTCCTCCTATAGGGCTTTCCATCTATGTCTTTATGAGTTGCCAGAGTAATGGTTTTTCGGAGTTTGGTGTGACTCCTTTCAGACTTTTATGTATAAACAAAAACCATATATTTGTGCTGTCTTAAGAGCATCAGAATTCTCTTGAAAACAACTGGTAGGAATGATGAAAGTCAGAATCTTATTGAATAAAGAAGTGAATAAAATGATGATGGGATAAAAGTTAAATTAACAGTGAATGTTCTTTGATTCCTTCAGACCAGAGATGCTATAAATACAGAGTATTATTGTGTCAACTGTAATAGCTAGTTAGATGGTTGATTAGGTTATGTGTGTCACTTAAGGTTTCCCAAGCTGTATATTTTTAAAACTAGTAATAGGAGATTTCAGTATTTTCTGATAGGTCTCAAAAAATTAGATTTTAGGTGTTTAGATATTATGCTACTTCTTTTGAGAGTGGTATGTATGTGCTATTGATTTGGTCCAGTGTGACTTAGTTTTTTTTTTGTTTTTTTTTTTTAAGTGGTTCTTGTAATTACCCATTTATGAACCACTATGATTCTCTTTTGATCCCTTATATTGTACTAGACAATGTAAACCTAGACAATGTAAATATAGTATCATTTATTTGATTTTGATTTTCCCCCCTATAATAGTGGTAGGAATTCACTGTATAAAAGACCTTAAAGTATGAAGAAGAGTCAGATTATCAGCAGTGTTACCACCCAGTGGTGGTATATCCTTTAATTTAATTGTGTTAATGAAGTCATCAACTTTGAAAAACCTGCCTTTAAGGTCTGCTGCCATATAAGAAATAGATTTGATGATAGAAATATGGAAAATATGGGACTGCGGTTATAGCTCAATGGTAGAGCACTTGGTTGCGTGTGTGAGGCCCTGATCCTCAGCATCACTTAAAATAAATAAATAAAAATAAAGATATTGTGTCTGTCTATAACTTAAAAAACATTAAGAAAAAAATTATGGAAAATGTGAGTGACTGGAATGTTGTAGGTTAGGACGTTGTGCTTTTAGTAACCCAGGTTGTGATAAAGCAGGGAATTTCTGCACATAAACAGAAATGGTGGTTTAATTGTTGGTTATGGAACCCACTGGTGGATCAATCAATGTACCTCTGTCACTGCCAGTGGATAAATAGTGTAGAACTTTTGTGTGATAAGTATCATTGTATCTTTGTAGTCCATCTTTAAAATACTGAGTGTTGGGGGTATAACTGTGGTAGTCTTGCTTAGTATGCTCAAGGCCCTAGGTTCAATTCCCAATACTGGAAAAAAACAAAAGCAGGGCCTTAAGTTTAGTAGAATGAAATATTTAGAAATGCCACAGCTCAAAAGACAAATGCTAACAGTCTTTGGTTTATAATGAACAATTAGAACAATTGCTTGTTTTATTCCTGTGACACCTGTGTTTTCACTCTTAATTTTCAATCTTTGTCTTTTTTTTTTGTACATTTTATACACATCATACATGTTTTTTAAGGGTCATTTTCATATGCATGATGACTTTATAGAGTTAGATGAGTCTCTGAAGACATCTCATACACTCTCATTCTTTGTCTTTTGATAACTAGAGTAGATTTCTAAAATCCTGGCTCATCTTCAGACTCAAATATAAGAGTGGATTTTGGAACACATAAAGGAAGTCACTGCAATTTTAGTTTTAAGAAAAAGACTGCAGTGTTCTATAGTGACTTAACATGCATTATAAATCCATCCTGAAAAGTTTCTTTAAATACTTCTAAAACATTTAATGGGAGTGACTTTTCCCTTCAAATAGAGTTATTTGAACTGTTTCTTCTTTCATGAACCAAAGATAACTAGAAATGGATATCGGCAATTATACAGTAGTTTATATCTGTATTATACTATATTGTTCTATACTATTGTCTATTTCTGTATTATACTTTTCATGAAACTGATTGGCTTTCAAGGAAAAGAAGGGAAGAAGTCACCAGGCATTTATGGTAGTTGAACAACCTCATTTTTTATGATGAATAGTAAGCTTGCTTTTTCTTTCAAAAAAAATTTTTTTTTTAGTTGTAGATGGACGCAATGCCTTTATTTATTTTTATGTGGTGCTGAGGATCGAACCCAGTGCTTCACACATGCTGGTAAAGTGCTCCACTACTGAGCTACAACCTCAGCCCAGCTTGCTTTTTCTTGATAATGACTTCTTTTATCACTATTTAGTAATCACTGATTTTATTGTATCTAGCACTTAATAAAATGAATGTAGGCCATACTGAAATCATAAGTCTTGTATTTACACACATACATTTGAACATCTGATGCACAACTTAGAAGGCACCATTTATATAGATAGAGTACAATGTAAATGGCATTCCCTCTATTGCTTCAGGAGAACTCCTGATATTTTTTATTAAGTGGTGGTTTTAGTCAGTTTTTTTCTGCTACTCTGACCAAAACACGGGACAAGAACAATTTTAGAGGAGAAAAAGTTTATTTGGGGCTCACAATTCCAGAGTTCTCAGTCCCTCTGTGGCTGACTCCATTGTTCTGGACCCAAAGTGAGGCAGGACATCATGGCAGAAGGACATGGTGAAGGAAGGCAGCCAGGACACTGTACCAGGAAGCAGAGAGAGAGAGAGAGAGAGAGAGAGAGATATCTTCCCTTACCAGATAAGATATATACCCCAAAGGCACACCCTGGGACCCACTTTTAGCCATACATATCCTACCTTCCTACATTTACTACCCAGTTAATTCCTGTCAGGGGATTAACACACTGATTAAGTTAATACTCTCATAAACCGATCGTTTCACCTCTAAATTTCCTTGCAT
This sequence comes from Marmota marmota marmota, assembly GCF_001458135.2. Lineage (NCBI taxonomy): Eukaryota > Metazoa > Chordata > Mammalia > Rodentia > Sciuridae > Marmota > Marmota marmota. Next base: position 4,907,509 of record NW_026000093.1, on the reverse strand, counting down.
TGTTTCATACATTTACTTTTGGGGGACACCTAATATCTAAACCATACAATGATGTTTCCTGGGTTTTTCAGGCAGTATATTGAGACCCTGATATCTTTGATGTTAATATTTTCATGTTGTTAAAGAGGCAAGCGAGTATTATTCCCGTTTTATAGATACATGATTTAAGTCTCACAATGACATCATTTTTCTGAATCCATTTTGTTTTCTGTAAAATATTGGTGATATTGGACTGAGTGATCTATCTAGTGTTTAAGGACAGTTTTGCTATGAGATATACTGAATCTTCAACCTGTTTTGGTTCCTTGTAGTTATAAAGGCTTGATAAAGTTATTTATTCCTTTTTTTAAATTTCCACCCTTGAAAATAATGCTGAGTACATGAAATTTTTTGAAGATTTAAAATGCATTAGTGTACTGAAAACACTCCAAAGCTTTATGTGCAATAAGTGTACAGTTAATGGTAGTTGCATTAATAATCAGTAAAAAAGGCAATGTTCTTTGTGAGTTATCTATTTTTTTCAGAGATTATGAGATCACTTACTTGGCAGCAGAAAGTGAGGATGTAATACATCAGCCATATACATTTAAGCAAAGGCCAAATGTGGATCAACTGGTAACTCATTTATCAATATTGTAAACAGTGAGCTGAAGAACCTAGAATAACAAGGAAAAGGAATTGTTACATTGTCAGGAACAGGCTGAGCCAGATTAGGCTTCCTACAATGTGTATAAAATAAAGGAGATTTTATTCATCTGGTTACACAAAAAAAGAAATGAGAAATTATTAAACTTTGGAGTATTTATACTGTGTCTATGATCCATTAGGTATTTCTTTTTGGGTGGTGCTGGTGATTGAACCTAGGGTGTCACTCATGCCAGGCAAGTGTTCTGGTCAGCCATAGCCCTAGCCCATGAGGTGTTCCTGATGTAGCATTATCACTAATGTTCCTCATAATAACTTTGAACCATCAAGAAATGGTTGAGTGGGAGGGGAAGGGAGGGGGCATGGGGTTAGAAATGATGGTGGAATGTGATGGACATTATTATCCAAAATACATGTATGAAGACACGAATTGGTGTGAATATACTTTATATACAACCAGAGATATGAAAAATTGTGCTCTATATGTGTAATAAGAATTGTAATTCATTCTTCTGTCATATAAATTTAAAAAAATTAATTAAAAAAATAAAGAAATGGTTGAATTAGAACCAACATACTATGGAAAGACTTTCATAAGTTGTTTTTTAATCTTTTGAATCTAGAGTTAGTTACCTGTCCATTAATTCCTTTTACTCTTAATGGTGCTTGATTGAAGTTAAAAAAAAAAACAAGCCCTAATTTTGAATATGTTTATTATTTGATTTGAATCATAAAATTGAGGTAAGTTGATAGTGAGGTTATTGGTCAGTGGTGAGACAAGTGCTGTGAATTCAGATCTTAATAAATATGTTTGATTCTGGGCCTTTTTCTCATTGTTATTCTAAAGTTTATTTGTAAAGGTCAGTGTCTGTCTGTTTCCTTTCAAACCCTTTGGTGCTTTCAGTTAATAGGGAACATTACTAAAATCAGTCCTGCTCCCAAATATTTGTTTGTGTTTGGGCTACTGTATCTCATTTATTTTAAGTGATACAAAAAAAAAAAAAAAAAAAAAATAGCATTTACCTGCAAGGAGAGATGTATTTTAGAAGGTTGTTTCCTTTTGAGGCCATTAAGATTTTAATACATTTATTTAATACATTAACATTTTGAGAATTTTGAATCTGCTATATATGTCCTAGTGGATGCCTACAGCTAAGAAAAGGGTGGATTGGACTGTCTTATACAGGATATTACTCAAGCTGAACTGAATTTTTGTAAACGCTAAATAAATCCGTAGGATAGCTTTCCTCTATCCTAAAAGTAAGTTTAGTAATTAGAATGAGCCAAAAGCAATTTCAAGCTTGAAGTTTATGTTTAAGTACAATTTCTCCCAATGGTGTAAGGTATTAGAAATGCAGAGTTTTTTCTTTTCTTTATTTCTTTATTTTTTTTTTTGAGAATTTTTTTAATACTTATTTTTTAGTTTTCGGAAGACATAACATCTTTATTTGTATGTGGTGCTGAGGATCGAACCCGGGCCGCACGCATGCCAGGCGAGCGCGCTACCGCTTGAGCCACATCTCCAGCCCGAGTTTTTTCTTTTAAATGAGGAAAATATGATTGCATGGCTTGGTAATTATTATACCAAAAGGTTGATGGTTTATTTGTTGTTTCAGGTTGGTGCTTAAGTTTAAAATTGAGTTTTAGCACTTTCATAATGTTCTTGTACACTCTAGTATTTATTTCAGTTAGAGGACTTTAGGCCATTTTAAGAATATAACCATGCATTATGTATAGTGAAGATGAATTCCAAATTTCATCAAGCAATAATAAGAGCATCTTCCTTGCTACCTATCTTTGTAGTATCTTTAGTTCTTCACCTGTGTCCTAAATGAGAAATGGAGATGTAAAGATGAATTTAGTCAGCTAGCATTCTTATTTAAGTTGAATTGTGTTTGCTTCCCTATGTAGAGCAGTATTCCTTCCACTCAAGAGTAGAGGGCAAATACAATTTGGGTAGTATGGTAGGTAAATAATGCCCTCTCCTTCTGCCAAGAGGTCCATATTTTAATCACCAGGAACTGAATGTGACCTCATGGCAAAGAGGAATTAAGGTTACAGATGAAATATGGTTGCTAAATCAGCTTACTTTAAGGTAGGAAGATTATTGTGGATTATCCTGATGAGCCCAGTGTAATCACAAGGGTCCTTAAAAGTAGAAGGGGGAAGCAAAGTTGACAGAACCAAAGAGAGAGCAGAGTGAGAAGGACCTTTTTTTTTTTTTTTTTTTAATATTTTTTAGTTGTCAATGGATCTTTTTATTTTATTTATTCATATGTGGTGCTGAGGATTGAATCCAGGGCCTCACACATGCCAGGCAAGCACTCTACCACTGAGCCACAACTCCAGCCCCAAGAAGGACCTATTTTTACGGCTCTGTATTTGGAGATGGAGGAAAAGGCTAGGAGCCAGAGAAAGCAGAACCAGACACTGCAGTGCAAGGGAACAGATTCTTCCCGAGAGCCTCCAGAAAGGAACAGTCCTGACATCCTTAATCTTAGCCCAGAAAGACCTATATCAGACATCTGACCTTCAGAACTGTAAGAAATACACTTGGGGTAATTTAATTTGTTAAGGCTGAGATAAAAGGAATATGAGTAAGTATATTGTGACCATTTGGTTATTTAGGGAAATGAATGGTATCCAATATTCTATTAAGTTGGGAAAAGTGGGATCATTTTGAAGTTCATCACAGTAATCTAGGAAAAAATCTTAAGAAAGAATAATGTCAGAAAGGGATTTTCACTAAGGCCAGTGGAAGTAACAAAAGGTGGTTTGAAAGTCGAGGGAGGGCATGTTGAAGGTATTGGTTTCAGATATACTGCTTGTTTTTTTATTGGGGATTGAATCCAGGGCAGCTCTACCACTGAACTACATCCCCGGCCATTTTTATTTTTTATTTTAAGACAGGGTCTAGCTAAGTTGCTCAGGCTGGCCTTAAACTGTGATCCTCCTGCCTGAGCTTAAGTTGCTGGGATAACAGACATGCACCACAAAGCCCAGCTTCAGATACTCAAAATTTGAAATGATGGTGGGAATCTCCTTCCCTATGAAGTTAGTTTATAAACTTATTAGAACTTAATTGAATGCACAGAAAAATTTGTACTCAAGAGGGTGATGTTTCAAATCAGTAAAGCCTTAAAATCTCAGAGGTGGTATGTTGAGGGAAGAAAGGACAAAGTTAACAGCCATGTAAATAGCTTTTGTGGCAAACCAAAACAGGGGTTCTTATAAATTTTTTTCCAGTGTGGTTGAGAAAGAGCCTAATACTTGAAGAAGTTGTATTTATTGTTCTCAGTAGGACTGTGTCGCCTGAGTTCATTCTAAATATAAGAACACATTTCCTTTCTAGGCTCAGGTGTCTCTCGATGACAGTAATGTCATTGGGCAGCACAAATTACAAAAATTTGCTGTCTTTAAAAGTAGTTTTTGTTCCTCTAAAACATTATCTTACTGCTTAACACACACCACAATAAAACACATTGTCTTGTGTGACATAAGGCTATCTTTCTGACAGTTACCACTCTTTCATGGTGCTCATTGTATTATATTTTATCACAGTAACAAAGTGTGTGGTTTATTTAGTAACATTTACTGTTGCTTTATTCCAAAATTGTTTTTCTTTTAAATAGGTGGTCTAACAAATTTATTGAATTCTTTAATGCCTGCTTATATATTTGGTTTTCATTCTGTACTCCTACAACCCTGGGTGTACTTTTTTTTCCCCAGAATTTTTTTTTATTTAAATTTTTTCCTTCAACTTGATATGTTACTGACAAGGAACAAAAAATAACGTTTACTATTATTAACCCATGCATTGCTTTAGGAATTTGGGTTACCATTTCTCTGCTTCTTTGGATTTCTGTTTTTAGCCTGCCTATCATGCCTATATGATGAAATTTAAGGAGTTTGTCAATGGATTTATTTTATTCTTTTCCATGTGTGTTAATAATTAAAGAGGTCTGTAGGGGAGAAACAGGGACACGAAAAAGATCATGTGCTTCAGTTAAGAAACTATTCAAGCTCACTTGCAGTAGATGAAATCCCTGAGGCATCCTCCTTTCTAAGTTTGACTGTAGGGTGAATTTCCAGGGCAAGAACTTAAAGATGGCAGTTTTGGTAGCTGCTGCCTTCAGTGGTCTTAGTCACTGTTGGCATCTGACTTCTTTTAGAATGGATAACTTTTTTAACACAGAAAATCTGTTGACAAGTTTTTAAAAATTTTCCGAGAAGCTAAGATAAACTCCCTTTTACCCCCCAAAAGGAAGGGAGTATTTGTGTAATGTAGTAATTAAAGTCAAATCCAGGGGATTGTGGATGCTTTGGCTTAGCAAAGATCATATTGTATTTTCAATTCATTTTATTGCCCAACCACTGTCTTTATGTCCAGTGGCCTAATTGTTGTTTTTCTGGTGGTGTTCAGGATTCTTTTACTCTGGGTCTAGTGAGGAAAGGGAAATCACACAGTAATGAGAACAGAGAATGTTTAATGTAAAGAATTACTGTCACAGGCTGTTAGCTAGTAAGAAGAGAGCTGTAAAAAATGCTAGTAATTGATGTAAGAGCACCCTGTACCTGTTAGTGCTGTGATTGAGTAACCAAGCAAGCAGCTAGCCCAGGTTTTGAGATACAGGCCTTGTCAGAAAGGGTTTGTCTATGACTCATTGGACAGCAGAGAAATTGTTGATGGAATTTGATAGAAACTCACTCTCTCTGGTACCAGGAAAATCTGTTTTTAGTGGGTATTGTTACTTGTAGCCTTGTAGGGTGAGAGGAAGCTGTGGGCTGTGGTGCAGCACAGGAACCTGGTGCTGGAGAAATCTGCCAAGCAGTGCCTAGACCAGGAAGTAAAATTCTTCTCTCCTGCAGTGTCTCTCTGGTGCCATCTGCTAAGCATTACCCATTAGTTGAAGTTGATACAGAAAATAGAGTAGTTTTTCTTTGTACCTAATCCCTGGTAGAATTTGGGCAACAAACTGCTGTTCTGGGCTTTTCTTAAAGCGTATGTTCATAGATTTTATACTCTTGCCATCCAGAAACTTTTTCTTGGAAGTAAAGTGTTGGTAGATTCCTTTTGTTTTAGAGGCCAGTTCCTGCCTTTGTTGTTCTCATTTAGCTGATTGTAGTCATTCTCCTGCTTCCTGCATCCTCTCACATTTTTAAATCTAAAAAGGAGTCATGGTCCTGGACCAAATTTTGGGATATTTTTTTCCCCTTTAACTATAGTGATAAGATTAATGGCTCTTTTTTATAGCTTTAAGAAGTATTACATAGTTTCTTTGGCTTATTTTAACATAAGGTTTTTGTTCTTGTTTTATAAATAGTAGACAAAAAGAAAGCAGTCACTTTTCATAGCTTTTATTTTATGAAGTGTTGAAAATTAGCCAAGATACTACAGCCATGAATTCTGTCAGTATGGCTTTCAGTGAGTAGTTTTGTCCAATGAAAGTGTAAACTAGGTAATTTTAGGATTTTCTTCTTTCTAATTATTTTTCTTGACCTGCTTTGCACAAATATTAAATTTTTTTGGGGGTTTATATTCACAGGGAAATTATGGGTGCAGATGCTTTTAAAATTTTATAATGGGGTTTCAAGTGTTGTTAATATAGTGTGACTTTAAAAAAATTTTTTTTTAGTTGTCAATGGACCTTTATTTTATTTATTTATATGTGGCGCTGAGAATTGAACCCAGTGCCTCACACAAGCTAGGAAAGTACTCTGCCACTGAGCCACCACTCCAGCCCCTAGTGTGCCTAGCTCTCATTTTGTTGCTGTAATGTAATGTAACAACCAAGAATTCAGAGGCCAAAAAAAGCTCACGTAACCTTATGCTAGCCAGGTTTTATAGGTCAAGGGAATGATTTAGAAAATATTAGTATACATACTCTTAGATTGTTACTCTTAGGTTGTTTTCAGGTTGGCATTCTGAACACATTTTAAAAAATCTCTTGGGCATTTTACCAGTATTTGTGTATTTATAAAACTTTAATATATTTGCTCTTCTCTGAAATGTACTGTTGTTAAACATTGTATAAATAATTCTGAAGAGAATCTGTTTTGTTTTTTTTTTTAAAGAAACAGTGTCCTCTTGTGTCACAGCTCCTGACTTCTTTTTTTTTTTTTTAAGAGAGAGGAGAGAGAGAGAGAGAGAGAGAGAGAATTTTTAATATTTATTTTTTAGTTATTGGCGGACATAACATCTTTGTATGTGGTGCTGAGGATCGAACCCGGGCCGCACACATGGCAGGCGAGCGCGCTACCGCTTGAGCCACATCCCCAGCCCCTCTGTTTTTTTTTTATTTTTAATTTTTTAATTTTTATTTTTTTCCTTTAATTTTTATTGTTGGTTGTTCAAAACATTACATAGTTCTTGACATATCATATTTCACACTTTGATTCAAGTGGGTTATGAACTCCTATTTTGCCCCATATACAGTTTGCAGCATCACATCGGTTACACATCCACTGTTTTACATATTGCTATACTAGTGTCTGTTGTATTCTGCTGCCTTTCCTATCCTCTACTGTCCCCCATCCCCTCCCCTCCCATCTTCTCTCTCTATGAAGAGAATCTGTTGCCTCTTTCCTCCTGCTGTGTGTATATATATCTATACATTTTCATGTTAATTAATCTCCCCACTGGCTAGCCTGAGGTCACTGAAATATCAGCTCTTCCAACTTTTTTGGGGACTCTAACATCTCTACTCATTTCTTCTTTGCTTCCTAATTTACAGTGTTATTCAAAACATTGGAAATTACTTACAAGTTTAACTGCTTTATAATTTGATAATACCTTTGTATCAGAAATTTATCTTGTCTATTGTATTCCTAATTAATTTCTCCTGATTTTGAACCCTTGAAGCATTCAGCTTACCATTTTTTCCCCCCACTTCTTTTTTTTTCCCCTTACTTTTTCGAGTGGTATCATTAACTTAACTTGTAAGCTCTTTAGTATTGCTTTTCTCTAATGAAATGTGTTCTTTTTACATCTAATTAATTTAGATTTTGCTCTACTGAGAAGTGAACCCAGGGGTGCTGTACCACTGGGCTTTATCTCTAACCTCTTTTAATTTTTTAAAATTTTAAATTTTTTTTTTTTTTTTATTAAAGACAGGGTCTTATATAAGACACAGTCTTCTGAAGTAGCTTATTCTCTGGCTATGAACTTGTAATTGTCCTGCTTCAGCCTTCTGCTTCACAGGATTATAGACATGTGTTCACTGTCCCCCACTCTTTTCATATTTTTAAATGACTTGGAAACTAAATTGCTCATTTGCAGTGGTCTTGAATAGTCTCTGTTACACAGCATTATGCTAAGTGAAAGAAATAAGCAGGTGAATAGCATTTAAAACTTTAGTTTGAAATATTTTTTTTTTTTTTTTTTTTTGGTACTGGGGATTGAACTCATGGGCACTTGACCACTGAGCCACATCCCCAGCCCTATTTTGTATTTAATTTAGAGACAGGGTCTCACTGAGTTGCTTAGTGCCTTGCCTTTGCTGAGGCTGGCTTTGAACATGTGATCCTCCTGCTTCAGCTTCCCAAATTGCTGGGATCATAGGCATGGGCCACCAGGCCTGGCTAAATTTTTTTTTTTTTTTTTGGNAAAAAAAAAAAAAAAAAGAAAGAAAAATTCGACTACCTGAGAGTCACACTTGATGTCATCCCTCCCATTCACTTATTGGACCCCAGAATGAGGCTGGGGAGTTTGTATTGTTATTTGGCTTAATCATGAGACATGGTCAGGTCTGGGAACTGCGGCCTTATCTTTTTGTTTTGGGAGTGCTGGGGGGGGGGGGGACCCAGGGCCTGGAGCATGCTAGGTGAGCACTCTACACTGAACTAGTCTCCAGCCCCCGACCTTTTCATTTCTGTCTCCCTGTATATTTCTTTCTGGCAACCTCTCTCGTTTTCACTTCTCTCCCTCTCTCGCCTAGACCAACAATTTGCTTATGCCCTTGCCATTACCATGCAAAACCTTAACCACCAACTGTTTAGTTTTTCCATTCCCATTGCCAGGCTGCTGGTGGACTGCCCCAAAGATTATGCTACTGCAATTCATGGATTCTGAGCACACCAGGCGCTCAATGTGCTTGGTGGTCCTTCTGACCCCGGACAACTCCTGCCTCTCACCACAGGCAGAACAGCTTGCCACCTCCTTCGCAGAGAAAACAGAAGCCATCAGATGGGACTCCCTTGACTTCCTGCCGCCTCCCTACACACGCACTCCCGTCAGCGTTATTCCTTTCTTCTCCTTCACTCCAACCAGGGTCTGCACCCTCTCCTCCCATTTGCCCAGTGACCTTACCCTCAGTCGTCCCCCTTTCTCTCTGACCTCTCCCTCTGGACTCTGGGCTGTCTGGCCCCTCATTTTTGCCACCTTTTCCTATTAAGGTCTTGAAGGTGTTCTAGGTTGGTCCCATATTTCCACCTTCCACTCATTCTCCCACCCACAGCTGAACGGCTCTGCCCCATGACCCCTGAGGTGGCTGAGCTTAAGGTAAGGTCACACAGCCTTCCTGGTAAGATCCAGAGGCCTTCTCCGTCTCTTCTCACTGAATTGCTTGGGTGCACCAGATACTACTGTTGGCAGCTTTCTTGAAAATTTTCCTCCTGGTTTCTGTGATGCCACATTCCTTGCTCTCTCTCTGGGACTTTTTGCCTGTTGATTTTCGGAATCCTGCTTCTCTGCCTTCCCTTGTGTGTCAGCATTCCTGGGGAATCCCTCCTTACTGCAATTCTTTTCTCACTTCCCGGGCTTTCCCTCTGGGCAATTCCATCCACACCCTACATTTGGTTGGATAAACACCTCTGGGCTGGTGAGTCCCGAGTCTAACTTCAGCCCCGTCCACTCTCCTATACTATAGACCATAGAGCTGACTACGGGACACCTCCTCCGCCTGCTCCTCTCTCTGGACCCTAACCTTAGTGAATGGCATGACGAGACCCTCAGTTCCTATCACAAGAAACCTGGATGTTCTGAGTTCTCCAAGTTCCACCAGCCACCAAGTCCTGTGTAGGACACTTTTGAGTAATTCTCAAATCAAATCCGTCCTCTTGTCTCCACATCTTTTTTTCTGGCTGGGTCATCCCTCCCTGTATTTCTATGCCAGCGTCCAAGAGACCAGTCATCTGCCATTCCCTCCAACTCAGTTTTCTGAAGTGTAACCGGATTGGCATTCCCTTACCTCAAGCCCTTTGGTGGCTCCCCACTATCCTCTGGTGAAGTTCAAATTCCTTAGCAAAGTGCGTCAAGTCCTAGTCTTGGTCTCATCTCTTGCCCTTACACAGTGTGAATCCACCATGACAAAGCACCTGCAGCCTTACGAAAGCACAGTGCCCTCTGCTCACCCCCAGCCTCTGCACAATTCTGCTCACCCTGGGCCTCTGCACACTTCGCCCCATTCCCTGCACCTAGGACATCCTTGCCTTCCACTCCTGATTTTTCTTCAGGTCCCTGTCAAACCATGCTCCTTTTAGAAAGCCTTCTCTGATCTCTTGCTGAACTGGATTAGTTGCCCTTGCTATGGGATTTCATAGCATCTCATGCTTCCCCTGATCAGAAAAGTTTTTATACTTAAAATTACCTTTTTTTCTTAGTGTTTATGTAAACATGTCCTTTTTTTTTTTTTTTGGTAATGGGGATTGAACCCAGGAGTGCTCTACCACTGAGCTATACCCCTTTATTTTTTATTTTGAGACAAGGTCTTGCTAACTTGCTCAGGCTGCCCTCCAACTTGAGATCCTCTGCCTCATCCTCCAAAGTAACTGAGATTATGTGTGTGTGCCACCATTCCCAGCATATCCAGAGGATATTTTAATCATCCTGGAAACAGGAGCTGACAGTATAACTGAAAATGTGTCATTAGTTCCATAGACTGTAGGGCCTAAGGTTAAAATTGACTAGAAAACATTAAAGAAATAGGATATTCTTGGCCCTTTGATTTTTTTTTTCTTTTTCTTTTTTTTTTTGGGGGGGGGGAGGAGTTACTGGAGATTGAACTTAGGGGCATTTTACCACTGAACTCCATACCCAGCCCTTTTTATTTTTTAGTGAGACAGGGTCTTACTAAGTTGCTGAGGCTGACCTCAAACATGGGTTCTTCCTGACTCAGCCTCCTAAGCTGCTGGCATTTTAGGCTCGTGCCATCACATTCGCTAAGCCTACCTTGAAGAGGCTATGGTTCAGTGAGTGGGAAACAGAAGAACAGTTTTGTGGAGAGGTGATACAAGATACACCCAAGGTGTTTAAGAGCATAAAGGGACTAAATTCATCATTGAAACCCTGAACCCTCGTGTGACAGTTTTTGGAGATGGGGCTTCTGAAGAAGTAAGAAAGGTTAAATAAGGTCATAAACCTGGGGCCCTGACCCAATGGTATTATTAGTGTTCTTTTAAGAAGAGACATCAGAGAGCTCAGTCATGCTTTCAGGTGCATGTGTACAAATGAGGTCAGATGAGGACACAAGATGTTGTTCATTTTCAAGCTAGAAAGGAAGACCTTACCAGAAACTGACCATGCTGGCATCTTAATCTTAGACTTCTAGTTACCAGAACTGTAAGAAAATACATTTATTAAGCCCCCCACCACCCACCAGTTGGTGGTATTTTGTTATGGGAGTCCAAGTAGACTAAGACAGGTTCATGAATATTCTGGAGGTGGGTTTAGAAAAATTTTCCTAGCAGTAAGGGGCTTATTTATGGTAACTGGTTAGCAAAGAATTTCCAGGTAGAGATTTAATACGGATGAAAAGGCATGGAGACATGACAAAGTATGAGAAGGGGAGAAGGGAACGCCAGTGAAGGCTATGCTATGTCAAGAGATGTTTGGAGGTGCTTTTGAAATGGTATGCAGGGGGGGCTGGGGATGTGGCTCAAGCGGTAGTGCGTTCGCCTGGCATGCGTGCGGCCTGGGTTCGATCCTCAGCACCACATACAAACAAAGATGTTGTGTCCACCGATAACTAAAAAATAAATATTAAAATTCTCAAAAAAAAAAAAAAAAAGAAATGGTATGCAGGGTCATATCAGACTATGCATAGTTGGAAATGGGAAAAAGTGGAGCTCAGATATGCATACAGTTGTGTGACTTTGGACATAGACCACAGTTTTAAGCCCAGTTCGGAATTTCTTCCTGAAATGGGTATTGTTTTTTGTTTTGGTTTTCTTTTGTAGCACTGGGTATCAAATGCAAGACCTTGTGCATGGTAGGCAAGCCCTTACCAATGAGCTGTATTTCCCAGCCTTTTTGTAGATATTTTTTGTGAAGAATTAAGAGATTTTTTTTTTGAAATGCTTGTTTGTGTACCAGGCATCTAATAATATACCAGTAAAAGGTGGAAAAAATAAGCTGTGTTTGATTCAAAACAAAGGTTGAACTCATTACTCTCTGTGGAAGTGAATGGGGATTAGTTGTATATTGTATTTATGTGGGGTTTAAAAAGTTGCTTTTTTTGTTTGCTCGTATGTATGTATCTATCTCTGTGGAGGATAAAGCAGGACCTTTGTTGAATGAGGAAGATCTCCAGGAAGATCTGGAGAGAATGGAAAAGCGGGTTACGAGTTTGTTGTAGAGAAGGGAGCGAGAGCTGAATAAAGGCACAGAGATTGCTGGGCATGTTGGCACACACCTGTAATCCCAGCAACTCTTTTGGCTATAGCTGAAGGATCTCAAGTTCAAAGCCCTGTCCCTAACAACTGAGTGAGACCCTGTCTCAAAATAAAAATAACCGAGGATCTAGCTTAGTGGCAAAGCATATCTGGGTTTAATCCCCAGTAGCTCCCCCTCCCTGAAAAAAAAATTGAGGAACATGAATCTTGAGGGGCACCAATCTAAACAGTAGATTTCCTATAGCACTTTACAAAGATGAGAGATTATTACCTTGGTACAGGATCAGGAGTTTGTAAGATTGGGTGAGACAGAAAGAATGAGAGGTTGAGAGAGTCATTAGCTGAAAGCAGTGTTCATGGGATCTATTTGATTTTTGAAGAAAGTGGTATTAGCAAGTGTCAGCCAGTTATGGCCCACAGGACAAATAAACATGGCCTGTTGCTTTTTTTTTTATACAGCCTGTGAACTAAGGATGGTAGTTTTGTTTTTTGGTGGTTGGGAAAAAACATCAATATAAAGATATTTTATGATATGAAAATTACGTGGAACTTCAACTTCAGTATCCATAAATGAAATTTTATTGGAATACAGCCATGCGCTTTCATTTACATATGGTCTGTGGCTACTTGTGCCTTAAAGCAGTGGTAAGGTTCAGTAGTTGTGACAGAAAATCTATTGTCTGCAAATTCTAAAATATTTAACATCTGACTTTTTATAGGAAGAATTTACTAATTCTTATGCTAGAATAATAGCAACATTGAATTTAATGACAAGAAAATGAGCAAACTACTAAGATCAGATCAGAGAAGGAAACATTCTCTAATTTTGCATATTTGTAATTGCATATTTTAAAACTTAATTTTATGTTTGCTGGTGGTTTTGTAATTATTCTTGCAAATTCCTGTTGATGACCACATCCTCTGGTTTTTTAAAAAAATTATGTTTATTTGTGAATACTCTTATACATTAGGATGATAATAACCTTCTGCTACATGATGTAACTTTTTTCCCAGTTGTATGTATTCTGATATTTTATCATGTGTTTGTTTTGTCAGTGTGCTTTGCCAAATGGAATATTTCATTTTTATGTAGTCCTCAGTCTATCCTTTGTGATTAAATCTTTTGCTTTTTTTTAAACTTAGAATGTCTCTCTGCCTTAAATGAACTGTGTAGTTGTCTCTTTTTCTGGTTATGATTGCTCAGAGGCAGACAGGTGATTGAGCTTTTGTTTTGGTTGCTCAGAGGTAGATGGGTGACTGAACTTTTGAGTAAAATGGTGATTACTCATATATTGTTTGTACTTAGTTTTCTCATAATCTAAACTTCTAGTAATATGTACTTTTCTGGACCTGATTTATATATGACTTCTTATAGACCACTTTAAATCCTTAAAGAACAATGTGTTGGAGATGATAAATTAGAGATGATGGTCATATACATGGTGTCTGTACTGTAGTCTTCTCTGCTCTTTAACTCTTACCATAATTGTAGGATTTTCAATGTATCGTAAACAGTCTATTCAAAAGAAACAACCATCATGACTTCTAACTCTTGTTAGAATTTTATTTTCTCTTTTTACTTTCAGTCTCTATATATGTCTTGATGAGTTGAGGTGTGAGGTAAGTTTCTTGCAGTAAACAAATTGTTGGGTCTTTTATAATTTAATCAACTAGTCTGAGTCTTAATTGGAGAATTAAGACTGTGTTACTTTTTCCTGTCATTTTGTTGTTTTTCTTCTGATTGTTTAAATAATTATGTTCATTTTCCCCCCTTATTTGTCTTAGAGGTTTGATGGTTTATTGAATTAGCAATGTTTGATTCTGTTCTAACTCTCATTTACTTATCTACTCTTCTTTGAGACTTATTCTTGGAAAGAATATTTTTGGTGTGAACTCATTTTTTGTTTATTTTTGACATATCAGTAGAAGAAAACAGATACAGAGCATCTGAAGTGATGAGTAGCCCCCAATTGTACATTTTTACATTGGGATATTCTGTATTTGTATGTTATTCTTTGTGAATTTACAGCCTTTTAAATAAAATAAGCTCCATTTCAAAAGTCTGACCTAGGAAGAACTGAATTTTGGAGGTGCATAAAGTACTGTAACTTTCAAAATAAAGGATTCCAGCTTGACATGCCTCATCTGGTTCTGTGTAGTTTTATATTCTTTTATCACCTCATATCCTATACTTTAAACTGTAACAGAGTTGCTGCCTACTGTTTCTCCACTTTGTGTTCACACTGTTTTGAAGCCAAGAGGAATAGGAAAATTGAAAGGATGAGGGGGAAGGTGGAGACTGCATCTGTGACTAGATATCTCTTAAAACTTGCCAAATACCGAAATGCTTCAGAAGGAACTTTCTTTAAAGTGTTGAATTGGAAGAGTAGGGGAAGGAGACAATCTTGAATTATTTTGAGACAGTGTCTTATCACCTATCTGATGAGATAAAGATTTGAGAGTTCAGGAAAATACAAAGGAAAAAAAATTCTTTAATTTTTTTGTAGCTCTTTGGTATATTCAAATTTGAATTGGGTACATTCAAATCCAAAGCAGAAAGCTAGATTTTACCCTCACAGTAGTCAACAGTTATTTATTAAATGGTTGCTAAGACTACAATGGATTTTCTTTTTGTTTTCTGTTTTTGTTTTGCTGTGCTGGGGATTGAACCCAGGGTCTCATCCATGCTAGACAAATGCTGTACCGTGCTAGACAAATGCTATACCCCTAGCCCTGACTGAGACGAAGATAAGACATTATTTTTATGTCTTCACTGAATTTATAGTTTGAAATTAAAAGATGTGTGGAACTGAAGAAAACTGTTTAAGACAGTTTTGCTAAACTGTATAACAAGTACTCTGTAAAAGGGAAAAAAAGTTAGCAAGGGCAAAAGTTAGCTAATGAGAGCATCTGACTAATCCTTTCTTCCAAGATTCCCAGTGAGTACAAAATGACAACTACTCATTATTTAGGCCTTAAATCTAGTTGATCACAGAATATGGCAAGAAATACCACATTGTGCATTTCAGCCAACTTAGGTGTAAATGTGTATATTCTCCCACCTTCTGTATATCCTGTTCTTGGTTTTTCATCTTGTTACCTCTAACTTCAGGATTTGCATTTCTATTCTTTACTTAATTAGGTGATAATGTCACTAGATTTGAGAACTAGTGCCTTTTATTTCCTCTTTTTGCTTAAAATGAAAGTTTAGAATACTCTATTTTTATCACAGAAGTGAGGTAATGTATTGGACATCTGCATGTCACAAGTTTTATGTGCAGGATATTATTTAATCTTTACAGATTTATAATGTGGCTATTATTCCCATTTTACAGTAAGAAAACTGAAGATCACAGAGTGTTTCTCCTGAGGATGTATAGATAGTAAATAACATGCTTTCCTCTACTTCTTTATTCCTTTCTGAGAGTACTAAAGGCAGACAAAGTAGGAAATGGGAAGATTAAAGGGAAGGAAAGATCAGAATTGATCATCTTACCAGCTAAAAATTAATTTCATTCAACGTTGGTGTTATAGGTTAGGAACCTTTGAGTAAATTCTGTTTAGAAGGCTATCACAGGTTGGAGTTTAGTTGTGGTTCAGTGATGCAAGACATGAGCTATTTTGGGGGTATTTGAACTTTAATGAAAGGAAGAATGAAGGGGTATGAAGAATCAGAGCCTGGCAGCAAAGATTGACAAACACAAAGTGAATGACTCCTACATGTAAATTGCTACTAAAAAAAAAAAAAAAAAATTAAGGTTTGTGTTTATTAAATAGAAAGTTAAGTAGGTGTTTTGGGGAACTTCTGGCAAGTGAGTAGTGAAGCAACCTGTTCTTTCATAATTATTTATATTTTATTACATATATCAGCCCTATCCATGAGAAAAAAATTTTACTCTTTGGTCCATGACTCCCATAACAGGAGCTTTCGGATATGAGGAACATTGTTCATTTCCTCAAATAGTGTTCTTTGGATCACTGGTCTTTTCCCCCACAGAGCTGGTTGAGCATTGTCCTCACTTGCGGAGAAAGGAGCAGCAAGGAGCACTTGGCTGGTGCTTCCTGGGATCTAGGAGGGAAGGAAAGTGAGTCAGCATTCATTCTGTTCTCCCACTCCATGACATCTGTCTTCCATCTGTCTGCTTCCCACCTCCTTTGACTTGTCAGCACTTACCCTCCACAAGGCATTCTCAAGTCGCCTAAAAGATACCACAATACTGAAGATGGCCTTCAGCAGTTCCTTTCTACATCAAATAGATTTAAGGCACGAATCTAAACTTTGGAAGAATAGCAAGAAATGTTTGAAATATTTCATAAATCATTTCAGGTGTGCATATGTGAATGTGCCTTTTTTTGTATACTCCCCCCACCCCCCCACACACATACATACATACACTAGGGAGAAAATGCCAAGGAATAAAATTGTGTTTTATGGCTAAATATTGAAGACTTCCTTCTCAGGTAGATGAATATTAAGTGCTTACGCTATTTATTCTATTCAGTCTTTTATTCTGCTTTCTGTTTTTTTTCCTCTTTCTCTCAATTTCTTATTTTGCTTTTATTGTTTATTTTAGGAATTGAACAATTTTAAAATTATTTCCTCTCTGGAAGAGAAAATGGCAGGAATAGGTCAGTAAAAATTGTGACCAAAGTAGTATAAATGTTGAGGGAGGACGGGTAACTAAAACTTCACTGGATTCAAATGCAGGTTTGACTGATGCTGAAATATCAGGGAAATTAGAGCCCTGTGGGAATTGATGAGTCATAGAATTAGTATTTTCATTTCACAGGTGAGGGAATAAATGTTCTGGAGATTTGTGCACATCCAATCAGCAGTGTTGTCTGTGGAAGCAAGAAAGAATAGATATTGATGTGTATTTGGCAATTTCCCTTGATCAAGATGGGATTATCCAAGAATTAACAAATTATTTTCAAAATATATATATTTTTTGTAGTACTGGGCACTGAACCCAGAGACCCTCTAATATTGAGCCAGATCCCTACCCCTTTTCATTTTGAGACAGGGTCTTGCTAAGTTGCTGAGGCTGACCTCAAACTTTCAGTCCTCCTACCTCAGTCTCCCTGAGTAGCTAGAACTACAGACATGTACCATCATACCTGGCTAAAATATGCAAACTTTGGTTTACAAGCTCCTCAAGTGTACAGTGATTATAATTTATTCAGAATCCTATTATCTTGCAGTTGAGAGATTTTTACATTTTGGTGTATCCATGTGGAGGAATTTCATGCCTTTGGATTTTGGAAGACTATTTGATGGTATGAAAAAGTGCTTAGGATTTATTGAGTAAAACTCTGAAAAAATATTTACAGTATAATGCCAATGTTGTGTTTAAAAGAAGTATATAGATACTTAGCAAAGCATCTTTATATAGTAATTGGTTCTGTTTGCTGGGTGGTGGCAAACACCTGTAATCACAGTGACTCGGGAGACTGAGGCAGGAGGATCTCAGGTTTGAGATCAGCCTCAGCAACTTACCAAAGCGCTAAGCAACTTAGGGAGGCCCTATCTTAAAAACAAACAAACAAACAAAAAAACCAAAAAACAATAAATAAACAAAAAAAACTGGGGCTATAACTCAGTGGTAAAGTGCCCCTGGGTTCAACCCCCAGTACCAAAAAATTATTTCCATTCTACTTTAGGAATAATGTATATCATGAAATAAGCTGTATTTTTGAAGCTCTGTGGTATATATAATTATATGATAATGTTCTTTTTCTTGATTTTTCTGTTCTAGTCTATCTTACTTGTTAAATATATTTTTATTCCTTAGGAAATTATTCTCTATGTGGGTTTTTTTTTTTTTTTCCTTCAGTGTTGTGTATTGAACCCAGGGGTGCTTTACCACTGAGCTTATGTCCCTGAACTATTCATTTGTTTATTGGATTGGGGGTTGATCACAGGGATGCTCTGCTACTGAGATACATCCCCAGTCCTTTTTATTTTGAGACAAGGTCTCCTTTACTTCCCCTGACTGGCCTCCAACTTGAGGTCCTCTTGCCTCAAGCTACTCCAGAGGCTCTCGAGTAGTTGGGATTGCAAGTGTGCATCATGTTCCCCCTTTCTCCATATGTCTTTATTATGCTGCATGTAGTCTCTACACAGAAGACCTTTATTTTCCCCTTGTCAGTTTTGTTTACATAACCCATGTACACAGTTTAGAAAGATCCACAAACCTGGAAGCCAAAGCTTAATAGCCCATTAAAGCTAAAATGAGTCCCTTATTGTTGGATCCTTTTTTAAAAATTCATTTAGTCACTCCTGTTAGTCTCCAATTCTGATTGGAGAATTTAGTCTATTTAAAGTGATTATTGATGGGTAAGAATTTAGTATTGACATTTACTTATTATTTTTTTTTTTTTGCTTTGTATTTCTCTTCCCATCTTGCTGACTTTCTTAGTGATATATTTCTTTTTTAGTGGTATTCTTTGTTTCCTTCGATATGTTGTATTTTTGTAGTGATATGCTTTGTGTATCAGAGGATTTTTATTTTTATCTTCTGTACATCTATTAGAGGGTTTTTTTGGTGGTTGCCATAAGGCTCAGATAAAACATCTTACAGTTAAGTTGTAAAATCCTAATTTAAGCCAATTCTACGTTGACATCACTAATACACAAAGACTCTGCAGTTTTACTCCTCTTCCCTATTTTTTTTTTTACTTTTTTTTTTTTTTTGTTATTAGGGATTGAATCCAGCAGTGCTTTACCACTGCTATATCTTCAGCCTTTTTAAAAATTTTTATTTTGAGGCAGGGTCTTGCTAAGTTGCAGAGGCTGACCTCCAACTTGCTGTCCTTCTGCCCTCGTCTCCCAAGTAGCTTGGATTACAGGTATGCACTGTGCTGGACTGTTTAAGATTTAAAAGAAAAATCTTAAAGTCTACCTAGAAGGAAAAATACCCAGCCAGGCACAGTGGCGCATGCCTGTAATCCCAGCGGCTTCGGAGCTGAGGCAGGTGGATCACAAGTTCGTGGCCTGTCTCATCAATTTAGCAAGACCTTGTCCCAAAATAAAACATAAAAAGGGCTGAGTATGTGGATCAGTGACTAAGAGTGCCCCTGGGTTCAATCCCTGGTCCCCTCTCCTAAAAATACCCAAGAAGAACCAGGAAACTATCAACTCATTATGAAAAAGCCATTGTAAATCAATCAATATGGGATCGAGAGAAGATAGAAAATTTCTTTCTTTTTTTTTTTTTTTGCTATTGATGTCATGTTTTACATCTGCTTAATTGTATATATGTTAACCATTTGTTTATAGATTATTTAATTTGTTTTTTAACTCTTAGATTCAGTGGTTTACATGCCACCTTTACAACATATGAAGGCTCTGAATTGGATTATATATACCTTTTTTTAAAAAATATATTTTATTAGTCGTTGATGGACCTTTATTTATTTATACGTGGTGCTGAGAATTGAACCCAGTGCCTCACACATGCTAGGCAAGCGCTGTACCACTGAGCTACAACCCCAGCCCCTGATTATATATACCTTTACTATTGAACTTTTACTTTCATGTTATATTGTTACTTGTCTTGTTTCAAGATGAAGGACTATTTTTAGAATTTTACATTCTCTCTCAGCTTTGTCTTAGAATGTTTTTATCTTTCAAATTTGAAGGGAACTTGTCAGGGCATAGTATTCTTGGTAGGCTTTTTTTTTTTTTTTTTTTTTTTTTAA
>NW_026000093.1:4882919-4887133 GCF_001458135.2 Marmota marmota marmota | reverse complement strand
GTTTTTTTTTTTTTTTTTTTTTTTTTATTAAATCAATCTGAATGTCAGCTTCTCCCTGTAAGCTTATATTTCTGTTGAGAAGTCCACTCATAGCCTTATGGGAGATCTTTTATATGTGATGAGTTATTTCTTACTGGTTTCATAATTCTCTGTCTTTGACTTGATTTTTTATTATGATGTGTCTTTAGTATTCAATTCTTAATTGCTCTAGAGTAGGATACTTTGAGCATTCTGAATCTGTATGTCCATGTGCTTCCTAAAATTTGGGAAATTTGCAGACACTATTTTTTTTTAAGCTTTCTTTAAAATCCTTTCTCTTCCTCTTCAGTTATTCCCGTAATTTGTAATTTTGTATGTTTGTGTCACATAGACCTCTTATATTGTCTTCACTCTTTTTTAGTTATTTTCCATCTTGTTCCTCTAATTGGCTAATTTTTAAATGTACTTTGAGTTTTCTAATTCTCTATGATCACATTTACTATTGAAATTTTCTATTGAAAATTTTTTTTCAATTCTGTCTCGGCTGGTGGGATTCCCACTGGAATCACATTAGAGTGAATTTGGTTGGGTCATGTGGATTGGGCTGGGTCCACAGTGGAGATTATGGTTGAAGGACCTATTCCCAGGGTTCTAGTAAGCATGGGTTCTATATGGTCCATTGATGGACTGGACTCCAGGACCCTGATCATGGTGCTGACACTAGGACGGAAGTCTGCTTCATGGCCCTATTACCATGGGTACTGATGGGTATAACTTCCCCTGCGTCTTTGGGTGTGCTCCCATTTGACCACTGGAAAGGGTTTGTGTGCTGGGCACATCGCTCCAGAGTATGACTGAGATGGACTGATACTGATACGTGGCTGTTATAGGTTTGCAGCTGAGACCAAGGTCTTTAAGACGGTCTCCAGGTCATGAATTTATGTGTCTTCCAATGGGTTCTGGGTGAACAAGCCTATTCTCAGACTGTAGTTTCAAGATTCATATTGTACACAAGTTCAGAGCATCAACCTACAGGGCACTACTTGATGTACTTCCCATTGGGCCTCCAGCAGGTAGGACTGCTCAGTCCATAGTTGAGAGGGGCCAGAATCCAGATCCAGAACCACTTGAAGATATGTTGAGGGACAGATAATGACATGCCTGCCGTAGTGACTTAGATTGTTATGTCCCTTGGCAGGATTCTAGCTGGGGAGAACTCCTTCCAGATCATATCTGGAAGGGACTGAAATTAGGCTTCAGGGCTGATACAGAATCTGCTGTGAACCACTGCTGGTGGGCCAGGTTAATTTTAATTTAATTTCTTAGCAGTTCCCTATATGGGCAAGATTGCTCACAAACTACAGATGAGAGGCATTACAACTAACATTCAGGGCCCTTTTAGGCACTGCTGCAAGACAGAGTCCAGGCTCCCAGGGTGCTTGTACAGGTGGGCTAACTTTCTAGGCTATGCAGAGGGGGTGGAGCCAAGACAGGGTTTCTTCAGAATCTGCCTTGAAACAGGCTGTAAGCATGACCTTGTGGCACAGATGGCACGAGCCTCCCTCTGTATACTTGTACAAGCAGAAGTAAGCAGAGACCTCAGCTGAGAGGGCTAGAGCCTAGTTACAGGATAACTTTACACTTAACAGTTGTGATCAGTGTTGGTGGGCAGATAACTCTGTCCAGGGCACTAGTGTGTGTGATTCATCTTGAACTCCTTTCGAGATGGCTTTTGGTAGCATTATCAAGGGCAAACTGGGCTGCATCCACGCCTTTTGGAAAATGGAGCCATTTTTGGGTTTGAAACCAGGAGCAGGATGCTAGGATTAGTTTATAAAGCACCATTCTAATTTAAAGGCTTTTAGGGGTTTCCGTTGTTTGCAGGAGGAAGTTTAGCTCAATGTACATGGCCTGCCTGTCTACCTGACTCCTTTTTATTAGACTTGATATGTACTACTTTATATCTATGTACTTTATAGCTCTGCTGTACTATTTGTAGCGTCTTGAGTGGGTGTGTTGCCTCTTGTCTCATTGTCTTTTCACATGCTGTTTCTGCATAACTGAATGCCTTTCTTTCCCTTGTGCCTTTTGTGCTTACCAATGGTTCATTTTCTCTAGCAACATCTTCCAATCCTTCTGTTCTCATCCCCAACATACCTAGATTAGGTGCTCTATAGTACTCTTGTATAACTTCATCATAGCTCTTCACTTTTGTTAATTCTAGTGTTAATTAATTGTTAATTCCAGTTCTCCAGATGCAGCCTGGAGTCCTTTGGTTTCCACAAGATCCTTTAAGATCTCTGAGAGGTCAAGTACTGGATTTTCTACTGTAATATCTAAAAACACCTTATGTTTTGAAAAATCAGGATAAAAGCATATTACTCAAAACTTATAACCAGTATAACACAAAGAAGTAGCAATATTAATGACATTCTTACCACAGCTAAATCTCTACTTGTATTTGCACTTAGTGTTATAGTCAATATGCATAGCCATAAACCCTAACATTCATCTTCCTTCATCAAGATTTAGACTCTAGTCACTAATTTGTTTCATGTAAATATACGTCTTATCAGAATTTAAAAGTCCAAACCTGGATGTATCTTTTTCATTAATCTGCTGGGGAAAAATGTGTTAGCACTTTCTCATTTACATCCACAGCTTCCTCAGATCACTTGATGCCACTATACTAGCATATTGCCTTCTAGAAAAGTGCTCTGTATGATTACAGCTTTTTGCTTAAAGTCTACATAAATTGCTAAGGGTATCTCTTCAGTATGAAGACTCTTAATACTTCCTGATCATTTTAAAGTATAAACATGTAGTATGAGCCACACTTTCTCATTATGGTCACAGTTATTACCCATATTAAGTGGATGAGCTAATTTACATCAAAGAAATAAGCATTTTAGATTGTAAAGGAGTTCCTCCTACCTTCCAGAGATACATTCCAAGACTCTTGGGAGGAATACATAAAACCTTGGGCAGTGTTGCACCCTGTAATTAAGAATCTCTAAACTGAAAATCTGAAATTGAAAATGCTCCAAAATCTGAAGTTTTTTGAGTGTCAATATAATGCCATAGTGGAAAATTCCACACTTTATGTGATGGGTCTTAGTTAAAAGGTAACTAAAAATACTGTATAAAATTACATGCATATAGTGTATATAAAACATAAATGAATGTTTATGTGTTTGATATATTCAAACTTGGGTCTCGTTAATGAGATATTTCATTATACATATGCAAAGTATTCCAAAATCTGAAACATATGGTTCCAGGTATTTCCGATAAGAATTCTCTACTTGTATCTGCTAATTTTTTTTCCTGTGTATGTATACCTATGATACGCTTTATAAGTTGGGCATAGTAAGAGATTAATAACAATAAGTAATAATACATTGGAACAAGTATAACAATGTACTGTAAAGTTATGTGAATATGGCCTTTTTGTTAAGATATTTGTACTATACTCTTGTGATGTGAGGTGATATATGTAAAGGATGAGATGCAGTGAGGTGAATAACAAAGGCTTTGTTACATAGCCTTATGATAACTAAGATGGTTACTAAGTGAAGGTAGCATATAGAGTGTAGATGTACTAGAGAAAGCGATTATTCACTTCCTGGGTGGGATGGAGCCGGACAACATGAGATTTCATCATGTTATGATGAAAAACCATGTTGTGAAAACATGGAAAGTGTTCATTTATTTACTTTTCCATTTAATGTTTTCAGACCATTGTTGAGTAGGTAGCTGAAATCAGGGAAAATGAAACCAGAAATCAGGGAAAATGAATCCACAGTTGCAGGGGGACTACTGTATTTTCAGTTTCAGGAAACTTTTCTCATTGATTCCCTCTTGGATATTCTCTCAGCTTTCTATTCAGATTTGCTTATTTGCCTTTTCCTACAAGACTATAGAGAAAGGAGTCTGGCATATCAAGTTTTACACTCTTGTACTGCTTCTTCTTATGTAATGTTTTTTCCCAAGTACTTGGTTTTAGGCATGTTGCTGTAGATCTGAATGAAACAGGTCTTTTAGACACAGGTTATATCATACTTGATGTATCTCTTAAAATGGAAATGGAATTGCTCCTCACCAATATCTCAATCTGATTGACTCTTTTGCCTATAGTAGATATTCTGTTCTGTTTTTTTTTTCCCCCCCCCTTACTGGGGATTTAACCTAGGGATGCTTTACCACTGAACTACTCCCCCAACTCCCCCCCCCCC
>NW_026000093.1:4862213-4881429 GCF_001458135.2 Marmota marmota marmota | reverse complement strand
CCCCCCACCACCACCTTTTTTTTTGTTTTGTTTTGTTTTGAGACAGGGTCTCACAGAGCTGCTTAAGGCCTTTCTAAATTGCTGAGGCTGGTCTCCAACTTGAGATCCAGCTTCATTTATAGGCATGTGTCACTTGCGCCTGGCTGGTAGATAATTTTCAAAGTGAACTCGTAGGTCTGTAAGAGATCATGAGCATGGAGTTGTGTGTAAATTTTTTGATTTGTTCAGTGTTTAATAGGGAGAGGGTCAGTAAATTTGGTGAGACTGTCAAAAAGTTTCATTCCAAAAGAACACTCTCAAAAAAAAACCAAACCAAACCAAAACAAAACAAAAAAAACCAAAAACAGAACCTGAAAACAACAAAAAACAAAAATCACTGGCTTACCAGATCTGTTCCAGTGCTGGCAAAAGGCCAAACTGTAGGTAATTTCTCAATCATCATTTGCTCTCTTGATTCAGTCAGTACCAGCTATTTCCTACAGTTCCCTTACTTCTTTAAATGTTCATGCAGTGTATGCTTTTTTTTTTTTTTTTAATAATTTTTATTGTTTAATTTTCTGCAGACACAACATCTTTGTTTGTATGTGGTGCTGAGGATCAAACCCGGGCTGCACGCATGGCAGGCGAGCGCGCTACCGCTTGAGCCACATCCCCAGCCCTGCAGTGTATGCTTTTAAGGAAGCCTTTCTTTCTTTTTTTTTTTTTTTAATATTTATTTTTTTTTTTTTTTTTAGTTTTCGGCGGACACAACATCTTTGTTTGTATGTGGTGCTGAGGATTGAACCCGGGCTGCACACATGTCAGGCGAGCGCGCTACCGCTTGAGCCACATCCCCAGCCCCAGGAAGCCTTTCTTGATCTCTGGTTATAGGTCCCACTTTGGCTTCCTGTGCTTTATAGCACTCCACCCCTTTACATACGTGATTTCAAGTGAAAGTGACATGTGATTCTTTCTTTGTAGGCTTATTGTAATTTTTAAGTGAGATAATATGCAGGTAATGTTTAGAATAGTGTCTGTTGGTAAGTGGTGGTAGTTTTTGTTTGATTACTTTTGCCTCTGTTTCACCAAGATTGTAAGGTGTGTAATAAACGACAACATTTACTTATTTTGCTGTGATATTTTTGAACAGAATGAAGTTCAGGCGGAACTAAGAAGGGTCAGATTCTTAAGCTCTTGGAATCAACATGGGGGAAATAATTTTTCAAACTAATAAATTGTGCCATTTATAGTATTAGAACTGTATGTTAATTGTGTAATCAGAATTACTCATCCCCAGCCCTATTTTGTATGTATTTGGAAACAGAGTCTCACTGAGTTGTGTAGCATCTCACCATTGCTGAGGCTGCTTTTGAAATCATCATCCTCCTGCCTCAGCCTCCCAAGCTGCTGGGATTACAGGCCTGTGCCACAATGCCCGTCTCAGAATTACTCTTTAAAGTCATTTTGCAAGTGCCACACTGGGTATACACAGAAATGTCTCCTAGTCTAGTGTAGCCATTTTATTTTCATTTTGGAAAAAGATGAGATGAAAGAATTGACTTGTGCTCAGAGGCCATGTCACTTAAAAAAACTTGAAATGCTAGAGTTGCTCTCAGCAACTCTGGGTACTTCAGCTATAAAAAAAAGTTGTTGAAACAATGACATGTTGAAGGAATAGTGGATTAACATCTCTTCATTGCATTACATGCTGCAAAATGTACTCATTGGCCAAGGAGGGTATGATAAGCCCTTGTCGCTTTAAAATTATTATTTTGAGGTTGGAGGTAGGAGTAGAGCCATCCAACTTTTTAAAATTGAGCTTGAATAAATTAAATTTAAATGAAATGTGAGTTTAGTGTTTCCTCTTCCTAGAAAGTTCTTTTTAACACGTTTTTCCCCATTTCTTTTTTTGTGTGTGTTATCTTTTTTAAAATTCTAATTTGTTATATATATGATAGCAGAATGCATTTCAATTCATAGTACACATGTACAGCACAATTTTTCATATGGTTTTAATTTCCCCATTTCTCTTATTGGTGCATTGTAGTTGCACATAAGGGTGTGGTTTGTTGTTATATATTTATACATGCACACAATATCACACTGTCATTTGGCCTATATCATTCCCCAATATTTCCCCTTTCACATTCTTCCTTCCTCACCCCTGGTCCTTTCCTCTGTTCTAACGGTTTCTCTTCTATTTTCATGAGATTCCTCCTTACACCTTTCTTTTCCTTTTTTCTTTGTACTTTCCACGTATGAGAGAAACATGACCCTTGACTTTCTGAGTTTGGCTTATTTTGCTTAGCATAATGTTCTCAAGTTTCATCCATTTTCTGCAGATGATATTAAACCATTTTTCTTTATGGCTAAATAAAACTCCATTGTGCATATATACCACATTGTCTTTATTTTGAAAAGTTCTTAAAGAGATTGTAGGAAAGAACAAAGGGAACGCAGGCAGAGTTAGTGTACTGACAGGCTCACTCAAGGCTCTGATTGGTTTTCTTATCTAAAGCCAAGAGTAAGGGTGTAACCTTGTCAGAGTTGACTGTTATAACTCTTGTTTTGGCCATGAATATTTCATTTCTTACTTTCCTTCTCTCCTGATTTATTCAAAATTAATACATGAATTTAACTATTAATGGTATAAGGTTAAATAGTATATTCAGTGTTATCTATTGAAATTTATTAGTTTATCAAGGTCCACTTACATTTCCACTTTAAATGCTCAGCTTTATCTGTTAAAGATGTTTATTGTGTGTATTGTTTGTATATAGTAGGGATATATATATATATATAACATTTGTTTTAATGCTTAGACAAAGTTGTTAGTAAAGTTTGTGGTCTCATTGTTTATTACAACAAGGTTTACTGAACAAAGCACTGTCTTTGTGTATATACACACAAACGTGTGAGTCTGGCTTTATTTGCATTTTATATTCATAATATTTAATATTTTAAATTCACGTAGTACATTTTGCAGTTACTCTTTCAACTTAAAGATTCAGAACTAAGGCCTGGCAGTGTCCAGATCAGCACTATACAGAGTGGCAGCCGTTGGCCACATGTAGCTATTAAACACTTGAAATATAGCTAGGTTGAGTAATTGAATTTTACATTGCTTTTAATTGAGATGTAGATAGGTAATTGTGACTAGTGGCTGCTATAATGGGCCATAGTACTAGTGACTTCTTTTTCCCCCTTTTTCATTGTACGATGATACATAAGCCACCTTTTGTGGTTTTGTAAAAATTAAGAAAAAATAGTATACTTAAGACACTTAACATTATGCCTGGAGAAGAATATATTCCTGAAAAACGGTAGTTAATTATAATGGCATATATTTAATAAAATGGAGTTATTTTCCTCTTGAATAGTAACTTATTTGTTTTTATTCTTTCCTTCCAGGATCAGTTTATTTTTGGAAATCAAGTGCAGTATTAAAAAGAAAACAAACCACACTACATTATTGGAAACCGTTTCTACTGATCTTATTACATTTTTAAATTTATGATTTGATTTGAATATTATCATGGGAGGAGCTGTGAGTGCTGGGGAAGATAATGATGACTTAATTGATAACCTTAAAGAAGCTCAGTATATCCGTACTGAAAGAGTGGAGCAAGCCTTCAGAGCAATTGATCGTGGAGATTACTATTTGGAAGGCTACAGAGACAATGCTTACAAAGACTTAGCCTGGAAGCATGGAAACATACACTTGTCAGCACCTTGCATTTATTCTGAAGTTATGGAAGCATTGAAACTTCAACCAGGATTATCTTTTCTTAACCTGGGAAGTGGAACCGGATATTTAAGTACAATGGTGGGCTTAATTTTAGGTAATTTTATTTTTGTAAAATTCTATTTAAAAAAAGTAAGTTGATTTTGTAGTACTGTTGGTAATTTCCAGGCTTTGTAACTTTGTATACAGTGTGTTGGAATCTGTGTACTCAAAGTAGTTATCTTCTTTACTCAAATTTGGAAACTCAAAGTAGTAGTAATCTTGTCTCTCCTAGCCCTGACCCAGGTAGTTTTTGCACAGATCTAGACTTCTGATAGCTCTTGGAACTATTCTCCAACTCTTAGTCATTGTACTTAAAATTGAGCAGTTGGTAGGCAGAAAACTCAAAAATTATTTAGTATACTTCAGGTAAAGTGTTTTTACTGGCTTATGAATCTCATTTTAAATGGAAAGAGAATTATGTCAGTTTTTTTGTTGGAGACACAGGAGTGTGTGCGATATGGAGGGTGTGGCACTGGTGCACCAAAACTAGAGACTGAAGAAAAACACAGAAAAGGATGTGTTCACTAAGATCTTATCAAACTTACTCCATGTTTGTTGTGCCATGCATTGTTTCTGGTGTGATATAGCGGTGATCAAAAGGGACAAAGATTTCTGCTCTCAAGGAGCATACTGGGTGTTTTAGATGAGTGCTAGACATTGTTAAGGTACTATACATATAGCAACTCACTCAGTATTCCTGATAGTCCTTGTAAGTACATACTGTTATACAGATGAGTAAAGTGAGGCACAAACAGATCAAAAAACGACTTGAAGTCTCTGTTAAGGTGGAATACAGGTGGGAAGAGCATGGATGGAGGAAATTCTGCTACAGAGACATTGTGTTAGATGGAGGATGAACTTGAAGTTTAGTGAGTCATTTAGAACAGCCATCACTTTTATCAAAACATTAAGGTAGAAACATAAAGGCACATATCACTTTTGCTATTGTGGGGAGAGATTAGGAAATGTAAACATCCCTATTTAGCATGATAGGTGTGATAATTGAGGTGTATGCTCAAGTTATAGGAATGAGACTGGTGTAAAATTCATTCTAAAGTGATGAGGCGTCATGGAAAGGTTTTAAATAGAGAATGATGTATCCTCTAGTAGGGTGACTGTCCCAGTGTGGAACTGGAGTCACATTTCGTCACTTTTAAGGCATTTTTGGGGGGGTCTGAAATCCCCTTTTCCTATACACTAACTCCTCTTTTAGTCATGGAATCTGTGAGCTAGTTCATTAAAATAGGTGAGGGAGTACTTTCATTTCTCAACTGGTATAGGTTTTTTTTTTTTTTTGGGCACTGGAGCACTTAATCACTTAGCCACATCCCCAGCCCTTTTAATATTTTATTTTGAGACAGGGTCTTGTTAAGTTGCTTAGGGCCTCACTAAGTTCTTGAGGCTGGCCTTGAACTTGTGATCCTCCTGAGTAGCTAGGATTATAGGCATGAGCCATAGCACCTGGCTGGGTTAATTTTTTTTTTTTTTTTATGATTAGTGTTATTTTATTCTTGCAAAGATAGATGAAATTACAGAGAATTTGGTATCAGATGATATACTGTAGTCATAAAATGAAAAATACAGATAACTTTAAAAAATAAATAGAAAAAGCATTATTGAAGTAATTGAAACAGACACCCTCAGTAAAGGAAGATCTTGGTTCAAGATTGAAATGATATAGGTATCTTTCAGAGAAATCCTTTAACTTAACAAAATGTAAAATAATTCTACAAATTTCCAGACAATAATTTAAAATTGTAAAGTGATTGAATGTAGTAAAAATACTCTAAAATTACAAAAGCCAATGCCAATTTAGTGACTGGGTTAATTCTTGATGTTTAATTACTGCTCAACAGCTTGGGTAGATGATCTACAATGTGCTAGGTATTTTCCTCCTGTTATAAAGCTAGAGGGAGTCATGGATCATATATGATCATGACTTCTGGATACTACTCCAAGACCTTTTTGTGTGTGATCCTGCACAGTGAAAACCAAGATTTAATATTCTCCTTTTGATAAAACTATTCATTTAGTGGGAAAGATAAAAATTTTGAAGAAGGCAAGTCAGAACAGTATGTAAATCTTGATTATAGTTTACTTTGATGAAGCTTCTAAGGAAACTTAATTTTTTATCCCCCTGTCCCTTGCCCATTAGCATTTCATGTGTGTTTTAAGTCAAAGAAGGGAGGGAACATATTCATAAAAATCACTTAGAACTAGGTCCAAAGAAGGATGCAGTGCACACTGTATTATCTGAGTATAGTGAATCAGATTTGGCACCTTTGCTTCACAGTGACCTTATTAACAGACATTTTCTCCTTAACAAGAAACTATAGCACCATGCTTTTAGCGTTTTTTGGTCTGTCAGTCCCAAGATATGGGTGATAGGATCCATAGGCAAATGGGTCCTACCTGAGGAACCACAGCATACTACATACTTTGGAAGAAACCCGGCTGAAGCAGGGAGAGCAGGGCATCTGTGGTTTGGTAACACTATTAGGGAAGATGTCTCCTGGGGAGTTCCCACTTCACTTCAGAGACACACATATAGAGGATCGGCTGTAATCACCTCTTGTTGTTTATAAGGGGAAGTTTGTTTTTTCTTCAGGAAATTTCTTATGAATAAAGTATGCTTGATGCAGTTATCCATAAATTTAATTTTACCCTGTTCGTGGAGAATGGATCACTTGAACTAGAGTTTCTTATTGAGGCATCTTCTTGCTTTTCAAACTGAAGATAAATTTTTTGTGTTTTGCTCACTTCTCCTTGAGGGTCTTCCCAGGACTAAGAATTTTTATAGTGAATTGAGTTATTTAATTGATTCTCTTCTCAGTACTGTCTTTTCATCCTTTCTTAAGGAATTCTACTGAAAAACCGAGTGCAGGAAAAGAGGCCTTCAAGTACTGTACTTTACCTCTGCTAATCAGGATTCAGTTGAATATTAGAATTATGAAGGCAAGTTATTATAATCTCTTCTGATTCAGGATTATATGGTTCTTCTGTGTTCGGTTTCTTTTTGCTTAGGGATTCATTCCCATTTTTTTTATATAATCCATAATATAACAATTATAGATTCTTTAAAAAACCTTATATGGCATGCGCTATAACATTCATTCCTAAATTCATTTTTAAAGATCAAATAGTTGACAAGCAGGAAGTATCTTGTCAGCTTGTAAAGACACTTGCAACAGCTGAATTCTCCAAAAGGGCTGATTAGTTAAGCTCTGTGCTGCCATCCTGTTTGGTTTCCCTACTCTATTTTTTTTACCACAGGATGTTAAATAGTCCTTAATCATCTAACCTTTATTACCTTTGACCTCAGGTACTCATGCTTTCTTGTCTTCATGTATATGCATGCTCAGACTCCCTTCTCTCTCCCTTTCTGTTTAATAAGGTGTGATTTGCATATCATAAAGTTTACATTTATTGTTTGTGCACAATTCAGTGATTTTTAACAGGTACCTACAAAGTTCCTGTAAACATTATCACAGTCCAATTAGAACACACTTCTTTATTCCAAAAAAAAACCCCATGCCCAAGTGATGTACTCCTGACTCTACTCCAGCCCATGGCAACCACATGTATACTTTCTGTCTCCATAGATCAGCATCTTAAGAACCTTTCATATACATCGCATCATAAAATAATGTGGTCTTTTGCATCAGGGTTCTTTCACTTGGCTGTATTTTCAAGTTTTGTACATGCTGTAGCTTGTATGAATTATGGCAGGAAATACTTTTTATAGCAGGAATGTTCTGTTGACTAGATTTACCACATTATGTTTATCCAGGCATCAGTCAATGAATAGTTGAATTACTAGTTTTTGGCTGTTAGGAATAATGTTGCTATGAACATTCAGGTGTATATCATTGTTTTCTTTCAATTGGCTGGATTCTTAGGAGTGGAATTACTGGACTATATAGTAAGTTTATTTAACTTTTTAAGAAATAGATAAACTTCTTTCTGTAATGGTTGCGCTGTTTATATTCCCACCAAAGTTGTATGATTGTATGAAGTTCCAGTTTCTAAATATTCTCACTGATAAACGCTGCCCCCCCCCCCAACTAGCCCACAGTGATGGGAATTGAACCTGTGAGTTTTATGTGCTAAGTACACAATACCACTGAGCTACATCTCCAGCCCTGTTGTTTATAAATAGCCATAAATGGATGTGAATTGTTATCTCGTTTAGTTACAGTATGCCACAAGCCTAATTAATTATGTAGAGCATCAATTTATATGCTTTTTGGTATTGGGAATTGAACCCAGAGGCTTATTTTTTGGTTTTATTTTTTATTTTTTTAATTTAATTTTTTTTTTTTTACTAATTGCTTTTATTTTTTAAATATATTACAGCGGTTATTTTTTTATTTTGAGATAGGCCTCTAACTTGTGATCCTTTTTTATTTTGAGGCTGGCCTCTAACTTGTGATCCTCTTGATTCATCCTTCCAAGTTGCTGAGATTACTGGTGTGTGCCACTGTGCCTAGATCATTTTAATTGGGTTCTTATTATTGAGTTGTAGGTATTCTCTATGTGTTTTGAATGTAAGCCTTTATTAGAAATATGATTTTCAAAGCTTTTTGTAATTGACAAGGCTTTTAAAACACTTCTTTAAAAGTGTTTAGGTCCCTAGTTCTTGGCAAGATAAAACACATTCTGGGAGGTATCAGGGTTCCTTCTAAGGTAAATAGTATTTTCTAAATTGAACTAAACCTCAGTTTTTCCTCTGCTCCCCCCCCCCCTTTTTTTTTCTTTTAATATTTTGTCTTTTTAGGAATTAGTCTTTTTGAAATATGATTTGTTTTGTCCTCTGTGAGCAAAATTATTTTGAAAGCAATGTTTTCTTTAAGGCTAATCACATAAAACTCACTATTGAAACTATTTCTCAGTTCCAGTTAGGCTTCAATGTATCTTTATCCTTATGTCCTGTATTGAGTTCCTACCATTGTTCTATTTTTTTAGGACTTTTTTTTTTTCCCCCTTCTGACTTCTATTGATTGTGGAGTAGAAATAGATCATTATTGTCAACCATCTCCTTCATTGCTGTCACCTCTAAAAATCAATACTTAGGTGATCTCATTTATGGCTAATATTACTGCTTATCATAGAGCAACAATAGTAATGAAAATAACGAATATTAGGAAGTAATACAGGTTTAAGAAATTTTGCAGTGTCCATAGTAATTTCTTCTGGCTATATTTCTTTATACTATTAGAAAGCATGAGGAAATTCCTTTCATATGAAAAAGTATTTTAGATGGATCTCTGAGCATCTTGTGCTTATCTTTAGGGATTAAGCTTTTCCCAGCCTAGATCATCTGTATAGCAAATGCAGTCAATTCTTATTATTATTTGCAGAATCAGTCTTGGAGAATTTGTCTATTTGTTAAAAATTATTTATAATCCCTAAATTAATACAGCACTTACACAGTTATTTGCAGGTTTGTGTAGAGTACCAAAAAACTTGAATTACTTGCTGTATGTTTTCCTAAGGGGTAGGACAAGCCTTAGCTCTCTCTGCCTTTGTGTCTCAGCTGTTATCCAGAAATGAGCAAAAGATGGTGACCCTAGGGGCCAGGACAGTGAAACAATTTCTGCACTGGAGACAATTGACAAGGCTTGAAACTCAAATCTGATGTCAGTTCCTGGGACTTGTTTTCATTTTTGTACAGTAAGAAAAACAGACCACCAGGTTGAATTTTTAAGATTTGATACTGTAATTTATTTGAGATATGTCTGTAGTGTGCATTACATATTTTCCCTAGAAACAGTGGTTCAGTGTTTGCTAGTCAGTATTTGTTGGCTTTATAGAACATTACTACAAATAATGAGAATTGGCTGTATATTACTTTCAGACAATTATTAAACTTTTCTGAACTTTGTTTCCTTATGTGTTAAATAATTTGTGAATCTCTATCTTTCAGTATAGGAACTGGCACCTATGGAATTATCTCATCTCTGTGATACAGTCTAACCTAGGCCTGGTTGGATGTTGGTCAGAATGCTTCAGAGCCAGAGATTGATCCATTGTTAGCAGGGTGGCTTAGCCTTTTTATTGGAGTTTTTGATCCTCTGTGGAACCTGCCTTTGCATTTGTTAGGGTTTAGCTCTGGCAGGGTCAGCCCATGGGCCCTCCCACTCCCTTGGCCTTCAAGGATTTTTTTCCTTGGATTTAAAATCTCCTTGTGTTGCCTTTGTAAATGGTTTCTTTGTCCTTTTTTGGAATCTATTTTGGCTTTAGTCTGCAGTAAAGAATGGATCTTTCTTTTGTCTTCAAGTAATCTCTGTATGCGGAGGAGTCACAGATTTCTAGCCCCAAGGTGTGTCTGCTAAGCTCTGGAATTGGGTCTTTTGAGCTGTACTCAAATCTGAATACTTAAGTGGGCAGAATGCCTATATCATATTTCTTCTTAAGTGGGCACAAGGCTTCTTTGAGCCTATCCTCAAGTCAATTCTTTTACTGTCATCTACACAAGACAAAAATTTGAATACACTCTGTTTCTTGGTGAAAATATTTTTTCTCCTTTCAAATTACTCAAGGCAGAAACTTGAATGTCAGTTTTCTTTGTTTAATTTTATTCGTGCTCATTTGCAGGGCTCACAAATCCAAAATAATCAACAAGAATACTTTGTAATATTTTCCTTCTCTCTCTCTTCCTTTCTTCTATCTTATCTGGTTGCCTCCCCAATTCTACAGTAACTTTATAAAGCCCCAAGGACACCTCGATTTTTCATAATACACATTGGATGTTTATAGTGATGGTAGTTGGCATAAAGTCAGAAGAAAAAATTCTTTAGAAATAGAAGAAAAATGTTAATTGCATTCTATAAGGTTATCCAACAGATTAATAACAATATATAATATATATATTAATAATATATATAATATATATATATATTATATATTATATATATATAATTTTTTTTTTTTTTTTTTGGTACTGGGGATTGCACTCAACCACTGAGCAACAGCTCTATTTTGTATTTTTATTTAGAGGCAGTATCTCATTGAGTTGCTTAGTGCCTTGCCATTGCTGAGGCTGGCTTTGAACTCATGATCTTCCTGTCTCAGCCTCCTGAGTTGCTGGGATTACAGGCGTGTGCTGCTGTGCCTGGCTAATAAATTAATTTAAAATGTATTTATCTCTAAGATTTATATTTGTGGAATGCCTTATTCTCTAGTATCAGATATAATACTGTTGACATACAGTGCTTTTGATATACATACTATTTTGCCATTATGCTTTAAGAAATCAAAGCATGAAGAATAAGCCTTTTATGCTTTGTTAATAGTGTTTGCCTCCATCTTAGTTGCAAACCTTTTGTTTTTTGTGACCATAGCTAAATTTACCTATTTTCTTCATGTTTTAGAGAAACATTTATTATTCTAGACCCTGTGTCAGCTTCAGAGGATACAGCAGTACTTAAGATATGTCCCTTTACCATTAAATTGTATGCGATGTTTAAGAACTAGTAATAGAAACATAGTGTTGCTCTACTGGCTGTTCTTCATTTAGTTCTGTAAATATTTATTGAGCATTTTTATAAATCAATCATATTCTGGCCCTGGATATCTTTAGGTACTTTAGAGATAAATATTCAGTGAAATAAAAGAGCCAATGAAAATGATTTCTGGGAAAAATGAGATCTGAAGCTGTTCAACTTAGCTTTTTAAATGACATTATATTAAAATTGAACAGATTTTATTTCAGTTTCCTGAATCTGCTTTGGTGGAAACTTAATCTGATTGTAATGTTCCAGTATACATATGAGATCTAGTCATGGTTGCTCTGGACATTTGTATTTGAATATATTAGCCCGTTGAGTAGAAATATGTAAATGAACTGTCTGTTCTTGTTACTTTTGACATATGAAACATAAATTTACCTAGGGCCTTTGGTCCATTTTCAGTAACTCTTTAAAATCAATATTTTCAATCTGGTGTAAACATGTTTGAAAGGAAGTAGCACTTGGATATCCATTGACAGAGAGAAGCCTGAGGGTTGGAACATATTTCTGGTAAGTTCTGGGACTTATTTCCTACTCCTATAGAGCAGAGAACAAGTCTCTAATCCTGTTAGCATCAGAGTAGTTAAGAGGGTAGTAAAAGTTAACGGTGTTCATCTTAATGTTCTTTTTTCAGTATTACACAGAAACCACAAGAAACATTTCAGCAAGTGTTATTACATTAGAACAATTAATCATGTTAATTATATAGTTAATTAGATATTAAGTATCTAGTAACTGAGACTTTTGCTGATTCTGTTTTCTCCCCTTTCCTGTATCTACCTTTGGACTATTTTGTGTCTGCATTATACTTCATGGAAAGAATGAAACCTACTCTTGTCCACATTTTACTTGTTACTATCTCAGAATACTTCTAGTTACTTATAAAATTATTTATAAAAAGTATTTAGTTACTATTAATAAAGTGTCACTGTAATTTAATGAAAGATATTTTTACACATACATTTTCATCTCATTGACTTTTTTTTACTAGTTTCATAGAAACCAAATAACTGATTCACCTACTCCCCCTTGTGGTAAATATTTAGAGTTAGCCAAAATGCTTTTACTTGTAGTTATTAACTATCAATACTGTTTTTACCAATGAGAACTGAAATTTAAATAATTTAAAACACATTTTAAGGCTCATTTAGATTGGACTTTTTATGATAATTAGGTTGTGGTTCATGCTGAATGCTGTTTACATTTAGAATTATGTGCATGCGCCTCTCTGAGTAGGATGCAGGCATTTACAGTTTGAATCTGTCTTTTTAATTTATAATTAAAGTAGATATGTAAGTAGATTACATAATTCTCAGGTTATTCTGATATGCAGTCAGGGTTGAGAACCACTTGTGTAAGTTATGATCTTCTATAACTAATTCTGTATGTAAGAATGTGCATCATAATATCTAACAATAGTTTGTCATCTGTCTTGTACTTTCTAGTATATGAAGCACTTTCACATAATCTATACAGTTTTCCTTCCCAAGGATCCCTTTTGTTTAGTAACAACCAGTCTTCAGATAGTAACTAACTAGTTTTAGATTGTATAGCAGTTAAAAGGGAGAACCAGGATTAGTAATCCAGATATCTTGACCTTAAATCCTGCCTTTCTCACCTTATCACAGTCTGCAACTGAACTGATAAATTTTGAATTATTTCATCTTTAGAGTTGTTTTCTGGTTATGTTTTAGGGAGTAATTTTTGCTTGTGACTGTGTTCTATGAATTGGCTTTCTACGAAATACTTAACAGTGTGGTGACTTCATACAGTGTAAAGCTCCTAGTGGGGGTTTCCTTGATCTCTGTCAGAGAGCTTTCCTTCTATCCATACTGAGTTGTCAAACTATTGGACATCATGTGAGATTAATATAGATGTAAATAAGAATATAGACAATTTATACCTAAACTTAATATATATTGACTTTTATGAGATATAAGCTTTGGTTATTGACTAATTGAATAAATAAGCTAGATTAGATTGAATTACTACCAAAGAAGTCACCTATATCTTATATTAGAATTTTATTATTTATCATTGCTCATAATAAATGAGCTTTTGTCAGCCTTGATCATTTCTAATAGGATACATAAATATTTCTTATTTGTTTTAATAAACTATTTTCTTTAATGTTTAGCTGTTAAAGATAATAGTCAACCATTAGCATTTTCCTTTTTAAAATATGTTAGAGAAACTAAGACTTATTATTTCATAGACTTTTCTATGAAGTTATATTCAATGTAATGAATATAAATAACATTGGAATCTATTGAATACAAAGTCAAATTTATACCTCATCTGGCTTGTTTTATACATCTTCTTGAGTACTGTTTCATTTTTTCTTTTGACAGTTTGTACCTTTCTATTATATAAATATGAAAGTATTATTTGTTTATTTTATTAGAACATTTATGGTCTTATTTTTTCATTCTTTCACTAGCCCATTGTTTATTGAAAATCCTATTGCATATGATTAAAGCACACTAACAACAAAATCATGTAATGATGAAAATGTTCCTTTTACCCTAGACCTCTCAATCCTCTTTCTCAAAAGCAGCTATAAATGTTTTTTGTTGTTGTTGTTGTTGTTTGTTTGTTTTCTGTCTCATATTTTCTGGTTGTTCTATTTAATAGAGATGTCAAATATAAGTTGTAATAATCAACATCATGCTATAGTTTTATGGTAACATTTTATGTGTTCTAGTTGTATATCAATTTCTAAATAAATATTGTGACATTGCTATTTAAGTTCTGCTTTTTTAAAATGATTTTTGTATTTTAAATTTATTTTCAATATATTAATGTTTTCAGATTATTAGGTAATGATAATAAAAGCTATGGCTCCATGTTGCTTTAAAATTAAGAAATGCCATCTATTAAAAATAATGGTGTTTTTTTATTCTAGCTTTTTTTTTTTTAAAAAAAAACAAATGGTGTTTAAGCTAGATTTTGACAGTATATTCTACATGTGTATTTTCATTGTTATTGAAATTATTTTTATCATTAACCATCTTGTGTTAAGGCAATATGAAAAGCAAATTATGTGAAAAAACATTAAGAAATTAAACTTTAAGCCTTAATTCTGAAAGTTGCCACTTTGTTTTTAGACAGTAAACAGATAGCAGAACAGAGACCAGTGACATCTGTGACGATAGCCTGTCTAGTTCCCTTTGACCTAGAACTCTGAAATTTGGACTCCATCTGTTAATAAGGCAGTGTGGAATATGGAATGAAAGCCTTGATTTTTCAGATTCTTAGCCCCTTTGTTACTTGAACTTACTTGTGCATTGTGCCTTATAGGAAACAAAATGCCAGCAATTTCAACCTTTTAAATTGATTTCTTAACTCTATAGTTCTGATCATATATATATATATATATATATATATATATATATATATATATATATATATATATATATATGTATATATAATTGGTTAACTAGTATAACTAGATTCTTAATGGACAGTGAAAATATGTCTCTGTTAACATTTTACATTTAGTGGATTATCTTTAAAGGGTAAATGAGTTATTAGAGTCATTTTACAAAACAGTATTTTCTATACTGTATTCATATTGTGAAAGTAATTATAGTTTGAGCTTTTTTTTTTAAATGAGGAAAACTGTTTTTTTCCTAACATTCTATGTTTTGATCTCTATGAAAATTCAAGTTCTCAAAACATTCAGATCCTATGTTAAGTTTTGTATGTACTTTTCTAAGTTTAATCAAGACACTTTTTTAAAATGAAATTTTGTTTTCCTCAGATTGTCTATAATAATAGTAAGGAATTATATCAGGTCTTGAAATGATTTTGCACTTATGTTTTAGTTTCTGGATAAAGGCTACTTATAGTTTATAATAAGGAAACAAAAATGCAAAACATTTAAGATTGCTTCAGTCACTTCACTTCTAAAAATATGAAAAGACTGCAAAGAAGTTAATTCTCTTTGTTGAGTTCTTTTTGATTTAATCTACCTAACTCAATATTTTTCAAGTGAAATCAGTTCTTAAAAAAATAACACTAATAGAAAATGACAGCAACATAATAGGTGAAAGCATTATCCTTATCTGATTTTGGCTGAAGATTGCAACTGAACATTTTGGTTAAATTTGTATAGTTTGTGTATTTCCTAAATTACAAACCAATTTATCTTGTACCCTTTTAACATCCAAGCATACTAATTTATGAGTTTTTCCCCCCTGTGGTCAGTAGAAATTTAAATTTTTTTTTTAAAGAAAGGAGAGAGAGAGAGAGAATTTTTTTTTTTAATATTTATTTTTCAGTTCTCGGCAGACACAACATCTTTGTTTGTATGTGGTGCTGAGGATCAAACCCGGGCTGCACGCATGGCAGGCGAGCGTGCTACCGCTTGAGCCACATCCCCAGCCCTAGAAATTTAAATTGAATTCTTAACTATATAGTTCTATCTGTAGGCACTGTTGTTTTTAGTGGCACTAAGAAGATACTTCCAGTTACATACTTCTTAAAAATACAGGAAATAAGTGAAACACACATTACTAGAAGCCCAATCTCAAAAAATGTTGACTGGAAAATACGATCGATTCAGTTGCAGAAGTTAAACTAGCATCACTAGATGTGGTCATGTGTTATTTATATATACAATAGTCTTAGGAAACAGTCCTTATATTCTCAGTGTGCTTGTACCAGAGTGAGGAATCAACATCATCTGGAGTTGGGGACTGAGAAAGCCCTCCCTCCTTTCTCGATCTTCTCCTGGAGGATATTCCATCCAGGATCATGTGAAAAGGAAATATCAAATGAGAAGTGTGAAGTTTGTGGGAACACTGGGACTCACAGAGCTCTGTGGAGAGTACCTGATGGCCATGTTCTGCTAGACAGTGGGAGCTCCAAAAGGCAGAGAATGTAGTGTTGGCCCTGGAGGAATTTAGCATTTATCTGCTGGGAGTGGGATGCTCTGAAGCACTTATATTTTATTTATGTCATCCTGTGGTTTCAAGCTATCCTAGAATCATCAAATTTGAGCAAATGATAAGTGAAAGTATTGGTAAAGAACTTAAACTTCATATGAATATATCATGATTCTTTTGACATTAGTGACCTACCGGATAAGCGACTCTCTTTGGAGACTTGTAGGTTTCAATTTTATGCACCATAGTTTTTTTTTTTTTTGCAGAAAACTCAGGTGAATTGTTTTTTCCTTTTTTATATTAAAGTAATAATTAGGTTTCCATTAAACTTTCATATCTGTAGCTAGCAAGTATTTGCATATTCTAGCCCTCTTTAAACGCTCCTGTGCTAAATAAATGAGCATAAATTAAAAGAGCTCTGTAAGGGCATATTATTAATATTTTTTATAAAAATGCTGCTACGATTGCAGGTCCTTTTGGAATAAATCATGGGATTGAGCTTCATTCAGATGTGGTGGAATATGCCAAGGAAAAACTGGAGAGCTTCATCAAAAATAGTGATAGCTTTGATAAGTAAGTATTCATATCTGCAGTTTTGGTTTGAAAGCACTTGAATAAATAGATATGTATAATATGTCTAGAACACTATAGATTAATATTGATCCTAACTTTCTCAGTTAAATGAAGCAAAATCAGTTATAAATGAGGAAAAAATTAGGAAAGTTACTTTATGCTATCATTGTTCCATGTAATTCTACAGTAAATTATATATAAATAGCATTTATTTAGTAATTTTGTGTTCCTCTCATTTTGTTAGTAATATTCCATTGATTAAACATCATACAAGTATCTTTTGGAAATTAAAAATAAAGATGCTTGTGTTTATAGTACTCTTATTGAACTGGTTTTGAAAATTTTGGTAGTAATTTAATGGTTCTATCTAATTTGATTTGTAACATAAAGTTGGTACCTGTCAGCATACAAAGGGACTTTGTTTTAAATATTTAGTTAAAAAATATCACTGAAATACATTGATAAATATCTTATGGTAGGATTGTATGTAAGAAAAATATTATTTTTGTTTTTGGTACTGGAGATTGAACCCAGAGGAGCTTTACTACCTATCTACTTTCCCAATACGTTTTAAAAAAGTGTTTTTGAGACAAGGCCTTGCTAAATTGCAAAGGCTGGCCTTGAATATGTAATTCTTCAGCCTTAGCCTCCTAAATCCCTGGGATTACAGGTGTGTGCCATTGTTCCTGGCTGAAAGTTTTTTTATGGAAACATTGTTTTAAAGAAATATTGCACGGAATTTGGTCCTTGAGCTGGCAGAGAACATTGAGCTGGTGTATAATCTTACTAGAAATCTGCCTTGACAATACTATGGACCAGGGGCTCTTAGCTGAAATCTGTGAGCTGTGAAATTATGTAAATTTGGAGGACTTTCACATCTCTCATTTTTCTTTATAACTTGTCATATTTTCAGAAAGAAAGCCTTAAAAGGATAGAAAATGTAAGCTTAGATCATAGTCACTTTTTGTAACAAAGTTTATGTAAAATTCAGAGTTCCATCTGTGCTTGTTGGGAGTGGACCCTCATCTTCAGCCCTTGGTGGTGACAATGTGAGAAACTTAGGGGAATCTGGATCATAACTGGGGGCTTTTCTCTAGAGAGATTTGGCTTGGAAGATAGTGCTAAGAGACCAGCCAAGAAGACCCTGTGAATATCTTCAGGAGCGTGTCTTTTCCTTTTCCTTTCTTTCTTTGCCCTTCTTCCCCTGGTGCTTTTATTCCCCCTTGCCAATGCTGGTTTGTCCCTTTCTCGCAAATGACACTTGAACTCATTGCTAATGTCCTGCAGTGAAATCCTAGTGCTTCGAGGGAGGGTAAGGTCTTAGGCCTACCTAGATATGATTATAACTGGGTTGGTTATTAAAGACCTCAGTTCTGAATGCTTGGGAGAGTTGGGGAGTGCTCAGGTTTCTTTCTTTCTTTCTTTTTTTTTTTTTAATATAATTAATTCAATAGATTAAGCCATTGGAATTTTCTGTATCAATTTGCCAAAGAGGATATCTTCTCTTATTTATAATTATCTATAAATAATTAACATTTAATTTGCATTTTCAGTGATTTGCAATTGCTTACTGTATTGGTTCATATTTTATTTCCAAGAAAAAAACACTTGACAGAGATAAAAGTTTTTAACCCAAGTTATTTGATTAGAAATTAGGATTCAACTTTAGTATCTTTTGTGTTTTTATCATTTCTGTCTTATGATTTCTAGCAATGGTAAGTGCTTAAGATGTGGACAGTGATTATTTTTTATATAGTTTTTAGAACTATAGAATTTTTTGAATTTATTTAATTCCTCATTTGTTTTGATGTTAATATAAATGTATGGCTTTCTGAAGACATTTGAATTTAAAATGTATAAAAGTAATGGTTGTAAAAACATTTAAGGTTTCTTGTAGGGTCTGTTAGTTATTAATAAATTTCATCTATTAATAAAGACAATTCAATTTTGGATCATTAATTAGGTAGAACAGACTTAAATAAGTATCTTAAATTACTGAAGCAACTCAAGTTTATTGCTGATAAGTGGGTATTGTTCTGGGAAACAGTAAAACATCATGATTTTAAAATTTTTCTATCTTGATGTAATTTAAATATTAATCTGTAACACTTAAATTTGAAAACTGTATATTTGTCTCAATTAAAGAACTTTTAAAAAGTTGTTTTCATACAGTTGTAAAATCATCAGATTTCAGTGAACTTGTCTTTCTTGAGTTTCATTTTGTTGCTACTAGGTTACACAGGTCTGTTATTCATAAAATGGTAATTCATAAAATGCAGTGATATGACTGGTCTAAATGTTTCTCTGTCATTTTATCTTACTGTTTTTAATAACTAACCCTTATGATACACTTGTATCTAAAGTGTTACATATTTATTTTTGAAACAAATTCTTATATTAATAAGCTAGTTTGAAGAAGACAGTTCAGGAAATTTTATTATCCTGATTTTTTTTTTTTTTTTTTTTTTTTTTTTTTT
>NW_026000093.1:4746933-4861122 GCF_001458135.2 Marmota marmota marmota | reverse complement strand
TTTTTTTTTTTTTTTTTTTTTTTTTTTTTTTGGTGCTGGGGACTGAACTTGGGGCCTTGTGTTTTCTAGGCAAGCACTCTGCCACTGAGCCACATCCCTAGCACTTATTATCCTAAGTTTCAAGCAGTGTTCTGTAATATTACTGTTACATATTTCAGATTATAAGTGTCATATACATAAAGTGTCATACATATGAAAATGTTTCATTTTATGTAAAGTAGTGAATAGTTGGAAGTTAATCAAAGTTCATAGGTTGTTCAGTGGGTTTGTTTTAAAGTTTCTTTTATATAATTTTGTTTTGGTAACAAATTATAAAAGTATGCTTTTCACTTTTTTTTTAGTTGGCAAAAGAGGGATATTGT
The DNA here is from genome assembly GCF_001458135.2 of Marmota marmota marmota. NCBI lineage: Eukaryota > Metazoa > Chordata > Mammalia > Rodentia > Sciuridae > Marmota > Marmota marmota. The sequence goes on along the minus strand of NW_026000093.1, from coordinate 4,860,760 downwards.
TTTCTTTCTAATTAATTATTTTTAAAAATTAGGTATATATGATAGCAGAATGCATTTTGATTGATTGTACACAATTACAGCACAATTTTATATTTCCATGGTTGTATATGATGTAGTGTTACACCATATGTGCAGTCACACATGTACCTGGGTAATGATGTCCATCTCATTCCTCCATCTTTTCTGACCCCATACCCCCTGCCTACCCTACCTCTCCTTTGCCCAAAGTTCCTCTATTTCTCCTGTGCCTCCCCCCTCCCTGTCATAGATCAGCTTTTTGTTTTAACGATTCCTTTAAAATTTTTTTATGTTTGAGGATAGTATTTATTTTTAGTAAATTTTCTACTTATTTTCAATTTTAAAAATATATGTGTAGGGCTGTGTCTGTGGCTTAGCCGTACAGTCCTCGCTTAGCATGTGCAAGGCCCTGGGTTTGATCCTAAGTAACATGTAGAAACGAATGAATGAAATAAAGGTATTGTGTCCAACTACAACTAAAAAATAAATACTATAAAAAATTCTGTGTAGAGTAGTATTAAAAATCCCCTTTCCAAGCAATGTCATTGTATTTTAATTGTTTATGGGTCATAAAAAATATACATTTTAATTAATAAAATATGAAGTAGGAAAATTAATTACTAATTATGTATCCCTTAGTATCAGATTATCCTTGATTATGTTTCACATGGAGAAAATTAATAGCTAAAACCTAGTACTCTTCTGTATTTATCTGTTGGTTTGATTTATTTTTTTTTTGTTGTTTAAATCAGTCCCTTTTTCAAAAGTATTGTCATGTTACTTAAGATTTAAACTACACTTTTAAAGCTTTCTTTTTCTTTTTTCTTTTTCTTAATTTTTAATTTATTTTTTAAAAATAAGTTACAGTGGAATGCATTACAATTCTTACTACACATAGAACACAGTCTTTCATATCTCTGGTTTTATATAAATTGTGTTCACACCAATTCGTGTCTTCATACATGTACTATGGATAATGATGTCCATCACTTAAAGGTTTCTTACACAAATTTATTGGAGTTCAGAGTGAACTCCATAATATAATGGAGGGCTGGAGGAAATCTATAAGTAAATTAGCTTTAGAATATATGATGGTAGTTGACCTTGTAAGAAATATAAATATGTGGCTTTTGTTTGTTTTGGTATTAGGGATTTGTCTTTTTGTTTTGTTTTTGGTGCTGTGGATGGAACCCAGGGGCATGCTACCACTGAGCTACATCCCTACCCCTTTTCTTATTTTTTACTTTGCAACAGCATCTCACTAAATTGCCCAAGCTGGTCTTGAACTTTGGATATTCCTGTCTTAGCCTTCCCAGTTGCTGAGATTTATAGACACGCATCGCCATGCCTGCAAATACTTTTTTGTGTGTAATAAAGCTTGGATCCTATGTTATAAAAATGGTATTTCTTCTTTAGATACAAGAATATTTATTGTAGTACATGTCTTTTAAACTTCCTATGTCTTATGTCATCAGCAAATTAATGGGGTGGATACTCTGAATTTACTGTACGTAAAGATGGAAGAACGGGGATCTTTTATCCTTTGATACCTATAGTATTCCCAAACTAACTGAAATTCCCTTTTAAAACACTCTGATTTCAGGGGTCTTCTAAAATATTTGCAAACTTTTTCTGCAAATGTCCAGATATTAAATCTTCTAGGCTTCCTGGGTGAAAAGGTTTTTGTTGCAACCACTGATTTTGTGGGGAAGAAGCAGTCATAGTCACCAAGAAAATGAGTGGAACTGGAGATGTTCTAGTAACTATAAAAACAAGCTGTAGATGGGAGTTGGCCTGCTGTCCACAGTTCGCTGACCTCTGTAATGGTTTTGACATTCTTAAAAACATGCTTTTTTAAAAAAACTCACCCTGATCTAAACAAGTCTTTGGTTCTAACTTGCCTAGGATTTAGAAGCCTTGAAGTCTCTGGCTTTTCTGAGGGAAGGTGGCCACTGGAGAAAATAATTTTATATGACTCAGTATTTGTGCATGTACAGTAAGTGATCTCCCCAACTATTGTTACTTAGGATAATATTTTAGTTAAAGGATCCTAAATTGTAAACATTCACTATGCAAATATTTTATAAATGGTTTGGTGATTAGTAAAACATTTATTGATAGCTGCACATGTGTATTTAATATGTATGCATCTATGTAGTTGATTGGGTTCCCTAGAACTCATAGTTCAGAGAGTGCCATGTCCTTATAAGGCAGTTGGTCAGTAGATCCTGTTATCCTCTTCTCTCCAAGGTGGTTGTAATTATGATTTTGGAAATACTGTAGTAACAGTAGCCAAATGAATGCAATATGATTTGAATTATTGAGGATTTTCATTCCACATGAATAGAGGACCATTATTTCTATATTGTCCAGATAAATGAGTCATGAGTAATAGAAATAGTAATGAGGTGATAAAGAAATAGTACCTAATGTTCATTGTCTACTCACTAAAATGCCATTAACCATTCTACATTCTTTCCCTACAATCTTGGAGACAGTGTGAGTATCCACATTTCTCAGATGAAAAAACTGAGGATTAGCTAGAGAGCCTGTAACCTGAGTCAGCAAGTCTTTAAACTTAGTTCTGGTTTGGCTCTGATCATGTAAACATCTGTTTATTCTAATCTTTCTTCCTAGAAGTTAGTTGCTATCAATGAATTACAGTATAACAACTTAGCCCATTATGGCATTTGAAGGAGAATTTTTACTTTTTATACTATTATTTCCTTCAGATTAGAATTAAGGAATGTTCTTGAAGTGGTTAAATGCACACCTTGCTCATTAATGATATTTTGGCATGATTTTATTGGTGAGCAGAAGTGGAAAAGGCAATGCACTCCTCATCTTTTATACTTTTTGAAAGATTTAATTGAAGTGTAGTAATATCTTATATCCTAATTTCAAGTTATAGGTTCATTTTCCATGTGATTTGCATTTGAAAATTAAATATTTTTATATTGTGAACTTCTATCACTAGAGTGGTCCACTACTACATCTTTAAGAGAATTATGGCAAACCTTTTTGCTAGATATGATTCATTATACATTCAGTTTTATTTCACAACATTACTGAGATGTTTGTCCATTTTGATATTATGATATTCAGAATTAGTCTAATGAAAATAGTTATAAATTTTAATACATTTAAAAAATCATGACAAACATTCAGATGTTGGAATAGAATCCTTGAAAATAATTGTCAAGGCTATCAGTTACATATATTAACCTCCACTAGAAATGGCTTGGGAAAAGTTTTATGACTTAAAATAAGTCGCGTCTCGCCCACCCCCTCCTGCCCCGCCATACCTGGAATTGAACCCAGAGGTACTTCACCACTGAGCCACATCCCCAGTTGCTTTTTTTTTTTTTTTTTAAGTTTTTAAAAATTAGAGACAGGCTCTAACTGAGTTGCTTAGGGCTTCAGTAAATTATTGAGGCTGTCTTCAAACTCGTGATCCTCCTGCCTCAGTTTCTAAAGCTGCTGGGATTTCAGGCGTGTACCACTGTACTGGCTAAAAAAACATTTTTAAGGAGAGGAATTATTAAAATATGTGAAGTCTCACCTGTATATTACTCTTACCTGTTGCATTTCCTAGAAAATACTTAGAGATTGGCTTTGATCCTACAGATTTCTCTAGTGCTTTATTCAATGAAAAATCACGGTGTTCACTGTCAACACTTTGCTTTGTGAAATGTTTGAGTTATTCTGAAATGAGTTTGATGCAGTTGGAAGGGAAATCACTTGAAAAGGTAAAGTCTTTATTTTGCTTTATTTTAATAGCTTAATTATTGATTTTAAGAGTATTTAAATGGTATAAGTATTTGGAGATCCAGACTTTTGACAGTTCCCTTGTTTTTTTTGCCCCCTGATAGAAAGGTCTGAAGTTTTGTATTGTTTTAACAAAGTAGGCATAGATCTGAAAACTCAAAATGTGTATTTTAACAAATGTTTTAAGAAAAAGATTTTGTAATTCATTTAGCAAGTTGTTTTGGATGAGGTATGAGAACAAGGTAGGATTCTTTTCCCGTGTCCTTGAAATTTCTTTATTCCATTGGAATAATTGTCTAAAATTTCAATGACAGTATCCTGTGGCACCTGGTAAACCAGGTGTGCAAATTGTCAGCCCCCACTTCACAGTGTATTGAAGGGGAATGTTGTTTTTTCTACTCTCAGTCAGCTCCTAGACCTAGACTATCCGTCTAAGAGGGAAGCTACAGGGCAAGGCTAGGTCACCCTGATCTCCTAGCAGCTTATCAAAAGAATTATATGGGCAAGTTGGCAAGGTCCCTGCTGTGAACGAAATCATCTGTTCATCTCAAGATGAAGATATTTCAACATGCACCTGTAAAGAAAACCACTGCTAAGGTAAGTGTTTAGAATCCTGGTCTTATTTTGGGCAACTGTTCATGTTCTAAACCAAGATACTGTGTGTGTTCTATATTTTCCCATAAATGGTTTTTAGTGTACATCTTAATAAGAATATGGCAAATATATTTCCTTCTGCATAAGAGAGTCTAAAAAATCGGGCGCCTTGTCGCACGCCTATAATCCCAGTGACTCCTGTGATCCCTGTGGCTTGGGAGGCGAAGGCAAGGAGGATTGCAAGTTCAAAGCCAGCCTTAGCAATGGTGAGGTGCCAAGCAACTCAGTGATACCCTGTTTTTAAATAAAAATACAAAAATAGGGCTGGGGATGTGCCTCAGTGGTCCAAATTCCCGGTACCAAAAATGAGTCTGAAAAACAATCTATTGATTTTCAGGTTTAAATCAATAGATGATTATAAAGCCTAGAGCAAATGAACTTGTGGCTATTACACATATTTCAGGACAGTTGAATTCTTTTTTCTTTTCTGTATACAGATACATTTTTGGTAGTGTAATTTAGGAGTATGAATCCTAAATAATCTCTGAGAAATTTTGCTTTGAAAATTTTCTAAAAATAATAAAACGATTGCCAATTTTCATTTTACTTATTAACATAAAATTACAATGTACTTTTTTTTATGTGTGTGATAGTAGGGATCAAACCCAGGGCCTTGTGCAAGTGCTCTACTGCTGAGCTACATCCCTAGCTCCTTATTATATACTTTTAATTCAAGTAAAAATTAGAAAAAGAATTCATGAATCATTCTTTGATTACAAAGTAATTAGAACCACACGAGTTAACATTTTCGTAAATTCCTTTTTTATTTCCTTCTCAGATTTCATTTTAGATGTGATTGATGTAAACAGGTAGAATTTGGATTTTATATTTTATTATTTTAAAATTTGATTTACATATGTAAATTTATAAACAATAGTACCATTTGGTAATAAACTGAGAACTTCTGAGAACTTCTTGCTATAATCTTCTAGAGTTTATAGAAATTGTATTTGTTGTTTAAAATATGTCCTTTGCCTTTATAAGTTTGTAGAAATTTAGGTAAGATATAGCTTTTGGAAGATAGTCAAAACCTAAGGAAGACAAATGTTCTTGTTTTCCTTCTCTCCTTGGAAGACTCTCTAGGAGTTATAATTTACTCTGTTAGAGATAACATCTATGTCTTGAATCAAGTAGTTCAACATAAATATAAATGATCTATAAAGGTTTATCTGAAATATTTTAATTATAGACTTTTGAAAAAAATCAGCAATATAATTTTGTTCATTCTATAATCAGATTGGTATTAGTCTATTTAATGAAATGCTGTTTATAATAATAACCCATAATATTAGTATCAGAATTTAAGATTCTCAACATTTAAGTTTTTCAACTATTTAAGATTCTTTACCTAGTCAGAAATACTAAGGAATCTCTATAAATTATTAAAAAAAGTTAATCCATAAACCATGGGCAGGTTTTCAGAAAAACATAACAATGCAATTTGAAAAATTTTGTTCTTAAAATTAATTGTGAAAGAGTCATATATGATGGGTAAAAAGCTGTAGTTAGAAGTATAATAAATAATCCCCGATAAAACCGATAAAACACTTTCTCTCGTAGACATTTTTCTTATAGTACTAAATTGATAGTGGTACAGTTTTCTTGTGGGTTTGGCATATGGGTTCTCTTATGTTCTATATGTTTTTGGTGCCAACATTTTCTTCCAATTTTATATGTGTTTTTCAATTTTTATGATTTTTGCATCTAGAAATAGTCAGTTTTTTGGGGAATATTGTCTTAAGTTCAAGTTTTCAAGATTGAGTGTTCTGGTAAAGAAAATATGCTAAGTAGAAGTGTAAAGACTGCATGCAATTGTTAGTATACAAGTATATCATTAGTATTAGTAGAAATTTACTAGAGATTTGTTTGTTCTCTGCAGTGACCCTTTGATTGAAGTAGATATACTTTTTCTGATCTCCATCAGAAGGGAAAACATTTGTTTATAAGAATAGTAAGGGTGGCTTATTCGAGATCTTTAGAAAGCTCCCCTGCCCCATGCCTTTCAGTTATATGATATTTATTTATTAAAGGCAAAGGTTTATATTGTTCTTTACTATTTAAATTTTGTGTTTTTGGCATGTTAGGAAAAAATCATGTCTTCTATAACATGAAATTGCAGTTATTATAGTAAGAAATTTAGTAAAACATGAGCCATTCTATTACTGTAGAGTGCGATAGGCATATACTTTTCCTGTAACTTTATTTTCTAAGCAAATTCCCCTTCTAGCCTTGAGATTTTCGTGATTGTCATATTTAACTTAACAAATTGGGTTCATATTCAAAGTTGGTAAGTTAAAAAGTTTAAGAGCATTCATGTTTATTCTATGGTTTACTTATTTAGTAAGTAAATCTCCTTATCTCCTTAATAGGAGATAGAGATAAAAGTACCTTCAGAAATATTCAAAGAGGTAGCAGGAAAATACGGAAAATGTTTCAAAGGGAAGAGTGCATTAATTGGATAAAGTATTTGAGGCACTTGTTTACCTGTAATAAGTAGAAGGGTAGTTTTTTAGTTTTTTTTTTTTTAAATGTGACTAACAAAACAAATACACACTAAATATAAAACATAAAAATACAAAGTAACTATTGAGATATTTGAGGTTTTTTTTTTTTTAACTCATCTGAATTTTATACTTACTTCACTTTGGACTAGCCCTATTTTAAGAGCTACTGTGTTTTCATGTGGCTAGTAACTACCATCTTGGATAGTGTAGCTCTAGATTGTTCTTTCTGAACATCTTTCGTGGCTTATAATAATTTCTCAGGGAACCTTTATTGCATCCCCAGATCTGTCAGTTTCCTTTCATCTTCAGTCTTAAGGAATCTTTTTCCTTTCCTTTAAAGTATTTATCACAGTTGTAATTTATACTTTTATGAATTTGGATGTGGGCTTGAGTATATTTCCGATTGTATTCCCAGTCACCACCCACAACTGAATCTCAGTAAACAGTATTTGGCTGAAGGAACTATGCAATTACTGCTGTTAGGTAACTTGACCAGTCATGTTTGATTTTAAAATCAGGCACTAAATTCTTTTAAAAACGTTTTTCTGTGATGAGGCTATGTAAGATATCACCAAGGGAGAAGTGATTTTACTTGTAATTTGTTTACCTGTAATGGTGTTTTCCTTGGTAATAACAGTTCTGTAACTACCTTGTATTTTAACTAGAAGGGACTTTTTAAAACTATAAATATTATTTTAATGTTTTTAGTTATAGATGGACAGAATACCTTTATCTTGTTTATTTAGTTTTATGTAGTGCTGGGGGTTGAACTCAGGGCCTCACACATGCTAGGCAAGTGCTCTTCCACTGAGCTACCACCCCAGCTCCTATAATTATATTTTTGACTTGATTTAACAAATATGATGTTTAATAACTTATAATTTTTTGATTGTTTAAATTCCCTGTTCACCTTTATCCTGAAAATTGTTTGATGTAAAATATTAAAAATTTAAAGCATTTAAAATGAATTTTATAAGTATGAAAATTTTTAGATAGAATTTATTAAATAACTTTTTAAAAGAAAAGAATGCTACACATTTGATAAAAAAATAAAACTCTGGTTCATAGTGTCTAATTACTTAAAAGCAAAAAATTATATTTTGGCCATATTTTAAAAAACAGTTAAGAGATTGCTATATATAGTCTCATATAAGAGAGAAATTAAATGTGATCCCCAATCTAGATAGATTTCATTGTGAAACTGATATTTGGCCTGTATCTTCAAAGAATAGTAAGCATTTATTAAAGAAAGAAGGACAGGGATGGGCTTTTAAGTTAAAGGAACAGTACATGTACAGATACACGGTTTCAAAACACTTCATGTAATGTTTCTCATAAAAAATTAAAAGCAAATAATTCAATCTGGCTGCAGAATATTATGTACAGGTTGGGGAGAGCTAGGGAATGAGTCCAAAGGGGCAATTTGTTGTAGAATCATGGTATTAATCTCTTTTTTGTTGCTGTATCAGAATACCTGAGTCTGATTACTTAATAAAGAAAGAGGGTTATTTTGGATCATGGTTTTAGAGGCTGAAAGTCTAAGCACATGCAGCAACATTTGGTGGGGGCCTCATGATGCGGTATAACATGGCAGCTGGTGGGAACTTATTTGAGAGAGGTTAGCAGTATATCTGGAAGAGGCCAAACAGTGAGGTGACTCCACTTTCTAACAACTTATTTAGTACTTTGACAGCTAACTTACCCCAATGAGATGGGCAATTTTCCTTTCTGAGGGTGTTTTCTAATGATTTCCTCCTAGATCCTACCTCTTAAAGAGTTCACTACCTCCCAGCATTGTCAAACTGATGACCAAGTTTCTAGCTCATGAACTTTTGGGGGACACATTCTCACCATATCCAAACCATAGCAATCATCAAGATGTCACATGCTATGCCAGGAGGGTTGAACTTATTCTGTGTAGGAAGAAGGAAAATGATAGAAACCAGACCTGCAAAATTGAGCAGTGAGGTCGTTGTTATAGTAAAAGAAATAATGGGACATGGACTAGCTTAGTGTAAGGATTTAGAGATGAGAGAGTAGATATACACTGATTACCCAACCTTCCAACTTAAACTCTTCCCCTTACCCTGTCTACCAGGTATAAAGGATATTAAGGACAGCACATAATTCTGGTAAACTTTTCTTTAAATGTGTTTATAATGTGTATTTTAGTGAATTTTTAAGGAAACTTATTGTAATTATCAGCAGACATGATATGTATTACAAAGTAAAAGTCACTGTGATTTAAGCTAGTGTCATTTTTTACTGCATGCCAAAGATTTTAATGTAAATTATTTCATTTTCAAAAATAGGTTGATTTTGCTGTATGGGCATATTGACTATAATCAACTAAAAAGGATAAGAATTAGTTTTAAAAGATTACATACCTTATTGGCTTATTAGGGTTTTAATTTATGTCGTATATTAGTCTTTTCAGTTTTTATCAGAATTTAAGAGATAAAGTAGAAGTCCAGTTAGAATAGTTTGTAAAAGCCTAAGTCTGTTTACCATGAACCAACACTGTAACCAGGAACAAGTGGCCTGGAGGAACTTCTTTGTTGCTTAGGGAGATTCTAGGGGCCAAAGCAGCAGAAGGAAAACAGTGTTCATTTCACTCTCAGTCCAGTTTTGTAATGTTGCTCAGCCAATTTTTATTAGAAAACCTCCTTAATCCTAGTGGTTCCAAGGGATTATGATCAGGACATTGGTCTGTCTGTGTCTGTCTCCAGATCTCTCTTGCTCTCTTTTTTTTGTGGTTCTGGCGATCAAACCCAGGCTACATCCCCAGCCCTTGATATCTTTTCTTGACAAAGTTCTGTCACTGTCACCTCCAGCAAAAAGGTCAAACAAAGATGAATACTTATATAAGCCCTTTTCATTTCCATCGGCCCCTGAAGATTTTTGGAAAACATGGTCTAAAGTTGAGCCTTTTCTCATCTGTTGACTCTTATGATTCTTATGCTCCATCATTTTGGCAGTATCACAAAATTGGTGTTGTGATGGGCTTTGCATTATATTCATTGTTTAAGCTTTAACTGGGGTTTCAGTATGGCTAAAAATAGGCTAATGTTTTGAAAACCTGTACCATGAATAACTGATGAGAAAACAACATACTTAACCAATGCTAGCTTCATAAATCTACTTAAATCAAATTTTATAATCAACCATTTTTTATATATATATATAGTTAATTTTGGTAACTTCACTATTTCAAAAGACTAAATTATGGTAATTTTTAAATTAATGCTTTGTTTAAATGAATTAAAATATATTTGTTTTTCCATGCAGATTTGAGTTCTGTGAACCTGCATTTGTGGTTGGTAATTGCCTCCAGATAGCATCTGACAGTCATCAGTATGATCGAATTTATTGTGGAGCTGGAGTTCAGAAAGACCATGAAAATTACATGAAAATATTACTAAAAGTTGGAGGCATACTAGTTATGCCTATAGAGGATCAGGTAACTTCCACTGTCCTTTTGCTTAGTGTCACAGCAAACAAGTTAGTTGAAGATGAGGAGGTGTTCCTTGGTGAAAGTGAAAAATACATTTTACTTTTTAAAAAAGTACTCTTCACAGGTCTATGTGTATAGAAAAAACTTGAAACAGACTCTAAATTATTTAGGCAGAGTAGATGTAGAAAAAAATTCTGATTGTTGTTAGAGGAGACAGTGGTGCTTGTGCTCCTCCACTCTTGTGTGGCATTCAGCAAGCTGCTCCCTTCTTTGGTTCCCCACCTGGAAAGTGTTGAGTTGAGTGTGATGACCTGGACAAGCTGTCCAGCATCCATCCTTCATAAGTTCTTTGAACATATTGAAAAGAAGTCCTGTTTATGCTTGGTTTGAGCTATTTAACATCTTTAATAGTGAGTTTTAAAATCTTCATTTAGTACTATCTAGACTCATTTGAAAATATTCTTTAGCTATTTATGAACATTATTGAATTTATCTTTTCTTGCCTTGGTTTGGAATTATGAAGTACAATAAATGTATGAAGTACAAATTTATTCAGAAAGAAGGACCTTTTTTTTTTTTTTTTAAATTTTGTACTGGGTTGAACCCAGGGATGCATAACCACTGAGTCACATCTGCAGTCTTTTTTTTTTGAGACAGTGCTGCTGAGGCTAGGCTTGAATTCATGATCCTCCTTGCCTCAGCCTCTTGAGTCTGGGATTACAAACATGTGTTACCATGCCTGATAAAGAGGACCCTTGAAAATCACATTACCTTTAATGTTTTATAAAAATTCATTTCAAAGAAATATGATCTTTTATATTCATAGTAACCTAAATCTGAGCTGCTTAAAACACTTTGCAATTTCTATAGTAGAGGTAAATTATCTGAGATAACCGAGACCTAGCATGACAGAGTTTATATATCATAGGAGTCCCTTGACATCACAATATGTCATTTACACCATTACCATGCACTGTGCTCTGGAGCATATTGTTAGTGATTGTAAAGGCAGAGTATTAAAAGTATTAGTAAAAACATTCCTGGAAAAATACTACTTGAATACTTCCAAGGTTTAGACTTTCAGTTAAATAATCTTTTCCCCCCATTTTTCTTTAATGTCTTCCAACATTTAAAATATTTCCTGCTTGGTGTGGTGGCGCACGCATACCTGTAATCCCAGCGGCTTGGGGGGCTGGGGTAGGAGGATCACGAATTCAAAGGCAGCCTCAGCAAAAGTGAGGCGCTAAGCAACTCAGTAAGCTCCTATCTTAAATAAAATACAAAATGAGTTTGGAAATTTGACTCAGTGGCCAAGTGCCCCTGAGTTCAATCCCTGGTACCCTGCCCTCCCCCCATTTTCTTATCAATATTTTATTAAACATTTATGCTATAAAATTTTACAAATACCAAATACAGTAATGGGCTCTTTTTTATAATGAGTTGAAGATACTAGTTCAACTTGAACAAATTACATGCTGAACTATTTTTTTTTTCCCTAGGACTGTTGATGGTTATTTGCTGAGTTGGTAAAACTCCTAGTCATTTTGTGATTGTGTTTACTTGTGAAATATCAAGCCAGGGTTAGAATTAGATTCTAATTCAATAGCATCATGGAAAAGCCTGAAGTCAACTTGTTGGTACAGTTACAAAATATAGTTTTGTTAAAATGCTTTAGCCAAATGACTGATTCTATGAGATATGTATTTTGGGAGGTAATATCATGTATAGATTATGGTACCACTAGAAGATATCAGACTTAACTATAACATGCAGACTCACCTGGCCATGTTTGGATATCCCATTTGGATTGAACTATTTATCTCAAACAGCAAATGTTTTTAATTCCTTTTATATTAATTTATGATTCCTAAATGGAAGTAATGTAGTTGCATTTAACTATAAATATAGTTCTCACTGGCAATTATTCCTTTAAAACAAAAATTTGACTATAAAGTGATCACATTACCAGAATTAAGCAATTATCTTTTTTTTTATTCCTCTAAATAGTTAACACAGATTATGCGAACTGGACAAAATACTTGGGAAAGTAAAAATATTCTTGCTGTTTCATTTGCTCCACTTGTACAACCGAGTAAGAATGATAATGGCAAACCAGATTCTGTGGGACTCCGTAAGTAGATCTTTGAACTTTCTCACTGAATTGTCACTTAATAGTGTTAACTCATACACTTGGGATTTAATAGACTATATAATTATAAAGAATGAGTTAAATGTGCTATAATGTGTTCAGTGGACTTACTTACCATTTAAAAAAAATAAAGCCCCTACCTTGTGCAGGACATTGTGAATTGCTTTCACAGGAACATGGAAAGGGGGCAGGTCAAACCAAATGTGAACTTATTAATTATAGCTTGTGCTAGAAAGCAACTGGTTGTGAGGAAGAGTATCCACTTTAGGTGTGGTGGTAAGGAAAACCTTTCTGCTGAGGCAACATCTGATTATAACTGGAAAAGAGACTGCCATGTCAAGACTTAGTGGCAGCATTTTCTCTACAGAAAGACAAAAGACTTCAGGAAAAAAAAAAAGCTTGAAGGTTCCCACTCCAGGAATAAGGTCCAGGGTGATGGAAATTCATTGGTTGGGCTGTGGAGGATGGATTATCAATGGGGAAATAGAGGAAACAGGCCAGTTTCAAGTCTTTTCTCATATCTAAGGAGAAAGCTGGATATGGTGTGGCTATTCTTTGAAGGCAGAAAAGTAGTAGACTGTGTGGGAAGTATGGGTGGGGGAAAAAGGAATCAGTTTTCCCTTGCCGTTAACTGAGTAATTCCATTACTGTTTGGAAGACTGGAGTGACATAATTTGGAAGTAGATGTAGAAGGAAAAGACATTTTCTTTTGGCCACCTATTAGGTTGGGGTGCCTGTTAGCATAAAATTGGGGTGTCAGTCACATGGGTGCAAACCTACTGTACAACAGAAGCATGAATTGAAAATCTTCAACAAAAACATGGCATTTTAAGCTATAGTTCAATGAAAATGGTTGAGAATGGTTGACTTCATAAGGGGAGAAAAGAGTTACAGAAGAGCTGTTAGAATTGGATCTATGATTCACCAAATTTAGAGATAAAACAGGAAGACAAATTAGTGAAGGGGAGAGACCAGAGAGGTAGGGGGACTAGGTTATACAGGATGTCAAAGATTAAGAAAGAAAAATTTAGGGGCTGGGGATGTGGCTCAAGCAGTAGCGCGCTCGCCTGGCGTGCGTGCGGCCCGGGTTCCATCCTCAGCACCACATACAAACAAAGATGTTGTGTCCGCCGAAAACTAAAAAATAAATATTAAAATTAAAAAAAAAAAAAAAAGAAAAATTTAAAAATGGAGGGAATGCTCACCTTTCTGTAGCTAATACCATCTTGAGAAAGGAGAGTAGCATTAGTTTGGCATATATCATGGTTTTGTTAACAGCTAAGTAAAATCCTTTACCAAAAATGAACTTATTGATTTAGTTTGCTTTTATTTCATAGGAATCTGGCTTTATATTTTGTTTTCAATATATTTGTTTTTACTTTCTTTTGAGCTGTATGACTTAGGGACCTTTTAAGATGGTCTCTTAAAAAATTATGTGGGGTAATATTAGTAAAGTGCTTGTCTCAGAGCCTGGTATGTAAAAATTGCTTAATAAAAAGTGATGTGGGATTTTGAGAAGATCAGTAAATTATACCTGTTTTTCCCTGTCCCAAGTTTTTACCAATAGAGAAATGATAGGGATTGAGATGTCAGCTTTGTTAGCAAGAAAACTTACTGGAAGGAAAAAGCTAGGTCTGTACCTTTAAGTTAGACAGGCTCACCCACCCAGTTAAGAGTTGGCACTGGCCATACTCCTACCATCGGAGTCTACACTTTAAATACATACATGAGCAGAAACCAATTAGTGTGTGAAGCCTGGGGGAGCACCAGAGTCTCACGTGGTCAGCTGCTGCTTACTGTAACTGTACAAGCCATCCCTATTGCCCTGGAAAGAAGTGAGTGAGTGGGGTGAGATACATAGAAGCCCATGGGGCCATGTGGTGTCTCCCTCAGGGAGTGTCAATTGCTTGGAGGAGGTATGTTCACCCAACCCTGGATAGTGCTTCATGAGCTATCTTATCTAATGGGAGCCACTACACTTTAAATACATACATGAGCAGAAACCAATTAGTGTGTGAAGCCTGGAGGAGCACCAGAGTCTCATGTGGTCAGCTGACTCTGTGCTGTTACTTTGATTTCATCTAGAATGAGATAAGCACTCAGTTCTAAAAAAAATTTTTGAAATGGTCATGATTTAGAAAATGTTCTCAACCATTTTTTTTTTTTAAATGCTTGTTGGTTGAAGTCAGCCAAACTCTGAAAGTCAGGAGTTGTATGTTTTCTCTCATAAGTGGAAGCTAGAAAGGATAAAGAAAAGTTGGTGGAGGGATCTCCTAAAAATCCAAGGGATATCAGTGGAGCAGAGGAAAGGGATCAGGGGGAGGGAAGAAGAATGGGAAAGGGAAATACTGGGGAATAATATTGACCACAGTATATTGTTACAGCATGTGCATATATAAATATGTAGTAATCCTATTATGTATAATTATAATGCAAAGTTATAATTATAATGGAATTATATGCTTATTGATATTATATATTTTGGCTACTTATAGAAAATCCTTGAATTAAATTCTGCAAAAAATTCACATAAAATAGGAAGATTAAAAATAAGAATAATTTTTAAAAAAGCTTATTAAAAGGGAGACTTATTCTGTTAGAAGTGTAAAGTTACTGAGCTATGTTAAATATAAGCTTCTTTCTAGTCTAGTCAAAGAGGGTACATGCTGGATGTATCCTGGGACTAGGAAAGTACCATCTAGCAGGAGAAACAGATGGCTGCCTGCACTTGTAACTGTTTACATTATGATCATTCCATAAAGTCTACTTTTAGTAGACCCAACATATTTACTATAGATAATATTATGTTGTAGTTATTAAGTACCTAATTAATTTTTTTTCTAAAAGCAGGAATAATAACACAGTAAAACTGTTTTCTACTATTTTTAAAACAGTTGATTAGTGACTAATTTATCATAACCAGATGGAAAATAATAAAAGTAGTGAAAAAATTCTCTGACACAGTTTGATTTTGACAGTGGCCTTACCTTAAGCAACATGCATAGCACATATAAGCATAATACCTCTAGAGTCCCCTGTGGATTTTGTATAATAGCTATATTTCACTTTGTAACTGATACTGTCAAAAGAGTCAGAATTTTATCTATAGTCATTTCCTTTTTTTTTAATGTGACAGTCTTCCAAGTTTGGTTTCTGTTAAAGAAGTTTTAATTATAAATGTAATTTTATAGTAATATAATTTAAGAATGACATGCTGTGAAAGGAGCAATTTTCAGTCAGTCATGGTGGTAAATACCTATAATCCCAGTGACTCAGGAGGCTAAGGCAGGAGGATCACAAGTTTGAGGCCAACTTCAGCAACTTAACAAGGTCCTCAGCAACTTAGTGAGACCCTGTCTCAAAAAAGGAGTGAGGCTATTGCTCATTGGTAAAGTACCCCTGGGTTAAATCCTTACCAAAAAGAAGAAGCAATTTCCATTCCCCCACATTTTAAGGGTGTCAACACAAATAACCTAAGTAGCTGATGAGACTATTATTGGTTGGGTTGAGTATTTATAATGTGAATTGTAAAATAGAAATAAATTCAGGATAAAACAGAGTGTGGATGGCTAAATTTTTAAAAAATCCATTATACCTCTGAAATACTTACAGATGAAATAAATATGTCTGAATATTATCACAATAATCTGGGGAGGGAATGGTAAGAGTATGAGGGTGTTGATGTGATGATAATAGTCATGAGGGAGAATTGGTGAAACTGAGAGCCAGGTGTACAGGAGTTTATCATACTGACTCTTCCCGTACGTATTTGAAGTTTTTGTAATAAAAAGGAAAAAAGTAATCAGTTATCAACAGCAATTTATAAAATTGAGTTAGGAACTCTGCGATTTATTTTATCAGAATACTGTAACTTCATTAAGGACCAACTGGACTCAACATAGAAAAAGGTTCAGACCTGAGTTTAGTGACTTAATATACTTAGAAGTCCTAAAATAGCATTTATATGAGCTCCATTTAAAAGTTCTTTTGAATAACATAAATACATTTAGGTAATTATCAGTCCTACCTATAGTAATATAGGTAGTAATATATAGTCCTACCTATAGTAAAAACATTTAGGTAATTCTCAGTGCTACCTATAGTCCTATGAATAGGAATATTCACAAAATGAAAAAGGTTGAAAATCACTATTTGCCAAAATTTTGTAGGATGTATGGAGATTAAGAACATTCTTTCTAATTAGGGGACATTCTATTAATTATAGGGAATTAAAATCTACAAAAAAAAAGTTAAATCCTATGCTGAATGTTTCTTAGAGCAATAAAATTGTTTATGTTGAATAGCTTATTAGAATGGAGTTGCAATTTTTACTCTGGTCCAGTAATTGTTATTCAACTTAGAAGTCATATTTGTTTCTGTGCTTTTATTTGTGTGTATGTGCAGATGAAATTCTAAAAATAAGGACATGTTATTTAAAGTTCATGGACAGAAGAGACTTTTTAAATTGTGGAACTGTATAACATTGAGCTATATACATTCTTTAATAGGTCAAGCCAAAAACATCAGTTTTATGTGGTTCAACCCAAATAAAATGTTCCTTCCAATCTTTGTTGATAAATGAAAGTGAAAGTCCTGACCCCTAAGTTACTGTAAAACCTATGTTGAGCCTCCATTTTGGGGAAAAAATGGTGCTTAAATGTGTAGGTTAGAGATAACCTTAACTGTTAGTTTGAAGTGAAGGCTTTATACTTAAAATAAATTTTTATATCACAGGATTAGTATTGTTTGGTCTATCATTCCTATCTCATAACTAGAAGCATTATAAACAAGGGAGTGTTAAGAAATAGAGGACATGGGGGATATTCAGATAGGTCTGACCAAGAATTACCTCAATGTTTTATGTTATTCAAATGAGCTCATGTTAAAGCCACCAAATTCAAGCCTGAACCTTTTTCTATGTTGAGTCCAGTTGGTCCTTAATGAAGTTACAGTATTCTGATAGTTTAGGATTGAAAGATTCTTCTCTGGATAGCAGACATTGTTGGCAGTGGAAGGAAATTATTTTGTTGTTGACAGAGAATACAGTAATGAGAGAAGTTTGAAAACAGATGAGAAGGTTAATACAATTTCTATTTCATAGGTTCTTTATAATTTTAAAAACTTTAAAAAAACAGATTTATTCTCTACCCTCTCTCCTTTTGCAGAATGCTCTCGTCTCAGGCCTCTCCTCTCCTCTTTGTGTATCCTTCCCATGTACTTTCCTCCAGCTCTTGGTCTTTGCATTTCAACCTGGGCTGCTGATTCCCATATTGCTGTCTCCAACACTGGTGTTGTACCTAAGCCTCAGGGTCAGGATCTGCTTTTAGTTAGAAAGAAATCATAAGAGTTTTCAGTCAATACCCACATTTGGGCCCCACCTCAGTCACTTAGGACCTTGAGCAAATTGTGTAACCTCTTATTATTAAGTGAGTTCTTACATAAAAACATTATAAGTGGTCACTAGTATGACATGGTAGTTATCATGATTCTTGAAATCTCCATTTTGGGAAAGAAATAGACACCTTAGGTTTAACACAAATAGAACACACTTTTTCATTTTCTTCTTTTCATCCTGTTTGCCCCTCTGATTTTGTCATGCTAGTAATATCACCAATTTCTGCCCAGTTGCTCAGGCCATGTTTTAGTTGATGCTCCCCCCCTGTCGTCTCTGACAACCAATCTCTATCTCTATCCTATCTTCAAAATACATCTGAAATTTATCCATTTCCATTTCTTTCCAACTCTGCTGCTACTGGTCTGTCAGTGTTTGGTCATGTATGTTGATTACCCAAGTGTTCTAGCAGACGTCCTGCTCCAAACTTCCATCTCTCAGACTCACCCTGTACTAGTAGACCAATTTTTTTGTTTGTTTTTGATTGAGTTCCAAACCTCATCTACAGTAGCCTCCTTTCAGTCCTTCAACCTGCTATGCTCATGTACCTATTAGGTCTTTGCTATTTACATGGCTGTTCCTCATCTCTTTAAGATCCTGGCTCAGACATAACCTCCCCAAGTGAGACCATCATGACCACTTGGTCAAACGTAACCATTCCCCTAAGTAACTTTATATTATATGATTGCTGCCCCCCACCAAATTACGTGGTGTTCCCCTTTCTCTGCTGCAATTGTTTTCTATTTACCTATCTCCTCCCCATCTATGTAAGCACCACAAATGCCAGGACTTTTCTTGTCTAAGTCACTCACTGTGTCTAGAGGAGTTCTTAAGTTTTGGCCTATAGTTTAACAAATATATATTGAGTGAATATTGAATAACAGTCAACAATTGTAGAAGGGTAGCAAAGCAGGCTGATTTTACACATTTTAACATAAAAGGAATGACCACATTCACAAAACTAGGCAGTGGCAGAAGCAGGATTTGAACTCGGATTCGTTTATGTCTTTTCAATCTCCATTCCATATAGTAGTGGGCAGGTCCAGACCAGTTTCCAGCTGAATATGCTCAATGTGATGCTTTGGAATTATTTGCATTTCAGGTTTCATAGAGGGTTGGAAAAAGAGCTAAAGAGAGGTTTATAATGGACAGTAGGTGTGTGCTACAAGATCTTGGAATTACCTTTTAAAGTCTCGTATCACAAAGTTCAATTAAAAAAAAATTCTTATTTACTACTTCACAGTGTATCTGATAGATGATAGAATGTAAATCTGACCACTGTGGTTAGTGAGAAAAACAGGAAGTACATTGTGATCCCTGGGCAGGGTGACACGCTATGCAGGACCCAAAACCTACAGGTCCTTGAGGAGAACATGGGAAGCTGACAGTTATAATTCCTCTCTTCTGGAGCTCACAGGTTAAGGGAAAGATGGCAATATCTAAAATAGGCAGAATTTTAGACTTTAGAACCAAAAAGTTCAGAAAAAGGGTGTCCAGAAAAGAGTACCAAGAATGAAGAGATAATGAAAGTAAATGGTTTGTAATGCTGCTGAAATGAACAGGATTATGATTTTTAAAATTTTTTTTTTTATAAAATGGAATTTGGTGGGGGGAAGTGGTCAGATTTATACTCTATCAGACACACTGTGAAGTAGTAAATAAGAATTTTTTTTTAAATTGAACTTTGTGGTAAGAGACTTTAAAGGGTAATTCAAAGATCTTGTAGCACATACCTCTACTACCCATTATAAACTTCTCTTTAGCTCTTTTTCCAACTCTCTATGAAACCTGAAATACAAATAATTCCAAAGCATCACACTGAGCATGTTCAGCTAGAAACTGATTTACACTACTGGTCTGGACCTGCCCACTACTATATGAAATGGAGGTTGAAACAACGTAAATGAATCCGAGTTCAAATCCTGCTTCTGCCACTGTCTAGTTTTGGTGGATGGACCCAAATATCTTTATTTATTTATTCTTATGTGGTGCTGAGGATTGAACCCAGTGCCTCACACATGTGAAGCAAGTGCTCTAGAGCTACAACCCCATCCCCGGGATTATGTTTTCCCAGCCCCAGGATTATGTTTTATTTATTTTTAGACTTTGGAGAAGGATCCTTGGTAATAGTTTTTTTTCCATAAGGTTGGAAAGTAGGAGACACCAGTTTCAAGTGGGGCATAGAAAATTTATTTCTCTAAAGTACTGGGAACAGGCTAAAATATTCATTCTCTAGAAGAGTATGTGTACTAAGGGAGATAGGAGTGAAGCAGACATGAGATTGTACCAACTGTATGACGTAAAAATCAGTAACTTAAAAACTGTCTGTGGTGTTTGAGCTGATAATGTTATTCACAGCATAACATCTCCTTGCCATGGAGTAGGTCTACTTGGTGATTCACAGAAGGTAGAAGCTTATGTGAGTGTGATAGCTTTACAGTACAGACAGAGGCAACTATTCAAATGCTGCTTTTGAGTTTTGTGACCAGTTGGTCCTTTTCATGTGATACAAATGTCACCATGGGTAAAGTCTCTTTCCTGTTCTTGTCACTTTATCACTTTGTTCTCACTTACCCTGTTTCTAACCTTTTGTTTATCCTTTCAGAGGACCTTTATGTATACACATGGCAACACCACATACCCTCATGCTTTTAACCTCTCTCCATTGCCACTTTCCTTGTACCTAGAATGTAATATGTACCCCAAAACTCAGTTTTAATAGTTTTTGCTTTTTCTAAAATTTGCTAGAAAAATGTGTTCTATGTAGAAATTAACAAATGTATAATGTTTTCTTTTTTGTGCTTTTTGTTTGTTTTTAGCTCCCTGTGCTGTCAGGAATCTACAGGACTTGGCTCGTATTTACATTCGGCGCACACTTAGAAATTTCATAAATGATGAGATGCAGGCCAAGGGGATTCCTCAAAGGGCTCCACCTAAGAGGAAAAGAAAGCGAGTTAAACAGAGAATCAACACTTATGTGTTTGTGGGTAATCAGCTCANTATAGTAGATTTTCATGATCACTGCTTATTTCTTTTGTCATTGAACTGTATCTTTTGTGTTCTTAAATGCATTTATTTTACAGGTATGACTTTTATCGTTGACTTTAAATAAAGAGGCAGAAATAAAATATGAAAATTCAAGTGAGAGCCTTCTTATCTATTATGCAAATATATTGGAATAAGAATATTTTGGGTTTGTGTTTTTAATGAATTCATATTTACTTGATTATAGAAAATTATGCTTTTATTAGTAGAGAAGTAGCAAATGAAGATGAAATAGAAAATGAATGTGATGGGGAATATCATGGAATTTTATAGATAGATAAATGAGGCATTTGATTTTGCAAATGAGAAAGTAGGCCTAGAGTGGTGGCATGTTTTGCTAGTTATATAGCTAGTTGGAGAAAGGGCTTGAAATAGTATTCAGCATTAGCGAAATCCCAAGAATCTGGCAATGATACCATAACTACTGAGAAGCTAATTTAAATCTGTACTGCTTACTGGTTGATACATGTGGTTCTGATATTAATGAAAAAAACTAAAATAGCATACATAGTGATTACAATAAAATACAAAAAGCATATTGATTTCTAGCTGTTTGAGATAATAAAATTGAAACAAAGCCTGTTGAATCATTGGAAGACTTGGAAAGTCATTTTAAATAAAAAATCACATATAATTAAGCATCATTTTCTAGTGGCCTGGCATTTCTTTCTTTCTTTTTAAAAAACTTATGAATTTAGATGATCTCAATATACCTGTGGATGTAGGTGAATTATGGTTTATGGTGGTCCGTGTTTGAACATCTTTGTTCAAACTTCTTTGTGCCTATTGCCAGCTCTGAAGGATGTAGTTTTTTTTTGGTTGTGGGTGGCAGGGTAACAGGGATTAAACTCAAGGGCACTCAACCCACTGAGCCATATACCCAGCCCTATTTTGTATTGTATTTAGAGACAGGGTCTCACTGAGTTTCTTAGCACCTCGCTTTTGCTTTGGCTGGCTTTGAACTCTATCCTCCTGCCTCTGCCTCCCAAGCTGCTGGGTTTACAGGCGTGAGCCACCATGTCCAGCTAAAGATGTAGTTTTATAAAAATTATTTTAATAAAATACTCATGTATATAAAGTCTTTTTATAAAATACATGTAAAGTACCAGGAATAAGTTCAGTGTAGGTGCATGTGTACATACTGTAAGGTTGGACTATTAGCATAACCAACGTCTGTGTGCCCCTTCCCAATCTCAATCCCTCCCTTCTCAGGGATTAAATGAGATTTATCCCTCAGGGTAACTCTGTTTTTTCTGACCTTGCTTTTTGCTGTTATTTTGCCACTGGCTTGTATTTACACAACCTGTATATTATTTGGCTTCATACGTGGCTATATTCATACTGTATGTATATATTCTTCTGTGGCTCTCTTATTCACTCCTTGCTACTTTTCTGAGGTTAATTTATGTTGTATGCAGTTGTGTTACACTAACAGTTCATAATTTATTCTATGATGGACATTTTTTTGTTCCTGCAAATAGTTTACTATGAACATTCTACATGTATAGTGGCTGTGAGAGTTTTTTCTTAGGTTGTACATCTAGGGATAGAATTACTACTAGATTATAGAACATACTTATATTCACTTTTACCCAGATAGTACAGATTTGTTTTCCAAAATAATGAACAATGTATGTTCTATCCAGCTATGTTTAGATTTTTTGGTTATACCACATCCTCACCTATATACACTTATAATTTTTTGCCTGTTGAGTAGTGTGAAATATCTTACAGGGACTTTGTTACTTATTAGGTAATGAGTTTTTATTTTTTAAATAATTTCAAGTATTGTTTTGATTTTAGGTTTCCTTTCTGAAAAAGGAAAACTTTGTCAGTCAAGTCTTATACGTTTTTTTCATGGGTAGTTTCTTTTTAAAGACTAACTTATAGGAGTTCTATTTGTAGCCTTGGTATTATTCCATTGTCAGTTATGTGTGTTGGAAATATGGTTTATTCTGAGCCAAATACGAATGACCATGGACTCAAGTTACCCTGAATGGCATGTACCACTGTGGAAGAGGTTATGTGATTTATGATAATCACAGAATCAAAGTCATAAATCAGTGCATTTGGTGATCAAGTGTGGGAGCATCAGGTAGGTGGGCTTATGGCAAGGGGGGATCTCTCTTCTGTAGGTTTCAGATGTTACACCGTCTTAGCTTTAGGACTGCTGCAGGCTAGAGGTCTGCTAAGCTTAGTGACACATTCTGAGAAGTTACATAATAGTCATCAGAAGGTTACACCTGATGCAGAAGTGAAGGTAAGTGGCTATCAAAGGGTCTGAGAAAGCCTGAGATAATAGTCTCTCAAGTTACGACATTACCTGTGTCTGCAGCGTTCTGCTTAGGCAGGGTCAAGTAGTCTGCAGGAGCTTTTAATAGACATGCAGCTTTTTCAGAGAACTTCATTTTACAGTTCCCCCTGTTGGTGCCATTTTCAGTTTTAAGTTTCAAATTCATCTTTTTACACCTTCAATACAAAGATCGTGAAAATATTATATATTTTCTTGCAGAAGTTTTTATGATTTTTTTTTCCTTTCACATTTGAATCCAGAATATACCTGGGATATTGATCTTTGGTCAGAAAATATGGTCCAGTTTGATTATTATTTTTTTCACTTGTTTGATCAATTGTTTCATGACCAATTTTTTTTTTATTGTTAGCTGTTCAAAACATTACATAATTCTTGATATATCATATTTCACACTTTGATTCAAGTGGGTTATGAGCTCCCATTTTTACCCCAAATACAGATTGCAGAATCACATCAGTTACACATCCATTGATTTACATATTGCCATACTAGTGTCTGTTGTGTTCTGCTGCCTTTCCTATCCTCTACTATCCCCCCTCCCCTCCCCTCCCCTCGCCTCTTCTCTCTCTGCCCCCTCTACTGACATTCATTTGTCCCCCTTGTATTATTTTTCCCTTTCCCCTCACTTCCTCTTGTATCTACTTTTGTATAACTCTGAGGGTCTCCTTCCATTTCCATGCAATTTCCCTTCTCTTTCCCTTTCCCTCCCATCTCTCATTCCTATTTAATGTTAATCTTCTTCTCATGCTCTTCGACCATACTCTGTTCTTAGTTACTCTCCTTATATCAAAGAAGACATTTGGCATTTATTTTTTAGGGATTGGATAGCTTCACTTAGCATAATCTGCTCTAATGCCATCCATTTCCCTGTAAATTCTATGATTTTGCATGACCAATTTTTAAAGACTTTTTCCTCTCCTGTGATCTACAGTGGTAACTTGATCACAAATTAAGTTTTCATGTATTTGTGCTCGTATATAGCTTTCTTTTTTATTTTATTAGTTTATATATCCCTCTGCTAAACCACACAGTTTTATTTACTATAGATTTACCCTAATTCTTGATATACTAAGCTAAGTCTCTTCAACTTATGTTCCAGGCATTTCTCGGTTATTCTTGAACCAGTAGACTTTCATGTAATTTTATGAACAGATTTTCAGATTACACATATACACAACATTTTTGGGATTACCTTGGAATAATATTGAATTTAAAGGTCAGATTGTGCCCCTCTTGCGAAGCTTATGATATGAATACATGAATGTGGTATTCCTTTGGGGTCTTATTAAAAATAGTTAACACAATTTGGCTCTAAGGTCTGTCATCTTTTGTTAGGTTTATTGCTATTCTTGTGTTCTGTTTATTAAAATGGTATTTTAGACTTTTTATTGATTTTTGTACAATATTTATATCCTTGTCTCTTTTGACTTTTCTAGGTTTTCTACACAGAGACTCATATCTTTAAATTTTAGACAGTTTTGTGTTGTTTTTTTGGGGGGGGATTTTTTATTTTACCTGATGTGTTTGGGACTTTCAGGACAGTGCTAAATAGATGTCTTAAACAAGAACAACCTTATTTCTTGTTTTATTAACCTTATGGTAATTTTTTTATATAAATGGCTTGATGGGTCTAAAAATGTACTTCAATTTTTCAGTGTCATTTTTTTGTCGTGGTTTTTGTTTTTTTGTGGTGCTGGTGATCAAACCCTCAACTTCATGCATGCCAGGCAAACACTCCACTACTGAGCCACATACCCAGCCCACTGTCATGTTCTATTAATGTCAATTGAGTGCATTTTTAAATTGTATTGTTCAGGGCTGAGGATGTGGCTCAAGCTCTAGCGCGCCCACCTGGCATGCATGCGGCCCGGGTTCGATCCTCAGCACCACATGCAAACAAAGATGTTGTGTCTGCCAAAAACTAAGAAATAAATAAATATTAAAATTATAAAAAAAAAATTAAATAAATAAATAAATTGTTCAAATCTAATATGACTTAAGTACATTTTTGTGCGTGTGCCTACTTGGCATAGCAAAATGATACCTAGTACACTATTTTATTTTCAGCTTTTGTTGTTGCTTATGTTTTAGATGATGTTTCATATAAACAAGAGATAGCTGAATTTCTTAAAAATTTATTTGTACAATCTTACTTGATGCTTTCTATTGACATTCACTTTAAATATTACTATCAAATGAATTGTTGAGCTATATGCCTACTATATTTCTTTTCTATATTCTTTGGATTATTATTTCTTCATTTTCTATTTTTATTTTGAAGTTATACTTTCCCTCCTGCTATTAGTGATTACACAACATTTTAATGCATTCACTTAATTTAATCACCTTAAATAATAGGACACTAACTCTGAGGTCATCACCTCAAAATGATGTGCTGGCATGTTTTACTTCTAAAATGTGAAGCTGTATAGCATACCATTGCTACTGTTTATCTAACCAATGTTAGATTAGATATACTCCCATTTGCACCTGTTTTTGCTCATTATTTCTTCCCTCCTCTTAGACCATCCTAATTTCCTTTTCCCAAGGGTATGACCTTTTGAGTTTCTGTTAGTAAAGGACTATGGTTGCAAACTCTTAGTTTTGTCTGACAGAAAAAAAAAATCATTTAAAAACTATGTCCATTGTTTAAGATTTTAGATTGGCAGCATTTCCTCTAAAGGATTTGTGATTTCTCTATATTTTGTCTTCCACTGTAGTTATTAAGTCAACTGATGGTCTTTCCTTTTTGGGGTCATCTGTCATGTGTATCTGCTTTAAAGATGTCTTAACATTCTTGTCTTTGCATCGTTAATCCTTTGTAGTTTCATATAATGTGCCTGCGTGTGAATCTTTTCATTTTTCCTACCTGCTATTTACATGTCTTGTAGCTGTGTTGAGTTGTTCTCTTTTGTCAATTCTGGAGATTCTTGGCTACCTTTTTTCCCCCTTACAAATACTATCTTGACATTTCCTCTCTGCGTTGAATTTTAGATCATTTCTTCAGATATATTCATGGATCATCAGTTCTCTTTTATGTATTTATGTATTTTTGGCATGAGGGATTGAACCCAGGGCCACTTTACCAGTAAGCCATATCCCTAACCTTTTTTTATTTTTTATTTTAAGAGAGAGTCTCACTAGGTTGCTTAGGGCCTCACCAAGTTGTCTGAATTTGTAATCCTCCTGCCTCAGCTTCCTGGATCCCTGGGATTATGATTGTGTACACAATACCTGGCACCAATTCTCTTTTAAGGTTGTTTGAAATTTGCTGGTAAACCCTTTAAGTGAGTTTTACTATCTGTTTTGTTTTCTAGTTCTGCTTTTTTTAAAGATCAGCTGGGTTGTTTTTATTAATGTGTTCAGTTCTCTAAATGATACCAGTCAGGAATTGGTCTTCATTCCCCTGCTTTTGAAGATTAAACACCCAAGAAACTCATAGAAAGTAAGTTTCATTTAAAAAGAGAGAAATGCAGGGATAGCAGACTTCTTTGGAGAGAAGAGGGCCCAGAGGTGGTTGTACTCAGGAATGAGTGTGTCTTGCTCTTTTATAGACTCCCAAACCTCCCACCTTTTCTTCTCTGTACTTGTCTAAGACCAGAAGGAGCAGCTTGGGGTAATCCTTAGCAATTCCTTGTGCAGGGAAAAGGTTAGCTATTAGCAACTCATTCTCTTTTCTTTGATAACCAGCCCTCCTCTTCTCAACCCCCATCATTCATTACCTACATTGACTGCCAGACCTTCAGCTGCTTGCCTCAGTCTGTTGAGAAATGTGATATTTCCTGTCCACCCAGGACAGAAGGCCTGCAGGCAGATTGCTTTTTGGCAAAGTAAGCATGTGGGGAGTCAGTACAATAGGCTCATTTCATTGGATTATCCTCTTCATCTCATGTACCCACCATCCTCATCTATTTGTCTCCTTACGTAACATATGGAACTTAATTATTTTGTATTCCTTGTGTGATTCCAGGTGTAAATTCTGCTCATGATGTTTCCATGGTTAGCACTTACAACTTTTGTAGTTTGTGGGTTTTGACTGAGTTTGTGTTGTACAGCTTTGACCATGGGACTCTTTACATTCTTAGTTAGGTCTTCTGGACCACTCAGGTGGAGTGGGATGATCTAGAACTGCACTAGAAGGCTACTTTGGAGTTATGACAGCTCCAGGGAGATTTTACTTGCTGCCTCCCCACTGTCAAGCCTTGAAATAGGCAGTTTTTCTTGTGTTGCCAGGGTGAGTAGGTGGGTGGGCAAGGCCAAGGGTGGGAAGTGTTCCCAGTTTATTTTTAAGATAGAGCTCTGGGGCTATACAGATTTTTCCAGGTGAGACTCCCTGCTTAGTAGAGGGGTTTCTATCCTAGTACCTCTCCTATTCCAGTCCCAAAGTTAATTTCACTTAGTTATGCAAATAACCTCAAACTGAACCAGCCTTCAGTGTTTACTTAGCCTTATGGGCTTCCCATTTCACTTCATTTTTGGACTTTTGTAAACACCTTGCTAACTAAATCATGACACATAAATGCATTTTCAAAAACGTGTTAAATATTTTATCTAACACATTTAGTTGTTTTTGGTGAGAGTTGTCCTAAGGTACTATCTGAAGGGCCATGTAATGGTGTGATGCTTGTTCTTACCCTTCCGAAGCCCTGTACTCAAAGTCAGTAATCAGTGTTCTTTTCCCCCCAGTTCAATGTTAACATAGGCTTCTAAATTAGAAAGATTTTAATCTATCCTTCTGGAAGAAGACCTTTTGAGTACAGATAATATTTATTATATTTTTGAGCTGAAATTGTAAGGCACTAACCTGCCATCTGGTTCACATTTTCCAAATCCAACACTGACAAGTAGTAATTGTTCTCGTAGTGATTGTATGAGTACAGTTGAAAGGAATTTGCTTTTTAAAAAATTTTTTGATATACTTTGACAATAAAACACATGAAAAATGCCAAGCATACTTAAGGTTTATTTAAAAGTCATCCTGTTCACATAGTTTGGTTCTTTCAGTCTTTTTGTATTTTAAGCCCCCAAACATCACACATGTAGATGTGAACATTTTGCCAAAAGAGGGCAGTATTCACCTACAGTAGAATGTACACAGCCTGAAAAGACTATTGTGGAAGGATGCATTTATTTTTTCCTCTTAAAACTGATAAGACTCGACAGAACTCTGCATTTACTATATTGGATTCCCAGTCTGATCACCTGGGTTTGACCATACAAGTTTTAATTTGTATTTCTATTCTTAAAAAGAGATTTGTTGGAAAACTTTAATTCTTTAAAGATAAAATCAAATCAAGACTCCCCCCACTCCTTTTTAATATCTGCTTAACAGAATGCCCAGAGTATAAGTGTTTAACTATCAATCCTGTTCTTCCAGACATCCTCAAAGAGGGGCCCACTCACTTCCTGGAAATGCAAGACAATGACAAGCCATTCTCCAGCCAGCACCTGCACTACTTTACATAGTTACACGTTTGTCCACCAGTTGTCTGTATACAAGATCATGGTTTCAAACATACAATTTTAAACATTAAATATTGAAGAAATCTGAAGTAGGCAGTTTGAATCTTACGTGAGTAAAATGTGTTGGGTTTAGGGGTAGAATATAGAAAAAGGAGGGAAACCATGTTTTTCAGAGCACCGTTTGCAGTAAGGTAGGAATTCGTGCACCTAGATCAACTCATTAGAACTGCCTGCCCTTTTAGGATTTGGTAATGTTATCAGATAAAAAGAAGGAAAACTGTTCTGCCTGGATTCAATAAATAATTAATCAACCTGAACTTCAAAAGGACAGCTAGGGGCTAAGAGGCTGGGGCTTACATAAAAAGTGCAGTGGAAGCAACTTTGGAAAAGTTTTTATTTGCATCACACTGCCTACAGAGCCTCTTGCACTCACAAGTCCCCCTTGTCCTTGGGAGTCTGATTTCTGCTTAGAGCCGCCCCCTGCCTTCAGCGTCGTAATGTGATCTCTCTCCTTCTGGATTGGCCAGGGGGTGCCTCTTCCCTGGGAGCTGCTTTCAGGCACTGCTCCCAAGCCTGGTTTAGCCCAGCCCCGACTATCCCCACCACCACTGCTATTGCTGCCGCAGCTGCTGCTGTCCAGCCGCGGATGGAGCAATGGAGCCCAGACTCCTCTGCTGGACCACTTGCTTCCTCCTGGCCAGCTGGTGTCTGCCGGTGCTGCCCTGCCCCAGCCGGTGCCTTTGCTTTAAGAGCACCATCCGCTGCATGCACTTGATGCTGGATCACATTCCTCAGGTACCACAGCAGACCACGGTCCTGTAAGTTCACACAGATCTCCCCAAGCCCTGTTCAGCCATGCTCTATTGCTTCTTGGCTGGACTGAGTGTAACTCCTTTTAATTTAGGATTTCTGATACTCTCCCTGCTCGCTTACTTGGAAGAGTTCTCCCCGCCCCCCCCACTTAACAAATAACTTCCTAGTTCTGCTCTGTTAGACTTTAAATTGTGAGACATGATGAGTTGGCGTGGATACAGTTCTCTTAACATCTTCAAGAACTTAACTACTGAGAATTCTCATCTTTCTTTTTCCTTCCTCTCCAAAGGGTTCTCTCAATTGATTCCTTTTCATCATCATCTCCTAAATCTTTGGGACTCTTAATTGGATGTCCGTCCCATTTGGAAAGAATGAATTTAACTTCAAGAATGTAGTTCCATTTGATTATGTGGTTTGCTCTCTGCTTCCTAGGAGTGTGATGTCCTCACTTCCAGCACTTTATCACTATCTGCCCCAAACAGTTCTGCAAATGGTCCAGCATAGCTCTCAATGCTTAGTAGACTTGCTGAGCAGCTACTAGACTAATTTAGCATTTAGTATTTAGGAGGCATTGTAGAATGGTAGAATAAACCAGAATTTAGGAGTCAAACAAATCTGAATTCAAATCCTATCTCATTGTTATTAATATTGGGATAAGAGCAGTATAATTGATACTTAGGTTAAATATATCTATGAAAGAATTAGTAGAGCAAATCTCTTATTATAACTTTCAAGCTTTATGTTACAAGAAGGGGAGGGGATGCTGAAAGACCATGCAATTCCAAGGGCTTTCCTTGGGCAAAGATGAAGTTTTTGTGATTGCATCATGTCTGTGGAAGACCGAACAGCTGTCAGAGTTTTCAAGTTTGTTCTTGGGCAGAGGGAAATAGCTCCTGGAATTTGGAGATATTAATGTTTAATATCATCACTCTAAATTTTTCTGTCCTAATCATGAAATAATTCTTAATAATGAAAAGTCCAAGTTGCATAGAAAATTACATGTATGATTCATAGATCTTTATTATTGCAAAACATTTTTTTTGGTTAATCTTATATGCATGCAAATATGAAGTAAGTCTTAACTGTAAAAATGGCAAGACATTCTCAAGCCTAGGGCCACTGCATATGGCTGTGTAGACAGCTCTAGAGGTGCCTTTAAATGCAGAACCATTCATTTGTCATTTTGTATCCACAGCTTTCTGGCAGATAGCAGTAAAGCCTTAGAGAAAGGGCAACTTGTCTAATCAACCAACATGACATTAAATAAAATGCTAACTAAGTAAGGTCCAATCTCTATCTAAAGTGTACTCCCTAGGTGTTTCAAAGAGCAGCACCCACTAGGTACTTCCAAAGGCGATTAACTGTAAAGACATCAGTTAGAGGAAGCCTGCTACCATGTGAAAAAGAAAGCTTAGACTCTGAGCCAGTTATCCTCTGTCTACAGTCATTCCTACCAAGTGTGTGGCCTTGTGCAAGTTGTCCACATTTCTGTCTCAGCTTCTGAAACTGTGAAATGGGGATTCAGATTGTGTTCACCTGTTATTTTGTGATTTTGGGGTTGGGGTTGGGGGAGTACTGGAAATTGAATTCAGGTTTGAACTCAGAAGTACTCGACCACTGAGCCACATCCCCAGCCCTATTTTGTATTTTATTTAGAGACAGGGTCTCACTGAGCTGCTTAGTGCCTTGCTTTTGCTGAGGCTGGCTTTGAACTCGCGATCCTCTTGCCTCAGCCTCCCCAGCGGCTGGGATTACAGGCATGAGCCACCGTGCCTGGCACCTGTCAGTTACTTTGAAGATTAAATGAGTTAGTGCATTTTAAATACTTGGGAAATTGTCTAGCCCTGTTAAGCACTGTGAAGTTTTAGTTGCTATTATCATATCTACAATTAAAGACAGGAGTTATAAACTCAAAGACCTCCAAGAACCTGGCTGGTTAATTTGAGGGGTGTAGGGTGAATGAAAAACTGCTGTGTGAGTAGAATGAGGGAGAATTATTGGCCTCAAGCTTGAGTGCATGGAGACAGTTGGGAGCATGGAAGACAGTGACGAAGGCAGTCTGGTCATATTTTTTCAAGAAAATATGGATGTCAAAAATAAAATTCTCGCCAGGTGTGGAGACAACTGTAATCCCAACTACTAAAGAGGCTGAGGTCAGAGGATTGCAAGTTTGATTCCAGGCTAGGCAACTTAGTGAGACCCTGTCTCAAAGGGATAGGGACGTAGCTCAGCGGTAAAACTGACCCTGGGGTTTAATCCCCAGTACAAAACAAAACAAAACAAACAAAAGAACTAAAACCAGAAGAAGAAGAAAGGAAAGAAGGGAGGGCAAAACTCCTAGCTTTTAAATATTAGTAGCAAATAAATTTTTAAAAAGTGAAAGGCAAAAATACCCAAGTTCACAAATGCTTTTAGCTGAAGGCCTTCAGTTTGTGACTGCTATTAAAAAATGGTGCAAAAGCTGAGAAATGAACGTAAAGCCAATATAAATTGGTGTCCTGCTCCTTTGGGGCTAAAAATCTTTGATATACAATTATATTTTTATGTAAGCAATTTCATGAAGGACCACTACTGATCTCGTTAAGAAAAGATTTGTGAAAAAGCAAAGCCAGTCAACCTTTGAAAGCTAAGGTGAATGAATGCTGGCTGAATTTTTCCTAATAGAAGCATCAATAGTTTCTGTTAAACCACACTTCAATTTATATGTATTGTCACTCTAACATAAAAAAACAATGCAAATAACATATTTAGCACTGCGAATGGCCAAAGTGGTTAGTAAATACTAGTTAGTAGTATTGCTATAGTTTTCTTGATTTTCTTCATCTTTAAATGTTTTTACAGTTTTAACTTGAGTACAGAAGATATTTTCCTCATCCATAGACAAGAAAACTTAAATGTTTTTAAAGATTATGATGATCAAGATTATAAGTTCAGAAAGATACAAAACTATCCCCTTAATTGTAACTTGATTCCATCTTATGTTAGTCAACTTTTCATCTCTGTGACAAAAATACCTGAAAAAAAACACAAGGAGGAAAGATTTCTTTTGGCTCATGGTTTCAGAAGCTACAGTCCATGGTCAGCTAACTCCATTGCCCTGGGCCTGATGTGAGGCAGAGCATCATGGCGGAAGGGCAAGGTGGAGGAAAGTGTCATCTCATGGCAGCAGGCAGATGGTGGGGGAGTGGGGGGGCTGGGCACAAGATATACCCTTCTAGGACACACTCCCAGTGACTATGTCCTCCATTGAGGCCTTACATCCTATAGTTTCCACCACCTCTCAATAGTCTACTCGATTATGAACCCATGAAGGTGTTACTCCATCAGTGAGGTCAAAGCCTTATCTAATCACTTCTGCAAAGTCTCACCTGAGCATTGCTGCACTGGGGACCAAACCTTTGCAGGGACATTTGAAATTCAAACTATAACACATCTATAAAGATGGCATTGTATATTCCAAACTAATATCCCTTACTGTACAGGAGACAACCATTTAGAAAATCTCAATCTTTTTTTTTTTTTTTAGAGAGAGAGAGAGAGAGAATTTTTAAAAATATTTATTCTTTTTTAGTCTTCGGTGGACACAACATCCTTGTTTGTATGTGGTGCTGAGGATCGAACCTGGGCCGCACGCATGCCAGGCTAGCGCGCTACCGCTTGAGCCATGTCCCCAGCCCCAAAATCTCAATCTTCATACTATAAATTTCAGTATAGAAAAATCTTTTAGAATCATAATTTGCAAACTATAAATTTCTAAAAATGAGCACAACATTTTAAGGGAGACTGTTCATTAATCAGAAGCAGTATTGTTTGATTGGCTTTAGTTGATTCCACTTTATCCTCAGGCCATTAGGTTGTACTTTCCAAATCTTAATTACCAGTCAAGAAATGTGATATTTTCACTAACCAACATATGGAATCAATTCCATATCCAATACCTAATGCCCAATGGGGAGTGGTTAAAATGTGGTACACATAATCAATGGAACATTATTAAACCATAAAAAGAAAATAAAGTCCTGTCATTTTAGGAAATGTGGATGGAACTAGGGGATGTTATGCTGAGTGAAATAAGGCACAAAAAGATAAATGTCGAACCTACAAAACTGTTCACTTCTTTGTTGAACCTACAAAAATTGATCTCATAGCAGTAGAGATATACCTGGAAGAGTATACCTCTCAGAGTAGAGAGCAGAATAGTGGTCACTAGAGGCTAGGAAAAGTAGAGGGCGGAGAGGAGAGGGAGGTTGGATCAGTATACCAAAATACAGTGCCATAGGATGAAGAAGTCCTAATGTTATACTTCACAACAATTCATTGTGTATTTTACAAAGAACTAGAGAAGAAAAGTTTAAAGATTTTCAACATAACAAATGATAAATGAATGTTTAAGGAGAGGAAATGCTAATTACCCTAATCTGATCATTACACAATGTACATACACTGAATGATTTCAGTGTACCACATAAATATGTACCATTAAAACTCCTTTTAAAAAATAAAGACATGAGATGTTCTTAGGATTCCCAGGAGTGGGAAGATGCAGAGGCAGATGTGTTCTGTCACTACAAAATGGAACATACTTTGAAAACCATATTGAGCACATTAGAAAAATGTATAAGCTTAGGGCTGTTTTAATGACTGAGGATTTGAAGATTTCCCCCAAAATTCTTAAAAACAAGTATGGGGTACAGTGGTCGTGTGCTTGCCTAGCATGTGCAGGGCCCTGGGTTTAGTCCCCAGCACTGCCAAACAACAACAATAAAAAAAAAACAAAGCAAAACAAAAAACAAAACTACGTTGAACATAGAATCCTAATCATTGAAGTGAAGGCATTTTCTTTATGTAGAAAGCATGCCTTGCCCTCAAATAACACAAAACTCAGGGAAAGATGGGGGTGGGGAATGGAAAATGACTTAAACTCAGATATGAAAGAATGGATTTGGCTGATAGAATCTTCGTCTTGTTCAAGAAGGATTTATTCAGTTCCTTTAGCTAGACTTTTGTTTTTTTTCATCTAACTCTCTGAGGTTACTTTGACCTTTGAAACAAAATTTTTCATAATTTTTTATAACTGATGTCACTTACTGGCTTTGAGCGCTCCCTCCACAGTAGTGAACAGGGATGAATTCTCTGGACCTGCCCCCAATCTGGTGTTATTGAAATGAAGGTCGACAGGACCCAGATGAGCTCTGTCCAAACTGAAATGTACGCAGTGGTACCTTTGGTACCGGTTAGGGAGAGAAATGGAACTAAAAGTTGGGCCTCTTTCACTATGAAGCTTTCTCCGTAGTAAGTCAGGATAGATTAACAACTACAGCAAACAACCCCACCCTCCGGGCGACCACCAGTAACCCCACTGCCCTTAGGCCTCAGGCCTGTGCAGTACTGGGAGGTGGGCTGGGGGAGGCCCCAAGGAAGCTGGATAAGGGTTGATGGAGCCCAAGCAGGATTGTGGGTGAGGGGAAGGCAGGCAGGTCGAGGGGTGGAGGCCGGGGCCTAGTGGCACTGCTGGATGTCATCCTGATAGAAGCAAATGTACAGAATTCTACACTTGGGAGGTTGCTGATGCCAGGCTCCATGTTAGTGGTCCTGGGATTTCCTATGACCTTACATGGTATGAGCTGATGAAATTATTAGAATGTGACAGAGTTTCCTACACTAAACTTCATTTCCATCCTCATTGTAGAGTCTATAAGTGAGGTGAGTGAAGCATTATGGGAATAACAGCTTTGGCTGTAATAGGAGGCAGCAAAACTGGTCCCGTTCTAGTTGAGGAACTACTACACACGTGGAAAGGCAAAGAGACTGGTGTGAGAAGAACCTCTTCTGTTTTGCATTTATGGAGTAGCATCTCCTTTATCAAGTAGATTGGTAATGCTGAGAGCAAAATTAAGTGCCAAAAGAGAAGGAATGAAATTGTAGAGAGAATTTGTTCAATTTCCCCCCGGGGGCATCCTGTGTAGGAGGTAGGGGCTCAGAGGTACGCTCAGTTGGGAGACACTTGAAGAGATGCAGTCATCAGGGAGAAGGGTGTATGTTAATCAAGTCAAAGGGAAGAAGTCTGATTTCCTGGGGGAGGGGAGTTAGAATGAGAAAAGGCCATTCTCTCTGATATGCAGATGCTAGCACACAATAAGGAGGTGGGGGGGTGTCAACATACTTTATATACAACCAGAGATATGACAAATTGTGCTGTATACATGTAATAAGAATTGTAATGCATTACGCTGTCATTTTTTTAAATCAATAAATAAAAAAGAATAGTACTTTGGATTAGACAAAGGGGAATGAAGGGAAGGGTGAGAGAATGGGAAAAGGAAAGATAGTAGAGTGAATGGAACACAACTTTCCTATGCTCATATATGAATACACCACCAGTGAAACTCCACATCATGTACAACTACAAGAATGGGGTCCTAATTAGGATAAATCATACTTCATGGATGTATAATATGTCAAAATACATTCTACTGTCATAGGCTGGAACTCTGGTAAGCTCTGCAGGAAAGGAAAAAAAAGAAGAAAGAAAAAAAAAAAAAAAAAAAGCACAAAAGAGCCCGGACTGATAGTCCGGCCTTCAGCCGTGCACTGCACAACTCCCAATTGTGTAGTCATGCCACGTGGTGAGCCTGGGGAAGAAAGAAGGAGAAAACAGAGAATATAGAAACCGAGAAGAAGGAGGAGTACTAGGAAAGAGAATTCTCTGTCTTTCAAAAGACAGGAGAGGTGATCAAATTTGGCAGAAGTTGGTGTAGCAGAGTGCAAATTTTGCCTCCAAGACATTGGAACAGAAGGAGAGGGTCAAAGGGATTTTGTTTATTTATTTTTTTAAATGGAGAGAGGTGGTTCTTTGTTGTAGGAAAAGGAATGAAAATAGTGTAGGAAGAGGGAGGATATAAGGGAAGAGCGATGAGTAGGGTTTTTATTGGACTTCTCAGTTAAAAAGGGAACTGCCAGTAAGACATGTGTATATTACACAAGTTAACTGGGATCCCAGAGTCTCCCTGGGTCAGGCAGGCTGCAGACCTCCTGACTCAGTGGACAGATGGGAGACCTCCTGCCAGCAGGGAGCCAAGACATCTGGAGGCCATTGTGGCTGCAGCAGATGGCCTTCCCCAGGCCAAGAGGAGCCCGATGCAAGGCAGAGAGAAACCAGCAATATGAAGAACAGCAGATGTTCAACCACTTGATGTTTTTGTGATTTTTTTTTTCCTTCTGTAACAATGGTATCTTTCACAAATAATTTTAACACGTTTTGTTTTACTTAATGAAATGTTAAATTAGTTGCTGATGGTGATTCAGGTTTGAATGATCTAAATGTTTATTAAAAAAAAAAAAATGAATAGGTACCAGTATGACTAAACCATCCTGGTGAGTTCCTTACTTAGTGCATATATGTTCCTTTCTGCTCTGAAGTCCAGGGCCTGCTTCTCAGGACACATGGGAGAGATGTGTCACACAATCCTCTGGCTATTGCATAAAGATGACCATGTCTGACCAAAGTTGAAATCACAGGACACTTTCCACATTCAAAAGGAAAGCATTTATTTATTTGAGGTGGGTCCTGCTGTGTTACCCAGGTGGACCTTGAACTCCAGACTCAAGCAATCCTCCTGCCTCACCCGACCAAGTAGCTGGGACTATATACAGGTGTGTGCCCCTATGTCTGACTAACAAAACACTTTAAATGTGCCTTTCTTTCAGGCAGTAGATGAACCATGAGAAATGACAAAGGTTTTACTGTCAAACTCTAGACTCTGCCATGAAAAGCTCATATATTTAAAACAAAAGTTTTATGTTTAAAACCTACCTTGTTCTCCTGTTCCTGGTTGGTTTGAATAACTTTGTCGATGCTCCCATGCTTCATCTAAGTAGAAAAACAAAAACCAAAAATGAAATAACCCAAATTACAAACTATGTGATTTTTTGGATTTTGTCTGGATTAAAAAAAAAAAAAACTTAAATATGGTTTCAGTGAAAAATACTATAAAAAAATTCTCAAGTCTGCTAACTTCATTTTTTTTTTTTTCTTAAACTAACAGAACCCAAAGTCCTCATTTAACCTCAAGTGCTGCAGAATGCTAGTGGTTAGATACATAATAGACATCAGTAATACTGTGTGCAAATGACTTCCAAGAGGAAAGATGTCTAATCCCTTCCTTTCTTCTTCCCTCCTTCCCTCCCTCCTTCCCTCCCTCCTTCCCTCCCTTCCTTCCTTCCTTCCCTTCCTTCCTTCCTCAATGCTAAGGATTAGATGCAGGGTTTCTGGCATGCTAGGCAAGTGTTGTCCCTCTGAGCTAAACCCCTAGCCCTAGGATATAGATCCTAAGATTCATCTACTCATCGTCAGAAGTGTGAGCCCCATGCTTAGTGAGATGAGGCTGTGGCCTACATGCATTGCAAAAAAACCCTAGAGGTTGCCCAAAGATAGACTTCCCAAAGTTTACTAATTCCTGGCATTTGCCATGAGCTGCCTTTGAGTTATATCAGATAAGACTCCTATGAAAAAAACCCATTTCCTCTGGCAGGAATATGGTCTTCTTGCCAATTAAATAGGATGACTTCATCACCTTATTAAATGAGCACCTACCAGAGTCTTGCCTCTGATACAATTAGAACATGAGTGGATTATGTTTTGTTTTTGGTGCTGGGTATTGAACCCAGGAACACCTTATCACTGACCTACATCCCCAGTCCTTTTTAAAATTTAATTTGAGACAGGGTCTTGCTCAGTTGTGCAGGCTGGATTTAAACTTGTGATGCTCCTGCCTCAGTCTCCCAAGGAGCCAAGATTATAGGTGTGGAGACTCTAGGCACGCATCCCCCCTCCCCAGCCCAGTGTGGATTATGTCTTATTAAGTCACAGTAGTAAATCTGGGGACACAGTGCTGCTCTTCCTGCCTGAGATGCATCCACACCCAACTTCCTGAACTCAGTCCCTCCTGCTTGTGCTACAGAGGTCAGCTCTGAGTCCACCTCAAAGAAGATTCCTCCATTTTTTTTGCTCATTCCCAGTCTTCATGAAATGCCCTCCGGTTTTACCTGAATCATGGAACATGCCATGTGGAATAAGTATTATTAACCTGTCTTCCTGACATACCGAGTCTCCGCAGGACTGTGAAGATAGACAGCATCTTTTATCTGTACCCTTAGGGCTTGTCCCCAGAAGATGTTAACTACAGAAACAACACTTTGGCACAGTGAGGGGTGCTGAAGGTGTCGCACCTTGGACAGTTTTATGTAGAATTCCACTCTGGAGCTGCAGGCCACTATGTCTAGCAGTGGGGACTCTCGGGACAGAAACAGTGTTGATTGTGACTCTGACCTACTGCTTCACCACCCATGTGGAGGATCACTCTCCTGGAAAGGGCGTGTGGTGTGGCTGAGGAAAATAGTTCCCCAAACAAAAGTCCCTGGGGAGAATGAGGCAAGGGAGGAAACAGAATTAGAGGCCAGAATTCTGACAGACAGACATAAATTTTTTTGTGGTGATGTATGTTGATGCTTAACCCTGAAATGCTGTGAGGGGTCGGGTGTGGGTAGGAGACATTGATGCAGATCTCTGTTTCTCTGCTTGGTGCCTTGGTTTCAACCTGGGGTAGACAGACTGTGAAATGGTTTGACCTGGATCAAGACACCTTCCTTCCTAGAACTGTTTCCTTTCTGGCTTACCCTGCCCTGTTACAGAGACAGATTTTTGCCACGG
This sequence comes from Marmota marmota marmota, assembly GCF_001458135.2. Lineage (NCBI taxonomy): Eukaryota > Metazoa > Chordata > Mammalia > Rodentia > Sciuridae > Marmota > Marmota marmota. Next base: position 4,821,477 of record NW_026000093.1, on the reverse strand, counting down.
ACTTTATTTTGGCCATCTCTAAAGTTGAGCACAGTTGGAAAGCAGTTGCAATGTGGAGAATTTACTTTTAAAATATTCCAAGTTGGCTAAATACAGCCACCAAATGGGGATTATAATACAGTCCCTAGGGGGAATCCTGGACGTTCTCACCGTACTGTCCCAAGGAAAGGGTACCATTAATCATTATCCTTTTAAACTTACCAATATTAATTCTAGTAATATTTGTTTTATTTACTCACGCCTTACATTTTCTCATTAAAGACATCAAGTGTCTGGGCTGGATGGTAGCTTTGTGGAAGAGAGCTTGCCTGGTATGTGTGAGGCACTGGGTTCGATTCTTGGCACCACATATAAATAAACAAAATTAAGGTCCATCAACAACTAAAAAATATTTTGAAAAAAGATATCAAGTGTCTGATTGCTGTTTTCAGTTAAGGGCAAAGGTAAAAATCAATGTTTCCCATCTACTTTTTAAAATATTATTTTCTCTTTTTGTACTTGTTTTATTTTTGATCATATTTTTCTCTGAATCATCGTCTATCTGAATCCTAGCCCATATACATTATTATATTAAGAATGGAACTTATACGAAGAAATCTTCAAGACTGAGATGTACCTCAGGGGTAGAGTGCTTGCTCAGCATGTGTGTGGTCCTGGGATCGATCCCCAGTACCATAGAGGAAGGAAGGAGGGAAGGAAGGAAGGAAGGAAGGAAGGAAGGAAGGAAGGAAGGAAGGAAGGCAATATAGGTCATTATTAGGCACTGATGGATTTTACGTATGCTATTGAATGTCCATTTGCCATTATCTAGTACAATGTTGTGCAAAACTTCTTGTGTACCTTTTTGGACTTTTTTCCTCTGATGGATTTGAAAAAACAAGATTTGGCCAGGGTAGTAGAGAGTCACCTGACTGAAGCTATCATGGATACACTTGGTTTCCGCAGTCCCCAGCCGCTCCCTCAGTTTAAGAAGGGCTTTTTGTTTTATAACCTTCAAGTTCTGAGCAGTTGTAGTTGTTCTGTACAGGGCACAATCCTGAAGGATCCTGTGTCGTGTCTGTGAGGCTTGGATGGCACCTCCCATAGTCCTGGCCAATTTGGACCACACAGTTGTGAATATGATTCTAATCACGCTTAGAATAAATTCCAACAAAGGCATATGACTGTTCTGGCCCCAGAGCCACCACTATATTTTAGCAAGCTGCTTGGTGTAGTGGAAAGAGGAAATTCTTCCAAGTTCTTACTGACCATAATACAGTTCCTAGTTTTCTTAGCCATGAACATCATAGTTCTGAACAAAGTTTCATACCAGTGGAAACCATGGCTTGTACATTGTGCATGTTTTTCAATGTCTAGCTTGCACTTATCAGAAATCTGAGATGAAGGGAGACTCAGGAAAATTCTCCCTTCATTTTTCCATTGGGAGGTATGTTTGGGAAAGAAGGAGAAATCTTTTTAAGATTTAGAAATTAGATTAAGAAATCTTAATCTAATTTAATCTAATTAAATCTTAATCTTTGTTTTTGTGTATGCACAGCTGAAAGAGTGTAGAATTTTAGTTTTTTAAAATAAAAGAGAATCCTTGGAGAAGTACAATATAGCAGTCTAGAAAGGATCAGGAAACTCTGGAGATCTAGAAGGAACCCAGAAGGGGCAGGGCGCAAACTGGGAAAGGAAACCACTTTTGAGCTCCAATCTCTTGGGAACAGGAGAGGAGTGAAACCAGCCTTAATATCGGGAGAGAGTGGATTGCAGACAAATAGAGCAATTCCCCAGACAGTCCGTGAAGAAACTGGTTTCCTGCTGGCAAGGGTGGGGGGGTCTGTTTAACATCTGAGCACACAGACCTCAATCTGAGATTTGAGACAAGTATATACAAACCTATTTTAAAAGGTAAGGTCCTTCTGCTCTGTATTTCAGTGCTCTATTTCAGAGCATATGTACTTGCTCCTTGACAGCTTTAATCAGCGTTTATATTTACTTACTTAATCTTTCCCCCTGACATTATAAACTCTGCAAAGTAAGGGATCATTCTCTCTTAGTTAACACTGTATCCTCAGGTCATCGGAGAATCGGGAACATAGGAGGTACTCAATAAGCATTTTTCAGGTGAAGGAACTTTCAACATTTCCATTAATAATGCGGCAATGGTGGTACATGCCTGTAATCTTAGCTACTGGGGAAGATGAAGCAGGAGGATCATGGGTTTGAGGTCAACTTGGACAACATAAGTGACACTACGTCTAAAAAAAAAAGTGACAACAGCAAGCCTATCTTGTGTGCATGTCAGTTGACTAAATGTAGAAAGACATCTGCATATAGATCCTCAGCAGTTTTTACAACCCCCTGGAAAGCACATATTATCTTTAACATTTTACAGATTCAGCTTTGCATCTGCCACCTGCTCCTCTGCTGGGAAAGAGCAAGGTCTTTCCTTCTAACAACAGAACAAGGAGGTAAGATGGGTTTTGTGTTTATTTGTTTTTTTAAATATTTATTTTTTAGTTGTAGTTGAACACAATGCCTTTAATTTATTCATTTATTTTTATGTGGCGCTGAGGATTAAACCCAGGGCCTCGAATGTGCTAGGCGAGAGCTCTACCACTGAGCCACAACCCCAGGCCCGTTATTTTGTTCTAGTTCTGGGGATTGAACCCAGGGGCCCAACAGTGAGCTACAATCCCCAACCCTTTTTAAGATTTTTTTAAAATTTTGAGGCAGGGATTGGCTAAGATGCCCAGGCTGGCCTCCTACTGCCAATCGTCCTGCCCCAGCCTCCTGAGTCACTGGGATGGCAGTCGACATTTGCCACAGGAGAGCTGGGCTTTGGGGTAGGGGAGTTGGCCTGTTTGGTTGGAGGGGTCCTGAGGTCCCCTCAGGAGTATGAATGGCAGGAAGGAGCAGTGTTTCCAAAGTCGGGGCTGAGCTGGATCCCGAGGCAAAAACAAGCAAAACTGGTACTTTTAAGGCAGGCAGAAGCAGATGAGGAGAGAGGGGAGGCAGGAACCTCCTTTCCAACAGGCAGGAGGGGGTGCTCTATGGACTTAGCAGACACAGCACTACCTTAGTAATTAATGACCTTGCGATCTTGCCCCCAGGGGCTGAGAGCCAGGTGAGAGGTGGTATGATGTAAGGGATACCCCTGAGGTTCAAGGTCTTCAAGGTGGTGGTGGTACAGAGCAAAGCCCATCTGGTGCTCTCCAGGGACCACACCCAGGCTCTATTTCTCCTGGGAGCCCTCAGAAAGATGCTGTCCCACCCATTTCCTGGCACCTGCCACTGCCACCTGTCCAAGCCACCCAATCTCACCTCTTCCCTGCACTAGCTTTCCGGTGGCCCCTGAAAACCCATTTTCCACACAGCAGCAGGAGGAAGGCTTTCTTCCAGGTGCTGCTCCCACCCCACCCAAGGCTGGGTCCACTTGGAATTCATCACCCACCACCACCCACCAGCCTTCTTCCCTTTCCTCCCTCAGTCCCTGGTCTGCAAGTCCTTGTCCTTCCAGTAAGCCCTAAGCCATGGCATCTAGGATGGTGTCTAACAGAGTAGACCCTTAACCATTGTTTGATGAGTGGATAAAGAAACAGAGAATCCTGGAATCTATTTGCCTCAAAAAAAAAAAAATAATAATAATAGTGCTCCTCAATTTCTCTGGGATGTGAGGAGAGCAAATAAGAAAAGGGTGCTCAGGAACCATACTTGGAAAAGAAAGCCTGGCTGGCTTGCTTACTTATTTGTTTATTGCATTGCAAAGCCTTATCCGTGCTAGGCAAATACTCTCCTGCTGAGCTGCATCCCTAGCCTTCTTCTTTATCTTGAAACATGGTAGAACTCTCCACTAAAGTAATAGTACATGAGATAGGAATGCAAAGGGAAATGTTATAATTAATTCAATGGTTCCTTGAATCTCCATAGTTTGGGATCTAAGGCAAGCTTTACCCCCAAATCACTTAGCGGTAGACAAAATACCACACTTGCAGCCGGAACCATGGGTGCACAAATCCCAGTGGTTCAGGAGGGCGAGGCAAGAGGATTGCAAGTTGAGACCAGACTGGGCAATTTAGTGAGAGTCTGTCTCAAAATAAAAATATAAAAGGACTGGGAATGTAGCTCAGTGGTAAAGCACCCCTGGGTTTGATCCCCAGTACTGGTGGTGGTGGTGAGGATGGCATATTTTTTTTTTTTTAAAGCGAGAGAGAGAGAGAGAATTTCTTAGTATCAATTTTTTAGTTTTCGGTGGACACAACATCTTTATTTTTTTTATTTGTATGTGGTGCTGAGGATCAAACCCAGCGCCCCGCGCATGCCAGGCGAGCGCGCTACCGCTTGAGCCACATCCCCAGCCCAAGGATGGCATATTTGATCTTTGTGTGTGTGTGTGTGTGTGTGTGTGTGTGTGTGCCAGGTATTGAACCCAGAGGCACTTTACTTCTGAGCCACATTCCCAGCCCCTTTTTAAATTTTTAATTTTGAGACAGGGTCTGGCTAACTTGCTGAGGCTGGCTTTGACCCTGTGATCCTCCTGCCTCAGCTTCCTGAGCTGCTGGGGTTACAGGCATGTGCCACCACGCCCAGCCACACTTGCTATTTGAGTGCAGGTGTGATTGGTAATGAATCTTCTTTGTTTTACTCTTGCCTCTATAAAGTATAAGCGTCTACACTTGATATTTCCTTTTCTTTTTGGTGTGTGTGTTTTGGGGTGGAGCAGGGGGAAGGGTTACTGGGGATGGAACCCGGGGACACTTAACCACTGAGCCACATCCCCAGCTCTTTTTATTTTTTATTTTGAGAAAGGTCTCACTAAGTTGCTTAGGTCCTAAATAAGTTGCTGAGACTTTGAACTTGGGATCCTCCTGCCTCAGCCTTCCAAATCACTGGGATTATAAGCATCTGCCATTGCGCCCGGCATATTTCTTTTTGATTTTTCTTCAAAACAAAGTGTGCACCCAAATAAATATCTATTAATGAAAATTGACATGAAAGAAAATTTAACTTGTGAGCTGCTCCCATGCCTGTGTCTAATTAAACCGTTGTTTTCTTTTTCTCATACAGTTTACTGCTTTTTCCTTTTAAAATATATGACATTTAATTATCCTAGAAAAATCTCATAGCTTTTAATATATCAGATAAAACATTCGAAAAAGTAAGCATCTACCTTGGGTTGTTCATTTAAATCTTGTTGCATTTTAGATTGATGTTATAAACTTCCCAGAACTGAAAAAAATAGTGAAAAAAATTTTACTACATGTTTTGCAAATAACATTCATTATTGTTCAGGCAATAATAATGTTCTGGAATAACTCAGTCTTATGTATGAGAATTAGCCCCAAGGTGCACTTAGACTGGGTAAAGAGAGGCAGACAGATCCAGGATTGCACAGAGTGCAATTTACAGGGGGACTTACTGTCATAAGCAAGGTCTCAGGTGGTAGCAAAACCAGTTGGGTCCTCATAATTTGGGTTAGAAAGAGATGTGTATTTGTGTGTTAGGATAAAAGTGACTTTATCCTATCTGGAATGTACTTGGTTTAACTTCAGTTGATATTGAAGAGTCAGTTACATCCCTGGAACCAGGGTTTGGTTGTAAAGCTTCACATACTCTCTAGTGGCTTTGTTTATTTATAGTTTCCTGGGAAAATATGCAGGAAAATCTATGATAATTCTGGGAAAATCATGGTGGTTATAATTCAAGATGGCTGCAGACACTCAAGTGGAATCTATACAAATAATAATGGATGTAAGAGTTTATTTTTTAAAAATGCCTTTATCCAAAAATAAGTAAGCCCAAGGTCCTTTTAATTTCCAAATATTTGTTCTTCCTTCTAAACTCTGAACTCCTTTGTATTTGCTTTCTTCTAAAACATACTTCTTGGGTGGATTTCTCTCTCTCTCTCTCTCTCTCTCTTTTTGGTTGTTGATAGACCTTTATTTTAATTATTTACAACGATGCTGAGAATCGAACCCAGTGCCTCACACATGCCAGGCAACTATGCTATTTCTGAGCCACAGCCCTAGTTCCAGATTTATCTTGTAAAGATAAGTCTTTTGCCATTGTGGTCTTGGATGTGTTTTGTGGAAAATCAAGCCCATGTAGGATTGGAGAGAGTGCAAAATAGAAGAAGACAATGATCATTGTTTGTCTTTTTTTTTGTGATGTGGTGTTTAAAATTGCGCATACTTGATATCATGGTGGGTCACAAGTCAGATTGTGTAACTTGTTTTCTTCTGTCCCTTACAAGGTATGTGATGTTGGATAAGTCTTTCAAGACCTGTCTTTTCTCTTAATCAATAAAATGAAGTCTACACCTGCTGACTGTCCACTGTTGCTCATCCTGAAAACTTACATATCCCATTTCACCTTTGTTCATCATTTGTGCCTGTTAAATTCAACATTGTCCTTGCTGGAAAAGAGAAAAACTGAATTTTAGCTCTCTGGCAGAGCGTTCTGAATAAATATTGATGAATGAATGAATAAATGAATGAATGAATGAATAAATAAATAAATATTTTCTAGAAATATCAACATATATATCAATCAAGGATAGGTCTTCAATTTTGAGTGAACAAAAACATCACCATATTAATGACACAAAAACACAGCAGAGACAAATATCAAGTTAGTGTAGAGGAAAAACCGTCTGCTGAGACTCATTGTCCTGTGATGACAGAGTCCCAGGAATTTGTCCTATTGAACAGGGGAGGTAGGAAGGTGTTAAGTGTGGTCACCCTACAAGGATGGTCAGAAAGCACCATGTCCAAAGAAAGAGCATGTAGAAAGAAAAGGGAAGAAGAAGTGCATTAGTGGGTTGTGTTCTCCAGGGGGAAGCAGGAATGGGGCATGGAGACCTTCAGCCTTACAAACCAAACCAGAGCCTGGGACTGTCTTTTCCAGAAAAGCTCCCAGGCCCATGAGATATGGACTGTGAAGAGCAACAGCCAGGAGAAACCAATACTGGAAAGAGACAGCTGAACCCACTCACTCCCTGTCCACAGGACTTTGACACAGTAGATGAGAGGAGGGAGCTCAAGATACCAGACTCCTTGCTTTGAAGACATCTGAGGTCAAGTTTGTGGAACAGTAGATACTAGTTATACTCCAGAGGGCTTGAGGCTCAAAATGCATCTTTATCTGTGACATTTGTACTTTTGCTTTCTTCATTTCACACCCAAGGTAGAATAATCACTGTTTCCTTCATTCCAAAGGCTGTTCCACAAATAGTGGAATGGTGGCCTCTGGCCACCACCTCCTCAGCAAGGAACTTTCTTTCACTTTTGCTTCTATTCTCAGCCCCATATTCTGGGTGAGAATAATTTCATCCTTCACTCCAGAGGAGTGAGATTTCCTGATTCTCAAAATTACTAATGTTTTCCCAAATTATTACTGACTTTACATATATTTATTACTAATAGCTATTATATTAATGAAATAATGAACTAACAATAACAACATCCCATTTTATTACTTGAATTATCCTTTAACCCAGGGATTCTCTACCACTGAACCACTTCCCCAGCCCTATTTTGTACTTTAGAGACTGGGTCTCACCGAGTTTCTTAGTGCCTCACTATTGCTGAGGCTGGCTTTGAACTCATGATCCTCCTGCCTCAGCCTCCCAAGTCACTGGGATTACAGGTATGTGCCACCACACCTGGCCCCAGCCCTTTTTATTTTTAATTTTGAGTCAGGGTTTTTCTAAGTTGCTTAGGGCCTTGCCAAAAGGCTGAAGCTGGTCTCAGACTTTCTATCCTTCTGCCTTGACCTCCACAAATTGCTGGGATTACAGGCAGGCAGTACCATGCCTGTGTTGAGTCATGCCTTGAGCATGAATGTTCTCAGTATTATCTTCTGAATCATGCTAGTTACGTCATTCAAGTCCTTTGGCTGCTCCAAACAACCAGCATATGTTGTTTGTAAGAAAACCAAAACAAGGAATTTTGAAGTTAGAGTGAAAACAAGCTTTAGAGAATGTTCAGTGGATCAAGTTCATGGTAGAGATAGCTTGTTCCATTTAAAATATTTAATTCTATGAATGGTCTTGAAGAGGAGCCCAAGATTTTCACTGGAGACTATTTACCTGAGAGAAATGTAGGGCCACTGATGTTTGAAAGGCATCTCGGTTCTTCATGTAATTTTTGACCATAGAAACATGGCATTCTGGAACATTAGGTTATTTCAGTAAGAAAATACATATGTGAAGTCATTTTAATTTAACAGTAATATAATTTTTCCTATTATAAAATGGGTTAAATAAGTCATTCTGTTTTTCAGTTGTTTCAGTAAAATTTTGTATTGTTTTTTTCCTACATAGATTATTCTGTGTTCTGAAATTTACAGAGCAGCATTGTAAAGGGGGAACAATGAGAAATGACAACTTCTAGCTGCAGGGAGAAAGTCCTGGGCCTCCTCCTATGTGTACCTCTGATGAACGAGTGTGCAGTTTATTGTGTGTTCAGGCATTCCTTTATCTTTTATTACTAGATGCAAATTGCATTTGTTTCCATACAATATTGATGCGATTAGAAGCGACACTTGTATAAAAAGAGATGAAAGGAGCTAAGAGTCACTGGAAGTGGAGTGCATCAGCCAGGCTATCTGACTGTCATATCTTCTACTTCATGTTTATGAACTGCTGAAAGGCCCTCAGGTTATTTAGCTACTCACAGGGATTCTCACATTGCCTTGATAACAAATGTGAACAAAACGTAAGAAATCCACCAATGAGACACTAGTCTGAGTGTATTATGCTGATTGGGTTAAGGATTCACGAAAAGCATTTTAAAAAGCATAATTTGTTAAGGACAAATGATTAGATTTTTGACTGTTATCACATCCACTTGGGTTTCTTGGTAGTTTTACATGGGCTTTTCACACATTACCAGATACGAAAGCGATGTCGAATGGCTATGCTTTCACAGGAGTTGACGAAGGAAGTAAAATTATTTGTAAATATGCCCATTTCTTTGTTTTTGTTTTGCATTACTGGAGATTGAACCCAGGGGGACTCTACCACTGAGCTACATCTTCTCTTCTATTTTGAGACAGGCTCTTAATAAATTGCCCAGGCTGTCCTTGAACTTGTGATCCTCCTCTCTTAGCCTCCCCAGTAGCTGGAATTGCAGGTGTATGTCACTGTACCCAGTAAAATAGGTTCTTTCTTGCTTGAAAAAAGAAAAGCTTTTTTAAGTTTTTTTTTTTTTAATTGTTTCATAAGACTTTGTAGTTGCTACACTAACGCTATGTTAAGAAGTGGTTTCTGAGCAGTTGTATTATGTCATTTCCTACTCTATTAACAAATGGCTACTAATATACATTTGTCTTCCAAATTGATTTTTTTTTTTTTTTGGAAAGAGAGAAAATATTTAATTGAAGTCTATGTGACTACCAGAAGAGATGGACCATCACTGCTTCGGGATTTCAAAAATCAAACCACTAGCTGGGTGCGGTGCCGCACACCTATAATCCCAGTGGCTCTGGAGGCTGAGACAGGAAGATTGTGAGTTCAAAGCCAACCTCAGCAAAAGCGAGGCACTAAGCAACTCAGTGAGACCCTGTCTCTAAATAAAATAGAAAATAGGGCTGGGGATGTGCTTTAGTGGTCTAGTGCCCCTGAATTCAATCCCCACTACCCCCCCTCCCCACCAAAAAAACAAAAACAAAAACCATCAAACCTCCTAATCTATCTTAGGAACATAATTTTAGCACTATTGACATAAAATGTTTCAATTTCATTTGGCCAATTCCTTTCCAATGAGAATGCTTCTAAACCTTACTGAAACAAATCATTTTATATTGATACTATAACAGGAGCTTGAGTACTGGCTAATTAAGCCAAGTTAGTTCAGAATTCTTATACCCTGTGGAATTTCTCCCTGCTGCATAGAGATTCCCAAAATTCCAATGTGTATTAAATTTCAGTAATGGTTTTCCATTAACTTATCCTCTATCTTATATCAAAATAGTAGGATATTAATTCTATATACTTTATTTTTAGTAATACATGAGTAGGAAAAAAATCAAAGTTGTCAGAATTTTTTTTTTTTTTTTTTTTTTTTTTGCTATTGACTTCGTACAGCTGGAGTGAAGTCTGCAAAGTTTTAAAGAAATGATGTGAACATTCTAGAAGGATAAACAAAGGCACATAGCCAAGAAAAGTTATTTAATTTCTGTTCTCTGTTTCTTCCCTGAGGACAACTATTCTGAACCACTTCACTTTCTATTAGTAAAGGCATTAAGTGTTATTGGACTCAGCAACCTAAAGAGATTTTCTGCAATGTCCAGTAGTTACTGGCATTTCAGACTGTGCATACATCAAGGTGAACATAACAAAGCACTTTACTTCATGCTGTTAGACGTGTGCACAGCTACTTGATGCCAGGTTCTGAGGACCAATTGAAATGGCTTAAGAACTCATCTTTTGGCAAAAGAAATTGGAATCAACCTAGTTGGTCTACAACTATACTATGCTAATTTAAAAACTATCCATATATGTATATATGCCTATATATATGGATATCTATATCTATATGTATCTATCTATATATATATATATATTTTAACCCTAGAAGAAGCTATATCAATTGTTATGGTTTGGATCTTACAAGTCCCCTGAAAGCCCAGGTGTTGAAAGCTTGGTGGTCAGCTTGAGGCACTATTGGGAGGCATGGAACCTTTAAGAGGAGGGGCCTAGTGGGAGGACTTTAGGTCACTGGGCGTGTACCCTTAAAGAGAATAGTGGGACCTCCAGCTCCTTCCTCTCTCTTTCCTCCTCCCCCTCCCCCTCCNTTCTTCTTCTTCTTCTTCTTCTTCTTCTTCTTCTTCTTCTTCTTCTTCTTCTGTACCAGGGATTGAACCCAAGAGTGCTCAACCATGCAGCCATATCCCCAGCCATTTTTAAAAATATTTTATTTAGAGACAGCGTCTCACTAAGTTGCTTAGTGCTTTGCTGAGTTGCTGAGGCTGGCTTTGAACTCATGATCCTTCTGTCTCAAGCTTCTGAGCTGCTGGGATTATAGGTGTGCACCACCACACCCAGTTCTTCCTCTCTCTTTTTGCTTCCTAACCACCTTGAGGTGAGCAAACCTCCTCCACAACACACTTTTTGTCATGATATACTGTGCAACAACATGCCCAGAGCAATGGGATCAAGTAACCATGGACTCTGAAGCCATGAACCAAAATAATATTTCCTCTTCATAAGTTGATTTTCTCAGTTATTTAGTCATAGTAATGACCATCTGATTAACACACCGATAATTATGCAACACTGTATTTTTAAACTCAAATTGTATAAAACTATATACATGTCTGTACATTTCCTATTGCTTGTACCATCGGCAACTGCAGACCCAAGAGGGCTGTACCCTTTTTATGAGTCAATTTACTTTATTCATTTTAAAACCTCAATTGACCAGCTTCTTAAGTTGAGTATAGATGTATGCTCTGTGGGGAAATTGTTTGATATACTCAGGACATTCATAAAACATTGAAGTGAAATTTCTGTCCACAGGAAAATGTTATGGGGTAAGGATATGTTATCTCCAGAAGATTGCTGTGTGATCTTTGTCTATTACCTATCTTTTTAGGTAGGTAGCACATCTTGAAGACATTGCCTAGAAGCTATACCTCATAGACTCATATCCTTCCTTTTATTTAACATACTATAAAGGATTGAGCATATGCTAGGCAGATCATGCAGCATAACTCAACTCATATGAGCAGAGGTTGAGAAGCATCTACCTATAATCTTGTTGGCCAATTTGTTCAACAAATATTTGAATCATCTGTCAATATCCTTTAGTGCGACAATTTATTCAACAAATATTTGACTACTAGGAGACTTGTGTTGTACTAAGAGCAAGGGAGAACATCATTAAGTTCTGTAAGGAGCTGGTAGTTGGTGGAGAACGAGAGTCAACTGTCAAAGGCGGTGTGGTCCTGCAGGAAGGGCGAGAGCAAGTTGTGTCATTAAAGACCAAACAAGCTTGTGTCTTCACAATGTCAGAATCTATTGAATAACAATAAGTTCATAAGCTATACCACTTTCACTGAATCCTTATGGGTCACCTGCTAGAAGCAGGACAATCACATGTCCTTTTATTCCATTCCAATCTTAATTTCTAATATGTTAACAGTCAAGTCACACATCCTACTTTACACAAATATATACATAGATCTCACAGATGACAAACCTGATGAAGAACTTGTTCAGGGCACGGAGTGTTTAACTTATTTTAGGATGGGGTAGAAGTTTCAGAATGTCAGCTTGGAGTGTCAGCTGGAGATGTCAGCGGGTTGTACACAGTCATCATGGTCAGGAGAAAATTGGGTTGTGCCGAAGCCGGAAGACAGAGAATCAGAGGTCTGGTGCTGTGGCAGTTTTCCTGGTCAAGGTTGTGATGAATGACCAGGTGACAGGTCAGTGTGCCATGCTGTGTCTGGTCTTAGGGTGCTCCTCCTTTATGGGTCTTAGGCGAGGGAGTTATATCTGGTGAGATGGATAAGTTGTGTCTGGGTTCCTGATATGACTGGATATTCATTCACGTGTCCCAGGGCCCCTGATTTAGTTTGATAAGTTAACACAAATAAGTTATTTATCAATTAGTACCTTATTGTGCTAGGCAGATGGTGGTGTTTTACTTGTAAAAACAAGGTAGAGTCATTCTACCTTGGCACTTGTGGTCAAAATGGAGTAACTGATGGTCATCCACTGCTTTACAAAACAGAGTAACTCAGGGTTAGGCACAGCCTGAAAACTGCTGTTCTCTACATCATGGAGTAACCCACAGCAGGGTACAGTCTGTTCTCCCTAGGGAGAAAGGAATGAGTGCAAAAAAACTTTTATCTAGACAAGTCAGGGCTCAGTTGACTTCTTGGTGGTTCTGAAACACGGCAGCTGATTTTTTTGACCCGCTTCAGCATTGAAGTTAAACCCCTCTCCATGATCTTGCAAGAGCTGTGAATATTCAACCCCAAAGTGAGAGGGAAGCCCTGGGGGCCCAAGGTCCAGCTAATGCTGTTCCTTACTGCAACACTCCCTCCTGATCCCTGGAGCCCTTAGCAAAGGCCAGACCTCAGAATCATGGGTGGGCAATGGTCCTATGAAGCCAGGCTTTCAATCTTCTCATCTGTGATTTTAGACACCAGTGGACAGAGATGAGTCCACCCTGCTGTGTTCTGCTGGACTTCCTGACCCACACATTGTGGGAAGTTGGGCAACAGTTGATAAGTGGAACACATTTGAAGAGGTGATCACCAAGAATGCCCTGGGTGGAGGGAGGTAACCAAGTGAGGGGACAGGAAAGCTGCTCTGGGCAGAAGCGCCTTGCAGAGGCTGGCAGTTAGGGTCATTTTCTGTATGCATGCCTGTTGCTCCCATGTGGCTTTCTTTTTCTTGATCTGGAGTGAATTATGACATTAGTAGATAATATCTAAGTATGGGGATTTAGTAGCAAGAACAAAGAGTTTCTAAGCCCATGTGATCACCAGACAATGGCCCTAGAAGGACCATTCCCATCTTTCCCCTTTGGTAACAATTTCCTTGTCCCTTTTCTTGCTTTGGAGGGAGAGAATCCAAAGGAACATGTTTTATATGAAGATAATTTTTATGCCATAAACAGAAGTGAGATTTTTCCACTCATCCTGGCATGCAAGAGGTCCTAGGGTCGAGTAAAAGAAAATAAATGAGAAGCAGAAAAAAATTGGTAGTGAACCACTATCCAGAGACTAGATACTGTATAACCGGATGCAGAGCCATGGTGAAACTGATGGGCTTCAAGACATTGCAGCATCCCAATGAATTATGAAGATCCAACTGATTGTGACTGTGCAGTCCAAAGCCAAAGGAATCAGAGATCCTTTTGTGATGGCCACAAGCATGCTCATTCTTTAACATGTTTAGAGAACATGTTTGAAAATAGCAAATCAAGGCCATGTGCATGTATGTGCCCCAAGGATTTATGGAAATCTTGCAAAGCATGACTAAGAAGACATTCCCCCACAAAAGGAAGTAATGTTTTAATTTATAGAGGACCTTTTTGCACACCATACATGTCTAATACAAATATTTTATTTAACCTAAGTGCTATAGTTCGAATGTTTGTGTCTCCCCACACCCCCAAATTTATATGTTGAAATCGCTTACCTACAATGTGATGGTTTTATGCAGTGGGACCTTTGTGAAGTGATTAGGTCATGAGGCAGAAACGCTTATAAATGACATTAGAATCCTTATAAAAGAGGCCCCAGAGAGCTCTCTCAGCCTTTTCATTATGTGACTGCACAGTGAGAAGATTTTATAAGCGATCTAGTTTATGACAGTTTGTTATGGAGCCCAAACTAGGGCAGTATCCACACATCATTTTAAAAGCTTCATCAGTTTAAGATAAACAGGCATGCATGCATTCTTCTAGAACAGTGTTTCTTGATGTCAGGTTCTTAGAATCAAAGAAATTTACACATAGGTTCTTTGGTGTCTGAGAATTTTTTTTTCTTCCATTCTCTTTCTCACCTCCCTCCCCCTTCTCTTTCTTTACTCTCTCTCTCTCTCTTCCTTCCTTCCTTCCTTGATTCTTTCTTTTTTTCTGTGGTGTTGGGGATGGAACCCAGGACCTCATGCATGCCAGGCAAGTGCCTACTACTAAGTTCCACTCCCAGCCCCGTATTATTCTCATTTAACTACATAAATAGATTCTCAAACTTTATTATGCACAAAAATCATCAGAGAATCTCGTTATAAAGCGTGTTCTTCATCAGTTGGTCTTAGGAGGGCCTGAGATTCTACATTTATAACAAGCTATTGATAGCAATAGGATGAGCCTGGGGACAATGTTTTGAAAGGCCAGGGTTGAGATGCCAGCTTATACCCTACAACTGCCAAATGATGTCACTGTCTGCATTGTGTGTGTGTGTATGTGTGTGTGTGTGTGTGTGTGTGTGTGTGAGATCACAGTTGATCCAAATTTCACTGCTGCAATTATGACTGGTAAACACAGAATCAAGACAGCTATTGGGCTGGGGATGTGGCTCAAGTGGTAGCGCGCTTGCGGTGCAGCCCGGGTTCGATCCTCAGCACCACATACAAACAAAGATGTTGTGTCCGCCGAGAACTAAAAATAAATAAATATTAAAAAATTCTAAAAAAAAAAGACAGCTATTATTTGCAGCCTTCTGGTTGTCAATGACAAGCATGTTATTAAAGCAGAACAGGTGAAAATTTATTGACATATACATTTGGTGGAGCAGAGCTGGGAGCTCTGTGTCATTGACACTCTCCATCTCTGTTCACCCTTCATTCCTGACCTAACTTCTTTGGGCACATGGCTTTCTCCAGGTAACGGGAAGGATGCCATTCATGGCCCCAAGTTCACTGCACTCCTTCATTGCTGGACTCTGCTCTGCCATTTCCATTGGATCTGCTTGATTCCTTCCCTTATTCTTAATGCCAAAGATCCTTATGTCTGGGACTTTGTGACAAGATGTTTGATTTTGATGACAGTTCCCTCTAGGACACTCACAGAGTTTTCCATGTGGATTTCTACTTTACCAGATTGTGATATGTTGTGACCTAAAAATGCTCAGACATTGGTTGATGTGCAGGGAAGAAGGCATGTTTGTATTACGCAGAGCTCGTGTACTGAGGAGAAATTATACCAATAACCACAAAATTTTAATCTTCACCTATGGTCTGACTACAGTATTATCTTTTTCTCTACCCCTCCCATTTTTTACTAGTGGCATCTTAGAATTTTTCCTTCGTTTTTCAAGCGTAAGGGATATCATCTTTTAGAATCATATCAGGACAGTGGCGGGGTGATACCCCTAAAATGGAAAATAAAGTCCAGATGCAGCAAAAACTCGTCGCAACATGAAAGTTCTTCTCAGGTTGTCAGTTTTTTGCATACTTGAAAAATCTCAGAACTGCAAATAGCAAAATTCAGTGTGTTCTTTAACAAGTAAAAGAACATGCCTTTGGAAGAGAATACTTGCAAGAACTGATTCATAAATAAAATATAGCTTCTGGCAGAAATTGAATACCAAAAAGAAGACAGAAGGGCTATTTTCAGAATTATGATTATTGTTCATTTAAAACTGAAGGCACGGGAGGCCTCTGAGCAGAGAACAAGTTGGGTTTTGTAGAATTGCTGTCTTGAGTTTAGATCTTGGTTCTGCCGTTTTCCAGGTCTGACATCTCAGGCAAGATGCTCCATCTCCTAGAGACTGTTTATTCCCTGTGGTAATAGTATCTAACTTGGGAAGTGATAGGAATGAAACAAATAATGAGCAGAAAGTGCCTAAAGAGCTTCTGATCTATAGTAACTGCTCAGTTAGTGAATTGTTCTGATGGGGAGAATCAGGACGTTCAATTGACAGTGTGATGTGATGATTTCAAGGGAGTCAAAGATTAGGGTTGAGGTATATAGCCAGCCACTTAGCAGACCTGGGAGAATGGCCTTGTAGCTGCCCTCCAGAAGCCGACACTTCAGGAGGTTCGTAGTAGTGAACAATTCTTATAAAAGAATACAAGGTCAGACTGGTTTAGTACACTTGTTAATATATCAGTGAGCATTTATTGCAGGTGTTGCGCTTGTGAACATTTGCCAACGTGTGTGTCTGCCATCTCTGGCTCTAGATTTCTGTTCCTTTTGTGTTTTCTCAAAACGCATTGAAGAATAACTTCAGTATGTCTGAGCTGACCTTATGAATCCCGTGTGCTTGGCAATGGCTCAATTTGTGGCATAAAAGTCAAGTCAGGTACTTGGAAACGAGACTGATCAAATCATGTTATGTGCATCTACGAATATGGCATCAGGAATCCTACTATTATGTGTGATCATAATGCACCAATTAAAAAAATCCAATCAGCAGAAACTTGCGGACAAATTTAAAAAATAAATTCAACCACTTCTTTCTGTTAATAGTTCATATTTTGTTGAGAATTATCCCATTCCAGATGGCATCCCAAGCACTTGACATGTATCAATACTTTTAATTCTCACAATAATCTTACAAGGTAGAAATTAATGTTATCATTATTTCAGGAATGTAGAAGCAGGCTGTGAGAGGTGAAGTGGCTTGCTTACAGGTATTTTACAGTAAATGCTGGGAATCTAGAACTTGTTTTTCCAGTTTGGAAAGAAGCAGTGATACTGTGTGTGTGTGTGTGTGTGTTTCTGAGGATTGAACTCAGGGCTTCATACATAGTAGATAAGTGTCTACTGAGCTAAACCCCCTGCCCAGAAGCAGTGATATTTAACAGAGGGTTTAGAGACTGTCACACCACACACACACACACACACATGAATATAAACTATACCATATATATATATATATATGTGTATATATACATATATATATATGTGTATATATACATATATATATAGTGGGCACATAGCTATAAGACATTATATAGGAATTTAGTAGTTAATGCATTAAAATGCTCATATATTTATTTTATATATTTATATTATATATTATATATATTTATTTTATTGTGAGAATATTAAAGTTTTGAAACAGGACTTGTGTAAACCTGTAATGAAATACCTTAAGTTGCTACTATAAGGTGTAGAATAGCTGTATTATGGACTTTATATATATGCTTATTACTGGATTAATCAACAATATTAAATCAAGAACAAAACAAAAAGAGAGGTGTGTTGGTCAGCTTTCTGTTACTGTCACAAATACCTGAGATAATTAACTTTACAAATGGAAGGGTTTGTTTGACTCACATTTTGGAGGCTTCAGTGTGTTTGGTTGGCTCTGTTGCTTCCAGGCCTGGGTTGAGGCAAACACATCATGGTGGGGAGTATGCATTGGAGAGAAACCAATCACCTCAAGGTGGTTGTGAAGAGAAGGAGAGACAGGTAGAGGCTAGATTCCCATAATCCCCTTTGAGGTCACACCCAAATGACCTAAGACCTCTCTTACTAGGCTGCCTCTTAAAGGTTCTATCTACAGTCCTGATAGCACTGTGGGCTGGGGACTGTACCGTTAAAACACGGGCCTTTGGGAGCCATTTATCCAAACCATGTTAAGAAAAAAATTATTCTGAAACTTGTATAAATGATAGGGAAGACTTTATTCAGGACTTATCTCTCACACATGGACTTCAAAACAGGACTGTATGATTTGAATGCAGTGAATGAAACAGCATGTTGAGCATTTTTCTTGGTTGATTAATTTCATGATAAAATTAATAAGTTTTATTTATTTATTTTTTAAAAAATATTTATTTCTTTAGTTTTTTAGGTAGACACAGTATCTTTATTTCACATTTATGTGGTGCTGAGAATCGAACCCAGTGCCTCACGCATGCCAGGCGAGCGCGCTACCACTTGAGCCACATCCCCAGCCCTTAATAAGTTTTACATCCACTGATTTTCTACTTATTCTCCAACTTAGCTTCTCCTCTATTGAGGATACACGATTTCATTAGCTTCATTTTCACTTTTAAGCTGCTGAGTCTTGTTATTGTAGTAGTCAGATCAGCCTGTGAATTTGTGCTTATGGCCTTTGTAAATGATAGATACCAATTAGTAAGCAAGCTACTTAAGTAAATAAGTATTGTATAAACATATGTTCATTGTAATTAACAGGAGAACAGAACCCATTAAAAGCCATATTATTCTTATGTACATATTTAATTTAAGAAGGAATTAAATCACTCCCAAACCAATGATGTAGAATCCTCTTGCTTGAATGAATTCTATGTAAAGTGAGAAACCATAATGTCTTCAAAATACATTATGTATTTTATTCTTGGGTGTAAAAATGTATTATAATATTGAATTAATTTTTCTTGACATTTTATGTAAATGTTATAAGACAATATGGGGGAATTAGTTGCCAAACTTTTCTACCCAAAATTGTAGATTTTTTTTGTTTATTACTCTTTAGTTTTGCTAAGATCATATGAGACCAAAGAATTAAAAAGCCACATTGGTATTCTAACAAGAAAAACCAAAGTCCACTTATTTACAGACTTTCAGTTTATCTTTTATAAACCTCTTTGGTGAACTCACATAACCAGAATGTGTACATGGGTTCTTTTAAATGCCTAATCAATCTAAAGTTGTGATTTTTTTTTTTAATCTTACCACCTTGGATAATTTAGAAAAGTAGCATCAATAACACTTCTCTGGAAAGCAATAAAGAATTGTCATTTTAAAAGTGTCAGTTAATAAAACATTTTTATTAACTGGTGAGTGCAGTTGAAGTTGAGCTCCTTTTGATCTTATGAACTCCCATTATTGCTGTTAAGTGGGGAAAAAATTCTGATGATCCTCAGAAACAAAGCGGCAGTTAAGTGGAACACAAACCACAGTGTAAAAATTCACTTAAAGTTCTGAATAGTAGAAAATGAAAGAACTCCTGTTGTTTTCATTACCATTAAACAATTAAAATTATAGAGTGCTTAATTGACTTCTTATAAATTATATTATGACAGATTAAAGAAAACAGTCATTTCCAGGTACTATATTGACAGTATGCTGACAATTAGTATTTGATGCTCATTTAAAAATCTCTTCTACATACTAACCATCTTTTCATTTAATCAATTTACATGTCCCTAAGATTTTCTGAATAGAAATCCCAGTAGCAATGATAATTTTTAAGCTAGCATTTCATGAAAGAAGAAAAAGTTATAAACCACTTTTTCATACATTTCACATAAAGATTCAGTACAGTGGAACGATCTCGCTTGAGCAACTAGCCATAAAAATGGACCACGGCCAACAAGGTTAGATAGTATGTTTCTTGGAAGGTCTTTTCAATGTGAAAATTTACAAATGCTCTGGTTCTGAGCAGAATGTTGAATTTAGTAAATGATAAACAAAAGTAAGTAATCTTGTAAAACTATTGTAATTTGGCTACATCTGACTTTTAATGATGAGTCCCAATACTAAATCAGGCTGTGCTGAGCTTCTTGACTTCCGAGATAGAAAGGTGAACAAACTCTGGAGGGTGATGGGTGGGGGTAACTGTATGGCTAGTCTAGATTTTTGGTGTACTTCCCCAAGTATGTCTAGCATCACACAGAGAGCTTCTTTTAAAGGTCCTCAGAGGAAGCTCAGTAAGGCTGGGCACTCTCTTCCCCACAAATGCCTTTGTCTGTCTCTGTGGCCAATGGGGTAAACAGGTGCAGAGCTAGGGGGATGTGATGCTTCTTATCACAGACTCTAGAGCCAGGGGGAGGGTTGGAATTCCAGCTCCAGGACTTAGCAGCCTTTATCTCGAAGATGAAAAACTAACTACACAAATATCGTAAAAATACAGCCATCCCCTCCCTCCCCCTCCATCTATGGACTGACTTCCTGTGGTTTTAGTTACCGCTGGCCTACTGAGGTCCAAAAATATTGAGTGGAAAGTTCTTAAAATAAATACTTCATCAGTTTTAAACTGCATGCTATTCTGAGTATCATGATGAAAGTTTGCACTGTCTCACCCAGGACAAGAATCATCTCTTTGTCTAGGGTCTTCATGCTGTTAATGCTGCCTGGTCACTTAGTAACCATGTGGGTTACCAGATGGACTTTTGCAATATCACAGCGCTGTGAGCAAGTAACCCTCACAGGGTAGCCTAATGTGGCTTCACATTGCCAATGTCATTCACCTCACTTAATCTTATCGCAAAAGCATTGTATCATCTCACATCATTGCAGGAAGAGGGTGAGAAAACTCCATGCAATACAAAATTTTGAGAGAGACACCACATCCACATAATTTTTATTATAGTATACTTTCACAATTATTCTATTCTGTTATTAGTTATTGTTGCTAATCTCTTGATGTGCCTAATTAGGAATTAAACTTTCCTATATGTATATATAGGAAAAAACAATGGGATATACAGCATTTGGGACTCTGTGGTTTCAGGTATCCACTGGTGGTCTGTAACATAGCCCTCATTGATAAAGGGGGACTACTGGACTTTCTACATGGTTCTTTGCACATTTCAGGCTATATTTTATCTTGAAATTTTAGAGCATCATTGCATTGCCATAAAGTTTAAAGTAGATAAAGTCACCCTTTGGAATGTGCGGAGGATTGGTTGCAGGATCCCCTGTGAATACCAAAATCGGCAAATGCTCAAGTTACAAGAAATGGTGTACTATCTTTTTGTTTTAAAATTCTAATTTGTTATATATGACAGCAGAATGCATTACAATTCATATTACACATAGAGAGCACAATTTTTCACATCTCTGGTCGTACACAAAGTGGAGTCACATCCTTCATGTCTTCATACATGTACTTAGGGTAATGATGACCATCTCGTTTCACCATCTTTCTTACCCCTGTGCCCCTTCCTCCCTTTCTTCCCTTTGCCCTATCTAGAGTTCAATTAATCCTCTTATTCTCCCACCCCCTCCCCAATGGTGTACTTTCATGTAACCTATGTGCATTCTCCAGTATACTTTAAATCATTTCTATATTACTTGCAATACCTAATATAATGTAAATGCTATGCAAATAGTTATTATACTGTATTGTTTATGGAATAATGACAAGAACAGAAAGTTTGCATGTGTTCAAGACAGATACAATTTTATTTTTGAAAATTTCCTAACTGGCTGGTTGAGTCTGAGGGGTGAAACCTGGGGACGTGGAGCAGACTGTATATGTAAGTTACACTAATTGCATTTTTTTTAAATAGCAGTAAATGCAGTGTCTAATTTCTTTATCTGCTGTTGCTAATAATGGACCAATGTCCTGTCTGTCTTCCAACTTGGCACCTTCCCAGTCTAGCTGGTTCCTCGATCCTCTTGGTTCTGTGGTGACTCTAACCTCATAGCTGTCCCCTCCCCTTTGCCATGTTGTTGCAATTCCATGCTCGGTCTTCAGCTTCCCCCTCCTGTCCACTCTCCACATCGATTTCCCATGGCCCCAGAGTTACCAGGTGGCTCCAGCTTGGAGGCAAAAAAATCATTCCCTGGGTTGTATTCCTTTGCCTCCGCTTGTCTAAGATGACCCCTCCTGGGACATTCCTGGACTCCTCAGGCTGAACTGAGTACTGTGACCTCTGTCATTTCCCACTGCAGCCCAGCTTGCTGATGCCCACAGCAGAGCTCTGCTTGCCCTGTCCAGGGATCCTTTACTCCAGGCTTTCCCACCCACCCTTCAAGTCATTACCAGAATCTTCTTCCTGAAAAAGCAAGTGTGATCCCTACAAACCCACGAGGTCTATGACACCCCATGATCTCTCTAGGAAGCATAGGCATCAGTATTTGACCCTCCATCCAAAAGAGAGAGGGGAGGGTATAGGAGGTTATGAGGTAGGGTGCTCAAAACACCTAGAAGGTTCACCTTGGTTTCCCCTTCCTCCACACTCACAATCTTCCTGTTGTGTCTTGTCACCTCCCTTTTCTGTTTGCCTCCTGACTCACTGCCCCCCACACCATTCCCACCTCCATATTGTTTCTCTGGTCACTTTGACTAGTCCAGTTCTGGTGGGTCTTGCTCTTTCTTTGTTTCTCTCCCTGTCTCTTTCCCTATCTTTGTGTATCTCTAAGTCTTTGTCTCTCTCCCCGGCTCTCCCTGGTTTCTCTCTCTATCCCTGTCTCACTCTATTTCTCTTTTTGTGTCTCTCTTTCTCTCAGTCTGCATCTCTATCTCCCTCTCCTTGTGTCTGTCTGTCTCTGTCTGTCTTTTCCTGTGTCTCTTTCTTTCCCTGTTCCTGCCTCTGTCTCTCTTGGTTTTTCTCTCTGTCTTCCCTGGAAGTCTAGAAAATACAAAATTCTGTATTTTGTAGTTGGTGTGTATATGTTTGTGTGTGCATACATACTGTGTGTGAAAGGTTGACCCAATCTTAGCATTCAAAGGTTCCTTTTTCTTTTCTTCTTTTAATTATTTTGCATTCTGGTCCCGTATTAGTATAACTATCAAGCTGAGGGACACACTTGCATATTCTTCTTCCTTCACTGTCCTGTCCCCAGGGATGGCTTAGGGCTCTGGTGTCTTGAGAGATAGCTCTTGGTATCTGGTGTCCTTAGAGTACTTTTCATGTGTCCTTACACAGTTCTTGCAAGGATTATGGTCAATAAAATAGATTATTCCAATATTTGTTACATGTTTATTTTCCCACCAAATTATAAGCTCCTGTTGTCATTAGGCAAATGTGTTCTTTTATAAAAATATTCTCTTAGTTGATCACAATACCTTTTTTTAATTAATTTTTTAAATTTATACATGACAGCGGGATGCATTACAATTCTTATTACACATATAGAGCACAATTTTTCATATCTCTGGTTATATACAAAGTATATTCACACCAATTCTTGTCTTCATACATGTACTTTGGATAAATATGTCCATCACATTCCACCATCATTTCTAACCCCATGCCCCCTCCCTTCCCCTCCAACCCCTCTGCCCTATCTAGAGTTCGTCTATTCCTCCCATACTCTCCCTCCCTACCCCACTATGAATCACACAACACCTTTATTTTATTTATTTATTTTTATGTGGTGCTGAGGATCGAACCCAATGCCTTGAACATGCTAGACATACGCTCTACCCCTGAGCCACAACTTCAGCCCAAGCAAAAGTATTCTTTATAACTGTCCTACTTCAATGACTGACTGTAAATGAGTAGATTAATGCAGTCTCTCTTTTTCAGAATCTGTCATCTTGGATCGATGTGGGCAGCTTTGTTTCTTTTGAAACTTCCCCTAACATTAGTTCTCTGTGGTATTGAGATTTATCAGGAGCACTGAGTGTTTCTTGGGCTGTTTGATGGATTTGGCTAGACATATTTTTATTTTAGACATAGTTTTGAAAAACCCAAATGTAAGCCTGTGGTTTTACAACACTCTTCACTTATTCTGTTGTTTTTGGCTCCCAGACACGAAACTGATAGCAGTGTGCTATCGAATGTGTCATTGTCCACAAGATTCCAAGATTCTGTTCTCACTGCCGCTGCTGTCCACGTCTGTGATGCTGAAGGGAACAAGCTCTTTCCTTTCGTGGGAAGATGGTGTGGTATGCAACAGTGATTATTGTTAGATTTTTATGTCTTGTACATACGGAGCCTCCCTAAGACAGCTGCCTGCAGAGCAGCTCCATCTGCCTGACATCAGCCTGATGACACAGCCCAGTGCCTCAGACATCCTGAAATGTATTTTTCTCACTTTACCAGGTTCATTTGCTCCACTTTAATTTGCTGTGATGATACCTGTCTCATTGAAGGCATGAGTGCTCCTTCTGGATTAGAAATATGGTGTGACCACCTTAATTTGACTTTATTTATTTATATTTATTGTTTTTTTCATTTTCTATTTTTATTTTTTAATAACTTTAAGTTTTATTTATTTTTAAAAGTCAGGTTTATTGAGGCATAATTTGCATTTCATAAAATTCCCCAATTTAAAAAAGTACTCTTCTAAGCTGAGAGTGGTGGCACATGCCTGTAATCCCCATGACTTGGGAGGCTGAGGCAGGAGGTTTGCAGCTTTGAGGGCAACCTCAGTTGCTTTAGACCCAGAATCATTCATGAACATTTGGTGGAATAAATGGAAGGGGGTACATTGAGATTTGAGGTGACTCAACTAAGAAATATGCAGTCGATTCCACAATTCCTGTTTGTCAACCATGGGCATTCTTTTTTAAAAAAATCATAATTATTAGTGCTTATTAATTATAAAAGTAATGGATTTCACTGTGACATTTCCATACATGCAAAATGATATGTATCCTTATTTATTCTGTTTTGGCCTGATGTATAATATCTAAACAGTGATGGTTGTTGGACATGCCAAAATTCTGTATTTTGTAGTTGGTGTGTATATGTTTGTGTGTGCATACATACTGTGTGTGAAAGGTTGACCCAATCTTAGCATTCAAAGGTTCCTTTTTCTTTTCTTCTTTTAATTATTTTGCATTCTGGTCCCGTATTAGTATAACTATCTGAAATTCAGAACTGGGTTTTTACTAGAGACATGAATTTTCTGATGAGTTCTTTTTCTTTTTTCTCAGAAGTTGCACTTATAAGTTAACTTAAACTTAATGAAGTTAACTTTCTATTATTTATTTTACTTCTAATATAGTAGAAAGGTCACCCAATTTGACGTGAAACTCAGATTGTTATAAAGATTCAATTATCTATGAGCTGTGTGACCATGATCAAGTCAGTTAAAGTCTCTTGGTCAGAGAAAGCACTTTTGTAATGGCAGAGAAATGACTTCCAAAAATCCATTTCTCTATCAAAGCAACAAAAAGAATGCTGGTAAAAATTGACAAAATAAATTTTATTTTCCCCCAGAAATTCATAATTAACCAAAGGCTTGCAATAATTCAAGAAGCATTTATACAATCAAAATGAAGGCCAAGTGCTGGTGCTTATGCCTGTAATTCCAGTAACGTGGGCAAAAATGACCTTATCTGTAAGAATGGTAAGCTCCATGATGTTGTAACTTGATCCATTACTTTTCCTTTCTTTCCAACTCTACAGTTGAGAATTGAGAGCTTCACAAATAAGAAAAACAGGAGCAAAGAAATAACTAAGAGGGTAGAATGTGGTTGGAAAGGCTAAAAAAAAAAAAAACCAATCGGTGTCAGTATTTGACCTATCTGGAGACTCCCTGGAAAATTCTTTCATAAGTCTAAGACTTAATCCACAGGGCATTGGTCAAAAACAATCAGCAGCAATTATTTAATGACATAGGTGGCAAGGACAAATAAAAGTGTGGCCAAAAGGAAATTAGATGTTTGTAGCAGGCTTTGAAAAGCTCTGACATATTCTCGGTATCTATAAAGTTATGCACATGTGCAGGGAAGGTTTGCAAAGGTTGCCTATAGGTGACCTGGAGGCCCTTTGCAAGAGAGTGAAGGCTAAGGCACAGTAGTGAGCTGCTGGAATGTTGAAGGTGTGCCTCAAACACACACACCTATACACACACACACTTGAGCAAAGAGTACGAAACTCATTAGAGATTTATTGGTTCGAGGCATCTAATTAAATCTCTAATTAAGAGCTAACTAAAAAAAAAAAAAGAGCTAACTAATAATGAACCAGCTGGGCAATAACCTTAATGGCTTCAAACAACAAATGATATAGATTTTAGAAAATTAATAGAAATAATCAACCAAGCACAGTTGTAGTCCTATTATGCTAGCTATAATCCTAGCTACTTAGGAGGCTGAGGCAGGAGGATTGCAAGTTTGAGGTCAATTTGGGCAACTTAGTGAGACTCCATCTCAAAATAAATAATAAAAAAAAACTGGGGATGTAGCTAAGTTGGAGAGTTCCCTGAGTTTGATAAAGAAAAATTTCCACAGTTATATTATATTATGTGAAATGTTTAGTTTTTATAAAGAGGCAGTGGGAGGAAGGAGAAAGGAGAGGATAGGGGAGGAAAGAGAGGCAAAGAAACATGAAAGTACAGTTCTAAAAAGGAGGAGGAAACAAAAATTTAAAGGTTGAACTTCCTAGAGGAAGACAATAAATCTCCTGTTATGAATATGTTTAAAGAACCAAAGTCAACCACATCTAAAAAATTTACAGAACAGTATAGGAACACTGCCTTACCAAATAGAGAAAATAGCAATAGAGATAACAATTATTTTATAAAGTAGGTAGAATTTCTGGAGCTGAAACATACAAACAATGAAATGAAGTGTGAACTTGAGGACAAGTCAAGGAAAATTATCTAAGTTGACTCGTCTGAAAGACTGAAAGAAAAACAAAAAGGAATTAAGAAAAATAAACAGAGCCTAAAAACTCTGTGAAATACCCTCTATTGGGATACTGACACACACATGATAAGAATCCTTAAAGGAGAAGAAAAGAAAGGGACAAAAAGAATATTTAAAGAAATAATAGATGACAACTTCCAATGCAAACAATTAATATGCACGTTGAACAAACCCAACAATCTCCAAATGGGATAAACTCAAAAAGATCTGCATATAGACACATCATAATCCAGATGTGGAAAGAGACAAGGAATCTTAAAAAAATGGATTATGTACAAAGGAGCCTCAATAAAAATGAGAGCAAATTTCTCATCAGAAATGAAGGAAATCAAAAGGCAGTGGAATGACATATTCAAGGAATGGAAAGAAAAGAGACCGTCAACCAAGAATTCTCATCTAGTAAAATTATCCTTCAAAAATTAAGAAGAAATTAAGACCTTGCTAGATAAACACACTGAGAGGTTTGTCACCACCAAAACTGCTCTGCTCTTCCAGATAGGCTGACAGGACATTTCTTTCAGGCTAAAACAAAATGATGCCAACTAGAACTGAGATCCCTATAAAGAAGTAAAAACCACCATAAAGCATACTGTATAGGCAAAAGTGTGTACATATTTGTTGATAAGACTTTTATTTTTCTCCTGATCTAAAATATAACAGGATGAAACAATTATAAAACCGTGCTGATGAGCTTAGAGATGACGATTATATAACAAAGGTATAGGAAAGGACAGAGCTAGGATCAAAATTTTGTATATTATTGAAATTAAAGTAATATTATGGACACTAGTTTAAGTCAAGAAGTTAACTGTAATCTGCAAGTTAACCACTAAGAAAATAGCTAAAAAATATAGTAAAAGAATCAACAAAGGAATTAAAAGGGGGTAGCAGAGATTTTGATTTGACAAGAAGGCAGTTATGATGGAGGAGAGGAAAAAAATGACATAAGACATATAGAAAACAAAAAGTAAAACATAGATGTAAATGCCACCTTATTGTAACTTGTTTATAATATTATTATTATTATTAATAGTGTAAGGTAGGGGCTGGGGCTGTACCTCAGTGGTAGATCACTTGCCTCTCAAGTGTGAGACCCTGGGTTCGATCCTCAGCACCACATAAAATAAATAAATAAAGTTAAAAAAAAAGACTGACTCTTTTTTTTAAAAATCTAATTTATTTTTTTAATTGTTCAAGACAGACTCTTAAAAAAAAGAATCCTTTTATTTAAAAAAAATAGTGTAAGGTAGGTTAATACCACATCTTGATAATTTTATTAAACGTGGATGGATTAAACACTCAAATCAAAAAGCAGAGATTTGTAGAATGTATAAAAACATGATTCAACAATATGATATTGACAAGGGACATGCTTTGGATACAAAGACATAAACAGGTTAAAAGGAAAATAAAGAAAAAGAAGGCAGTATCCAAGAGATCCCCAGTAGCTGCAATAATATCAGACAAAATAAAATTCATGAAAACTTTTTACTAGAAGCAAAACAGTATATTTTAACATGACAAAGGAGGATAATCCAGCTGGATATGATGGTGCACACCTGTAATCCTAGAGACTAGGGAGGCTGAGTCTGGAGGATTGCAGGTTCAAAGCCAGCCTCAGCAACTTAGTGAGGGCCTAAGCAACTATCGAAACTCTGTCTCAAAATAAAATATAAAAAAGGCTGGGAATGTGACCCATGGATAAGCACCTCTGCCTTCAATCCCCGGTACCAAAAAGATAAAGGGGGGACGGAATAATTCATTAGGAAGACATAATGATTATATACATACCCAGTAACTGAATCCTAAAACACATGAAACACTTAAATAAACAATGAGTCAAAGAACAAATCCCATAGCAGTGAGAAAATACTTTGAGATGAACAAAAGAGAGAACCTAACTTAACAATGCTTGTGGGGTTGGAGCTGTCATCATGGTTAGAGGGACATTTGGAGTTGTCAATGCAACTCCAATATTTACATATTATAATAATATATGGTATTATATTTAAGTATTAAAAAGAGGAAAACTCTTGAATTAATAATGTAAATTTATACTTTAAAAACTAGAATAAAAGAGCAAACTAAATCCACAGTGAGCAGAAAAAAGGAAATAAAAAAGCATGGAGCTGAGATAAATAAAATAGAGAGTAGAAAAAAAAAATAGAGAAAATCAACAAAGCCAAAAGTTGATTTCTTAAAAAAAAAAATCAACAAAATTGACAAACATTTAGCTAGATTAACCCAAGTATAAATGAGAGAAGAGGGAAATTACTTGAGTCAGGAATGATGGTGGGGAATCATGGTACTGACTCCCTCAAGAACACGCATGAAGTCTGAAGGATGGTTGCTAAGTGACACAAGTCACAAAACACTACATGCTGTGTAATTTCATTAATGTAAATGGCCAAGCCAGACAAACTGTACGGACAGAAAAATATCTTAGTGATGGGCAGAGATAGGAGGAAAGGGGAAATAGGGGATTACTGCTAATGATTATGGAGTTCTTTTTGAGGTTATAAGAAAGTCTGAAATTAGGTCGTGGTCATGGTTGTGCAATGTGTATTTTAAATGGATGAATTTTTGGATGCAAATCTTATGTTAATAAATCTGCTATACTGTTTTATTTTTTTTCTCCCTGCCTTCATTTTCTCATTTGAGAAATGAGAGGACTGGAATTGATTATCTCTTTAACTTCTTCCAGCTCATTATATTCAATGAATGTATGCCTTTGAAGCCGTGTGGAAATCAAACTTTTAAAAGCAGAACCCTAGCTACTCATTGTTAAATTTCCCTTGTTCTCTGTTAATCCTACACTTTAAGATTCTCTACCCCCAGTTGTTCTTTGATGTATATAAACATGTCAAAGCTTCCAAAGAATGAACACTAATTTAAAAATTAATGTGTGTGTGTGTGTGTGTGTATGCAATACATTATGAATGTTAGGTGTAAAATAAATCATTTTTTATAATACCTTTATTTTGTTTATTTATGTTTATATGATGCTGAGGATCGAACCCAGTGCCTCACACATTCTTGGCAAGTGCTCTACCACTGAGCTACAACCCCAGCCCCAAATAAATCATTTTAATCTAGCAAGAGAAGTGTTTTGAATTAGGTGAAATTTTCTGTAATATACTTAATTATTTTTCAATGAGCATTTTTGCAGTACTTTTCCTCGGGTAATAAACTCTGCAAGCACTGAGGTGGTTGCATATATTTTAGATAAAGTAGGCACAGTCATCTCATGTAGAAACAAGAACACTAAAAAAGGCCCATGAGAGCCAGTTGCAATGGCGTATGCTTGTAATCCCAGTTACTCTGGAGGCTGAGGCAATAGGATCACAAATTCAAGGCTTGCCTGAGCAAATTTGTGGGACCCTGTCTCAAAATAAAAATAAAAAGGAAAAAAGGACTGGGGATGTAGTTCAGTGGTTCAACACCCAGTACACACAAAAAAAATTCTGCCAAAAAACTTGAATTTTATTCTTATGTGAATTTTATTCTATGTAGAGCTTTGAATCTTAGTTGCTTTATTGTAAATATATGTAACATATGTGTGCATTTAAATATATGTGTGTATGTATACCTGTATAACTACTGTGTGGCACACTCTTAATATTTAAATTAAATATTGAGGAATTCATGCATGATCTCATTTAATTCTTCAAAGCATCACCTATAATAGAAATCATTCCTTGTCCCATTGTACAGATGAGTGAAAAACCAAAGTCATCAGTTTAGTAAGTGGCAGAAACAGAACTTTTGGTCTCTGGGAAATTTTCTTCATCATACAGTCTCAACAAATGCCCTGAGACCTCTGAGGACTCTGCCATTTGTGAATATCAAGTAATGTCTTAGTAAGGAGCAAGTGAAAACCTTACTTTCCCTTCAGGCTAACAATGAATGTTGACGGCGGACAGGGGATTTGCAGTGAACTAAAGCACACACATATTACTGGTCCATACAGACAAAGGGAATTTCAACACTCGTCTAGGATATCGATGCTTGGTCTGAGCCCAGGCCCACCCACTACCAGCACTCTGCCAGTACTTATAGCAGATATTAAATGTTGAAGCTTTCAGATACGACAAATTCATTTTATTAAAAAAAAACCCCTGCTTCATAAATGACATGCTATTCAGATTGAAGGTGATCTAAATCTCATTACAATACATTAGCATTACATGGAGTTAGAAAGTTCAAGCACTTTATCACAGAGCGAACTTCTCATTTTAATATATGGGTAAATCAGTGTACATTTGTCTCACACCCTGTGACACATTTCTAAGGGAGGAATTCATTTTGTTTTTGTGCTGTGAAGTGGGAGCTAAACATTATTTGTGTTTAGAACATGCTGGTATTTCATCATAGCCTCTTTCTTTTCAAGTTCAGTAAACTATGCTAACATTATGAGATTATAATGACATTCTTATTCCATCCTACTGGCCTGCCATCTTGTTAAGCTAAATCACCAATTAGTAGCTGGAGTTAGGAAATTAAAATTAAAAATTAACTTATATTTGTGTAAGTACAATCATCCCACTGTGTCCTCTAGGGATTGTTCTAGGACCCCCATAGATACCCAGATCTGCAGATACTCATGTCCCTTACATAAAATGGTATAGAATTTGCATATGCCCATCCTCTTGCATACTTTAATTAATCTAGATCATTTACAATACCTCACCCAAGGTAAATCTATGTAAATAGTTGTTATAATGTATTGTTGAGGGAATAATGACAAGAAATAAAAGATTGAATATGTTCAGCATAAATGCTTTCTTTAAAAAAAAAAAGATATTTTAAATCTGTAGTTGGTTGAATCCAGGGATGGATTTACAGATCCAGAGGGCTGACTGTATACACTTATACACCATGTTAAGGATGAGAGATTTCCAAATAAATTTTGACAAGGAGTCAAGTTTTGATGGACCTTTAAAATTTTAATGTATCAAAATGTATTTTTATTTATAAAATATGAATAACCAACAAGGTTGAGTTTTATTTTTTTTAATTTTTATTTATTTATTTATTTTTATTTTATATTGTGGGTTGTTCAAAACATTATAAATTTCTTGACATATCATATTCCACACTTTGATTCAAGTGGGTTATGAACTCCCACCTTCACCCCATACACAGATTGCAGAATCACATCAGTTACACATCCATTGATTTACAAATTGCCATCCTAGTGTCTGTTGTGCTCCGCTGCCTTTCCCATCCTCCACCCTCCCCCCTCCCCACCTCTCCCCTCCCCTCCCCTCCTCTCTCTCTACCTCCTCCACTGTATAACCCTGAGGGTCTCCTTCTATTACCATGCAATTTCCCTTCTCTCTCCCTTTCCCTCCCACCTCTCATCCCTGTTAAATGTTAATCTTCTTCTCCTGCTCTTCGTCCCTACTCTGTTCTTAGTTACTCTCCTTATATCAAAGAAGACATTTGGCATTTGTTTTTTAGGGATTGGCTAGCTTCACTTAGCATAATCTGCTCTAATGCCATCCATTTCCCTGTAAATTCTATGATTTTGTCATTTTTTAATGCGGAGTAATACTCCATTGTGTATAAATGCCACATTTTTTTTATCCATTCGTCTATTGAAGGGCATCTAGGTTGGTTCCACAGTCTTGCTATTGTGAACTGTGCTGCTATGAACATCGATGTAGCAGTGTCCCTGTAGCATGCTCTTTTTAGGTCTTTAGGGAATAGACCAAGAAGGGGAATGGCTGGGTCAAATGGTGGCTCCATTCCCAGCTTTCCAAGAAATCTCCATACTGCTTTCCAAATTGGCTGCACCAATCTGCAGTCCCACCAGCAATGTACAAGTGTACCCTTTTCCCCACATCCTCGCCAGCACTTGTTGTTGTTTGACTTCCTAATAAGGTTGAGTTTTAAATTGTTGAAAAATTTGATCTTTTTCCTTTTCCTGGAGAAAAGCAGTCCATGAGTGGGTAGAGAAGTTTCAGATCTAAACGTAAGTCTGAAATGGACCCTCAAGTAGCAACATCTAGGGGGTGTTGATAAGTGGCTGAATTCAGCAGGATTTACTGAGAATTATTAGGCCCCCCCATGTACATGTGCCTTAGCTAATTCATCTCTGTAATAACCTGTCACTGAGCAAGATATTTCATAGTGCAAGGAAACGGAGACCCGCATTACATTAAAAGCACAGACGTCTGTCTAGGAATTTGTGGTTGGTAGGGACCTTACCTCTTTTGATGTTCATTCCACTATAATTACCAATATCATTAACAGAACAATATAATTTTGTGCTATTACTGCTGACTTTTTTTCCCTTTCTTGTAAGTTCCTGCAGCATAATAAGCTATTAAAATATGACAAACTAATGAATAGTTATTTCTAGAAGTATTTTTAAATGGAGAATTGATCTGTTAATAATTCTTGCCTATGGAGAATTTTCCAGGCTCCTTCCCTCTCTCCTCCCTCTAATATTTCTTGGGGTTCATATTTTGTACCAGTTTTAGTGCTTCATGGTCCTTTGCCATGGCTCCTAAGCTCAAAATGGGAACTTGGCTAATAAAGAACAAACAGATATACAGCGCAAATTCTGAGATGTCTAGTGTGGGTAACACGGTTCAGTGAGGGCATCTTGGTGATGGGGGAGGATATCAGGGCTAGCCTGACTGAGAAGGCTGCATTTAAATTGACACCTACTGGGGGATAGTAGAGGATAGGAAAGGCAGCAGAATACAACAGACACTAGTATGGCAATATGTAAATCAGTAGATGTGTAACCGATGTGATTCTGCAATCTGTATACGGGGTAAAAATGGGAGTTCATAACCCACTTGAATCAAAATGTGAAATATGAACTATGTAATGTTTTGAACAACCAACGATAAAAATTAAAAAAAAATAAATTGACACCTACTGAATTAGGAGGCAGCATCTGAAGAACTTCCAAGGAAAAGGTGTGAAGTCTAAGTCAGGAAAACAGTTGGCACTTACAGAAAAGGAAAGCAGAGCAATGGAGTTGGTTGAAGCTCCATCCAACCAACAGTGGTTGAGGGGAGAGTATCACAGGAACTTGAGAATATGGAGTACCTCCCTCAATCAACCCTGGGCATACAAAAATCCCAGGGGGATTGCTTCTGGGATCCCATGCTGTGTGCCCAGTATCACTAATATCTGATCTTATGGTCCCCTCTATTCAGGATCCAGGAAATGCTTAACACTCTCTTATTTGCTGTTTGTCCTCAAAGCAAAGATGACATTTTTTTTTTCTAAATGCTGCCAAGGTGTGTGGGTTAAACCCATGGTGACACTGGAGAGGGTCGTTGCCTGGGAGCTCAGGGAGGATCTGAGCTGTGGAAACTGGTGGGCAAGGGGACACACGTATGCATTTACTTGTCAAATTCCTCCATCAAGTAGCAGTAAAACCATCCATATTCTTATAGAATATAATTTTCCAGGATTGCTGAACATGTTTCCTTGCTTCTCTTAAAAAAATAAGCCAAGTTCCAAAAGTACTCAGAAAATAGTATGAAATTTGTGATGGTTGCACATGGTGGCTAAGGAATATTAGACAATTCATATTATTCTTAAATTCACAATATTGATACATTGACATATATGTACATTCAGCCATAATATGTGTGAAGTATGATATAGATTTTTTCCACTGGTAATTTGATAGATCTTGAATGTGTAGATACAAATAGATTTACTTTTGTGAAACTTTCATAAGGTAATTATTTACATAGTTAGTAAAATATTTTAGTTAATTTTAATAAATTTAATGTAAAATTTGATAGATAATAATTTGTATTTGCTTTTAGTTTTTGGAAGTTTAGATTATTTTAAAAGAAAAAAAATTTCAAAAAAAAAAACAAAATAAAAGAAAAAAATTTCAATTGCATTTGAAGGGGCTAGGGTTAGATTTGAAGGGGCTAAGGGTATAGCTTAGTGGCACTGCACATGCCTAGCATGTATGAGGCCCTAGGTTTAATCCCCATTACACACAAAAAAAATCTAGCTTTTTAAAAAACATTTAATTTGTATATTTATGAAAATAGATTAAATTTTTATAGTCTTTGGATACACTTGTAATTTTTAAAAAATTCTTTAAATCACTGAGAATAGGTACATGTCAAGATTGACCTACAAATAGAAGACTCATACTCAAAAATAGAGCTGAGAAAAGGAGAAAAAAAAGCAGGAATAAAAATAGAAAACTTCAGAGGCAATCTGCTTGTATTTTAAGTCCTTAAACATTAAAAGAGTAGGCTTTTGTCCAGCATGACCCATATAAAATTTGCATATTTTAATGTGATTTTATATACTTAAAATTTAATTATTGATTAAAATAATAAAAACAAGTTTATTGGACACTGCAATTTATTTATATTTTTCCTAAGGGCCAAAATAATGAAATGAGCAAGAAAAGTTTTCTCATGAAATTGGCAATTTGATCCCAGATCCATGAAACTTCATATTCTTTACTAAGCGAAGGTTTGTGAAAGTTACTGATAGTAAGATGAAATCTCTAGTCAGACCCAGACAAAATTAGAGCTGGGAAGTTAGAAAAGGGAAGAACTCACATGTGTTTGTCTGAAATAAGTGGTTTCTCAAGGATTTCTAAAACCACACAAGAAATTATCATTCTATGAGTACCCCAAGCTTTACATGCCTAGCACTCTACTACGTGCAGACAAACAAATTTCATCCGTCACTTCTTTTAAGAATGCAACAATTCAGACAAGATACTCTCACCAGAATCGATGCACAGCAATGGCACCTCCACCAATGAGCTGATGCTAACTCCTGCCCCTGGTCTCTAAGACAAATGAACTTTGCATCCGAACAGCATATGCAAATATTCTTCTCTTTTCCCCTCTCCATTTTTCTCCTTTATTTATTTTTTGCAGTGTTGGGTATTGAACCCAAGGCTCCCACATGCTAGGCAAATGCTCTCCCCGGAGCTACATTCCATCCCTTTTCTTTTTCTCCTCCTGTTCCTCTTCCTCCTCCTAATAAAACCCTTCCTTTCTGTCAACCTCCTTAAATACATGGTTTCCTGTGGCACATGTATTTCCATTGCAATGCTCTCCTTTTCCCAGATAAATATATTATTGTTTTGGAGATCTCTCTCTCTCTCTCGTTATTTAGTTTGACAGGTTGAAAAACTGATCAAAATAATGAGAACAAATGACAAAAGTATTCACATCAACTTCCTAACTCAGAAGCCACAAATGCAGCTGTGCCAGCTGTTAGATAATGATGGACATTCCTTTCCAGACTCAGTCAGTGGGATGAATACAGCCATGGAACTCTGCTGTCTTTTGGAAGCTGACCCTGGATGGTGCCTTTCTATCCTCGTAGTCAGGAGGCTTGCTTGTAGAAAACAATCGGATTCAGATTAATATTGCAATTTTTTCATTAGACAAAAAACAAACTGATAGAAACTCACCTTTAAGTTCAAAGATGTGACTACTGTCACATTCTTTATGGCCAATCCTCAATGCCTGTTATGGGTGGTGGAGTTACTTGGGATGGAGGAGTTAGGTTCCTGACTAAGAAAATATAGAAAAAGCCCCCCACTAATTTAAAGAAATGTGCACATAATATAATTATTGAAATTGAAAAAAACATAACAATAGCAAAACAATTAGTACTGCTTTACAAAGAGAAGTAACAGCCAATATAAAACATGGATATGATGACGTTCAATATTTACCAAACATAAAGATGCTTTTTTTGACATTAGCCATACAATATTAACTGAAAGCAATAGGCAGTTCCTCAGTATAGAAGAGATGACTTTGGAATTTGAGCCCAGTATTACTGAACATATAAGATAGATCTGAAAAATAAAAGAAGTTGAAGTTATCAAATGAAATTATCTTTGTAATGTATAACAAAGTAAAAAATTGCACATAGAATTTTTAGTGAAAAATTTCTAAATTTAAAGATATTTTGTGTGATGTCTCTAAAGTAACATACCTATAAAGTATAAGGAAATTAAAAGTTTAAGGAAAGTATAAGGAAAAACATATTTGCTGGTTATCATGGTTCATGTACAAATAATTCCGAAACTAACTTCTATAGAAATTATTTTCTTCTGACAATTGTAGACTGAGATACATCTTAACTATAGATTTGAAGAAATACAGTGTCATATAGTTCCTTTTGGTTTTCTATGAAATATTCCAGCAAATACAAATTTGGAAAGAATTAAGAAATATGTGGGTCCAGACATTTTATAAGAAATGGTGAGATTTATCTGGAGGCCGAGAAAGGAGAATTGCAAATTGAAAGCCAGCCTCAGCAACTTAGTGAGACCCTGTCTCAAAATAAAAAATAAAAAGGCCTGGGGCTGTTGCTCAGTGGTTAAGCTCCCTGGATTTAATCCTTGGTACCAAAACCAACCAGCAACCAACCAACCAAACAAACAAACAAACAAAACCAACCAACCAACCAACCAAATAAACAAGAACAAAAACAAAAAAGTAAATAAGAAATGGTAAAATTTTTAATATAAGCAATACTCATTTTTATGCTGTGGCATTTTCTAGGGCCATGATAATTTTTTTTCATTTGTAATGTGCCTTATAATTCAAAATGTAAAATTTGTTGTTGTTTTTTTTGGTCTAAATATTACCTAAAAGTAAAGAATGATATTGAAAGTTGCTTCTACCTTAGCAGAATAAAGTATCTTCAAATTGAAAATCTAAGAACTACAGTGACTGAAAAAGATGGCCTAATTGGCATGACTCTCAATAGAGCAAAATTATGTGGAAACTCTTAATTGTGAATGCTTAATTACTGATTTTGCTGACCTGAAGGTAAAACATAAATTTTATGAGCAAATACATGAACATTTATTTATTTATTTTTGAGAGAGAGAGAGAGAGAGAGAGAATTTTAATATTTATTTTTTAGTTATCTTTGTTTGTATGTGGTGCTGAGGATAGAACCCGGGCCGCATCATGCCAGGCAATTGCGCTACCGCTTGAGCCACATCCCCAGCCCAGTACATGGACATTTATGAGTTGTGTTTGCCTCCATTTTCTTACTTATTCAGTCCCACTTGTATATCATCAGAGCATCTCAACTTGGGCACATTCTGGCGCATCGTCCCCATGACTCAACTGTTGTAACTTTTCATCATTTTGATACGTACTTATCAAGATAGAAGGGTAGAATGTATTCCATTTAGAAGTTTGGTTTACAACATTTCACCATTTAGATGTATGGTGTGTGGTCAATTTGTATTATGGTTCAGACTCTGGGTGTTAGTTATTAGGGGCAAGCCTGAGTGGAGTGCATAGGGAGCAGGGAAGGTTTCCCTTCTCCCTTAGAAGATTTGCTGGAATGAACTGACACATAGATTAAATAGGAGGAAAAATGCACAAACTTATTACATGCATGGAAGCAATTACAAAGTGTAGCTATCCATCAGCACAACATGATTTGGAAACTTCTATTCCCCTTTTCTGAAAGGAAGCAGACTGTGGAATGTGAACAATTTTTAGGGAAATAGTAAATAAATTTTTAGGGGAATTCAGTGGGTTTGGAGAAACATACAATGGCCTAGGTCAAAGTCCTTCAGAACTGTTAGAATAGATAGTGGTTTGTAAATGATACTCATTGGAATATTTAATGGGAACAAAATAGAAGACAATGGTCTGTGACAAAAATCACTCAGGTCTGTTGACAGACCTGTCTTCCTGTGATATAAGATTGAGTTAATGAAAACTCAGGGAAAAGGCCAGAGAGTGTTCTTTTCTTCTTTGGTGGGCTTGGACTTCAGGCAAAGAGATCAAATTGAAGCCTCTTCCAGAACCTGCTGCTAAGTTCCTTGAATTTAAGATAACTGGCATACCAGGATGCCATATCGTGGGGTGGCAGCCCTTTCACTCCTTAGGAAAAACTTTCCATAATTCAGTATTGTGTTCTTTGAGTTCTCTAGGAACTGGTGCAGAGTAAGTGCTTAATAAATGTTTGCTGAATAAATGACTGTGGCCTGATCCTACTTCCCTCAAACACTACTTGTCAAAAATGACTTCTTTCAAAGTCTGGGTGAACTAGCTTCATTCTCAAGAAAGCCTTTCTCAACCAAAAGCCATTGCTCTTCCCTCTGACCTTCTGCAAACAAGACACCAGAAAAACACTGACCATCTCCCAAAGCTCAAGAGAAAAGGACTTGAGACATTTGCTCTGGTAAATTGGCATATTCCAAATATGTACAGGAGGGAGGATGGAAACTAAACAAAAACCTTTGAGAGCTATGTCAGAGCTCTAGGGATCAGGGGTTCAGGGGCTCCAAGGGGAAGGGTTATAGCCAGCAGCTAAAGAAGCAAACTCATGTGGTGGACCAAAGGTGAATTCATTGGTTTAATCAAGTCAAACAAAAGGAATGCATGCCAGTCGGTGGTGGTGAGGGAGTGAGCAGTTGTGGAGCTCAGCTGCTCTACACAGGCTTTGGGGCAGTATCTTTCAGCCTTGCTTATTTTTTTAAAATGAATTTTATTGTGCATACTTAAGGTTCGCAACATGATGTCATAAGATATGTATATGACAAATAATTCTTTAAGTGGAACAAATTAACATAGCTATTATCTCATCCAGTGGTATTGTTCCTGCCACCAAATCCTCTAGCCATTAGCCACAGCAGAGACAAAGCTGGAGGCCAGCCAGACACAGAAAGACAAATATCACATGATCTCACTTTTATGTGTAATAATAATAATTTTTAAAAGTTCAAATACCCAGAGACAGAGAATAAAACAGTAGTTACCAGGAGTGGGGGTGGGGATGGGAGAAGGAAATGGAGATCTGAAGGCCTGTGTGCAGTGTGTAGGATGGTCAAGTCCAGTGGTCCAATGGAGAACATGAGGACTACAGGGAGTGAATACGAATATGTGCCATATTCAGCTTTGCTTAGTTAGTTGTAAGTCTGCTTTTGTAATCCCTTTGCCCAGCTTGGGGCACAGGATCAGCTTGTAGCTGCCATAATTTTCTCAGCAAGTTTTACCTTAAGGCATCTTATTTTTTCCCCCATTTTCTTTCTTCCTTTGAAAAGAATTTTGCCAACATTACCACAGATCAATTTCTCTTTGTTCTTTTTTTCCCCTGCTTGCTTCAGGTAAAAAAAGAAAAAAAAAGGAACCAGATTGCCAATGAACCTTTTAGTGTGAGACTACAGGTTTGAAGCCTTCATTAAATTATGATTAAAGAATGATTGTGTGATACTGCGGATCAGAATGGAAACATAAAAGATGCTCTTTAAAAAAAAAACAAAAAACAGTTCCAAGTGAAATTTTATCAGTTTATCAACATTCGAAGTACCTTCTCATTTTTCCAACTGCTTGATAGGAATAAAGGGATTCTTACAATTCCTGTGGGTCTTCACTCCTTCTTTAAAGGACATTCTTTAAATATTCTGCCTGGTATTTGTTGCTTCCCACCTGGGAATCAAGTGGTGGTATCTTAAATATGAAAATGAGTGATCACAGTTCAAAAAGCACTTTTATAAAAAAAAGTAGCTTTTTTATTAAAAAAGAACTAGCTAGCCATGATAGCACTTCATGGCTTTGGATAAACTTTAATAGACAATGGAAAGAGGAATTTGATTTCTCTAAAAATTATTCTGTTAGATTTTACATGATCAAGAGAAAGCACTTTGCAGGAGAAATCGGTGCTATGAATAATGATTGTGCTATTCCTTATTTATTGTTGAGTTGTGCATGGTCAAACACTTCATGCTGGGTGGGGCTCATGGCACCGGCTAGAGAACAGTCAAGAGTTGGCAGGCACCACACTGCCTTCCCCCAGAGCGCAGGCAGTCACTCTTATCTTGATCTGAAACACCTCAGCTACCCAGTTTGTAGACACCCCCAGCACCCACACATGGTTCTTTATTCTTTATGAGCAGCCTTTGTAATGTGGAAAATATTCATGGTGAAGAGATATGACCATCAAAATAATTTCCATCTGCAATCAAAGCCAAGGTTTCCCCTCATTGCTAAATGGGATTCCCCAGGGCAACTATAACTTAGTGCTTTATTATTGCATAAATATCACTGAAGGCATGAACAGTAATTTAAAATAAAGTAAACATTCAGAAAACAAACAATGAGGGCAGTGAACTTTAGTGTGAAGACATGGGCCCATCTAAAGAATCCATTTGGCCAGAGATTGTTGGTGGCAGTATCTAGGTTTGGTTCATGATGCTGGAATAAGCAAACTATAACAACAAAGTAGACTTACTCTGTCTGAATTGCAATATGGAAGTACTGCACTTATTTAAGATAATAAAGAGAGAAAACTGGAGAGAAGATGCAATCATAACTACAAGAATGTAGTAGTTATGACCACATTTATTTTTTTGTTGAGATTATTAGATACTGAGAAGACTAATGAGAAATGAAGGGAGAAGAAGTACCCCAGCTTTTCTCCCTGTAGTTTGTCTTTGTTGAGTCTCGTGTGATCTGAAAGCATGATTGGAGAATTTGATTGTGGATTAGACTAAGTATGCATATTTTTTGATACTAGGGATTGAACCCAGCTGTGCTTAACCACTGAGCCACATCCCCAGTTTTTTAAATATTTTTTATTTTGAGTCAGGGTCTTGCTAAATTGCTGAGGGTCTTGATAAATTGCTGAGGCTAGCTTTGAACTTGTAATCCTCCTGCCTCAGCCTCCCAAGTGGCATGTGAGTACCACCATGCCTGGTTTGACTAAATATTTTAATGCAGATTACTTTTTTTCTTATCAGATCTTTGCAATCAGTGTTGACTTGGGGTCATCTAATATATGCTCAGAGAAAACATGAGAGCATATGAGAAAAAAAACCAATTCATTTGTTCACATGTCATAGAGAAATAATCCATTGGGAATGGTGGCTGAAATTTAAAAAAATATTTTTTTAGAAAGAAAAAAGTATGTGTAAAGGAATTACTCAGAAAATTAAGATTTAATAGTATTGTGATATGTAGGAATAGTGGCTTTTGTCATTATAAACTGTATTTTATAAATGATTTCAAGCTTTCAAGTAACTGAATCTAGAGCAGATCTGCTTACATATTTAGCATAGTATGCCTGAGGCCTTATGTTACCCAGAACATGTTTATAGGCTCTAGAATGAGATTTCTCAATTTTTCTTGGCACAGTAAGAGAAACGATATTTCTGTTTGAAAAAATCTTTGCAACTGTCCCAACGCACTTTTCCTCTAAAAGATTAAAACATTTTCATTTCTTTTTTTTTTTTTTTTGTAAGCTAACTGGAATTTCCTCTGGATAGAGTTTGCATTTTTTCCCCTGCCATAGCGAAAAGTTGAAAACTGCCAAAGCAATTGCAACTCTTGTTCCCAGTCAAGGAAGAGTTTCTGGTCTGTCCTGCCCACTTATCAGCAAGGACAAATTGAGTATTCCAAGGCCTGTTTTTTAGAAAGTGTCCATGTTGAACAACAAAATTAAACTTTGAGTAGAGAGTGGAATAAAAAGGGACTTTGTTCTCTGTGGGTTCTTTGGCCATCTTTGCTGGGAGGCTGGATCTATGTCATTTAATCCACTTCTGCCTCTTCATTCCTCATGGAACCCTGAGATGATTTAGGAACATAAAAACTGATGTGGTTCACATTTGGGAAGGTATTGAAATGTCCTCCACTTTGCATCATTTGTGTGCTTTCCTCCTTTCTTGTCCGAGCGTTGTGATCAGTATGTCACTTTTGATTGATGAGGTGCTTTGGAAGCAATACTTTATATCATTCTAAACGGGCACTGGGATATTTTTAATATCTGTACAGCATGACCTGTCCTGCCTTGAGAATACATTCTCTGAGAGATGAAGGGGATATCAAGGATGAGAAAAACAGGGAGATGCACATTGGTTATCTGAATGCAGTATCCTGAATTCATAAATCAAGTTTGCTCTATGTTAGGTATTTATAAAATATTTTAATAACTAAGTCCAACGCACATTTATCCACCACCACATTCCCTGAAGGCAGATCAATTTGCAACATGAGAGCAAACAGGAGATCCCGAAAAAGACCTTGGTTGGGATTTGACCAGGTGATGCCATCTGGCAGAAGTTCCTGACTTCACCGTGTCTCCCTGAGGGTCCCAATTCAATCTGTGCTTTTATTCAGAGATTTTGAAAATGCAACAAATAATATCAGAATCCCTATTGGCGGAGCTCTTGTGAATAGGTTTCTGAGGACATGTCAGGGCATGAAATTTGGTGCCAAGGAAAGTTCCTGCTAACTCAGTGGTGATGCCATCCTAAGGAAGCGTTGAGGATGCTTGGTGTCTTGCTCGGGTGGCAGTAGGTAGCACTTAGGTTATTCTCCTCTTATGGAAGCTTCATGGCAGCTACCACTGCACTTTTGAAACACCCCACATTGGGGAAGTTGAGGGACATCACGTCTTAACGCCTATTCTGTGAAAGAATTTTTGTTCTGGTGAGTTATGTCACAAGTCCTCCAACACCTAGGAGCATTGGGCACTGACTTGAAGAAGAGGACTTTCAGTATAGTTGACTCTTGTTATCTGTTGGGGAGATTACTTTCAGGATACTCACATATCAAAATTGGTGAATGCTCAAGTCCCCTATCAAAAAGGTGTGTCATTTACCTATTATCTATGCACATGTGCCTGTATACTTTGAATCATTCCTAGATTTCTTAGTATACCTAATACAATGTAAATACTATGAGAATGGTTGTTATACTGTATTGCTTAGGGAATAATAACAGAAAAGTACATACATGTTTAGTACAGAAGTAAACATCACAGGCTTAACTACATGGTCCTTGAAGGATCCTCCAGGTGGGCAATGCTCAATGGGTGCTGGGGAGACTGAGGACAAGTGCAATAACAAAAGACTACAGGAGGGCGTCCTGCACATCCCTGCATTCTGTGGATTCAGCTGAGCGCTTAGGGTACGGCAAATTCAACATTTGCTTTTAGAACATTCAGGAATTTTTCTTTTCAACTATTTTTAATCCATGGTTGGTTGGGTCCATGAGTCAGAACTCACAGACGTGGAGGGCCACGTGTAGTTTTAGTTAACTAGCAGGATAGTAAATAAAAGAACATTATCTCATGCCATTCTGAAGTTGCAGGCAGAGTTAAGAACAGTTCTCACTTAAATGTTATCTGGAGTTTAAAATAATTGTCAGATACACCATGTCCCTCAAATAGATTACTATTTAAATCTTAAACCTTTCCAGAAGATTGTTTTTATGTATATTCTGTACAATAATCTGCAGATTATTCCTTGAAGTGATTTTACCTTCTTGTACTGCATAATGAGTATCAATGAATAATTTAGAGCATAGAGACCAGTGTAATTAATACTGGTATCAAAATGTTTAAAACTACTTTAAAAGAATTCATAATAATTCCTTTGAAACTGCAATTTTTTTCCCCAGACTTTTGGTTAAGTGTATCCTATTATTTTCAAACTCGTTAAGTCTTTGAATTTTTAATGAAATCTGAATGAACTTGTAAAAGAGCAAAGTTAGCTTTAAATTAACTGAGGTTCTTAAATAAAATACATTCTGCTTATTTTCAGTGTCCTAATTATGAAAATAAGCACCGTTTTTCCCTAGGCAGTTTTACACAGATTGTTTTGAACTCCTGATGTCTTATTTATCTGTTTGTTTATTTTTCGGTGCTGGGGATTGAACCCACGGTTGCTCTACCACTAAGTGACATCCCCAGCTCTTTTTATTTCTATTTTGAGACAAAGTTTCATGAAGTTGCCCAGGGTGGTCAGGAACTTGTTATCCTCTTGCTTCAGCTTCCTACATAGCTGAGATCACAGGTGTGCACCATAATGCTCAAACTGACAAGTGTTTCAAAACCCAGCTGCACATCTGAGGATGCAGGAGGGAAAGACAGACCATGGAAGTTGTCCCTCAAGGAAAGCAGTGCTTTTGGACACGTGGGTGGGCTCATGGTCCATGGTTCAAATTGAGCTGCT
The DNA here is from genome assembly GCF_001458135.2 of Marmota marmota marmota. Lineage (NCBI taxonomy): Eukaryota > Metazoa > Chordata > Mammalia > Rodentia > Sciuridae > Marmota > Marmota marmota. Next base: position 4,776,824 of record NW_026000093.1, on the reverse strand, counting down.
CCTCAGTCTGGGGCAATCCCATCTTCCATCTTCCAAGTCCACGTACAGAAAGACAACATCCACTAAGGGCAAACCCCTTTTCATCCTCCCCTTCTAAAATGTGGCCAGAAGAAAGAAACCCAACTTCAGTCTTCCCTTTTTTCAGTATCCTCAAGGAAGCAATCTTCAAAAATGCAGGCAAACATTCCTTTCATATTTACTGTTGCAAACTGACAAGGGTGTGTGTAAATCCCAGTCACAGTTTATCACTTGTCATTTCCTATTTTAGTAGCTACTATTTTGGTAAATGTCCTAGGACTTGAAGAGCCCTTGAGTTAGGAGCCCTTGAGTCCTCCATTCACAAATTATTATGTGAGTTTAATTAAGTCACCTTGTAGATCCTTCTCAATACATTAACCTATCTGTTACTCACAGTGAGATTCTTATACAGCTTCTATTCTTGCCTCTGTTTTTTAGGTGCAGAAACTGAAACACAGGATCCCATTCTACCAGATTGGGGGTGGAAGCTGAGAACAGACTCCCACTTAGGGGTCTCTGAGAATTAGCTCTTAGCCCTATTCTTAATATTTTGGAAAAATGTGACTTAAACACAAAGTAATTTTTATATTTTTTTCTAAGACCATCTTGAATTCATTAAAACAATGGCCTGGGAACAGACCCAATTTCATCGTCTTCGAAAGACAAAGCTAGTGTGACACCAGTTAATTGTACTTTAACTTGTTTTAAAGTGTCGCTTGTGGGTGTTTCCAGACACCGCCTCAGTTCTGCCATCTCCCTTAGTCCCAGGCCGCTCTTGCACCTGAGGGAGCTTGTGGGCTGCATCTGCTCTCTGCTTTCCTGTGGTTGGCAAGAGTGATATTTGCATTCAATGTTCGGTTCTGGTAACTAGACTTCAATCCTGAACAGCACTAAGATTTGATAAGTTTGAGCGAGAAAAGATGAAACCTCCAATATTCTCTTGAGAGATTACCTTTAGTTTTCTGTCTTTCTAGGATGGAAAAAAAATCTTTTATAAAAATCACTATTATCTGTGAACCTTGTTAGAGATAATAGATTAATTGTGAAACAGTTTATTGGTCCTTAATTTTTACTCACATCTCATATTAATTTCTATTGCCTTACTCATATTTAGATTTAGCTCTTTTAATTAAATTGAAGTAGAACAGTAGAACAAAGCTATAGTTTTAAAATTTGACTTATATAAGCTGGAAATAAGTATTATGCTGTGAAAATAACTTGTTTTTCCAAACTAGAGAACATTTTGTTTTCTATTTTGTATGTTTCTATTATTTTTTTCTTAGATATTTTAACATGTTAGTGTTGGTTCATGCTAACATAGACCAAAAGATGGTTAGATAAAAATTTCAAATTTATTTTTTTAAATTTAATAAATTTTTTTAAAAATTAATAAATCACTAGTACATGTTTAATAGTATAAATAATCCGTGTACAGCATGATTTCTTCTAGGTGCTTTGTGATCTTGATCAATTGATGAATTTCTGAAGAAAGAAGTTCAATGTTTTTGTTCTGTTTTTAGGTGTTAGGGATTTACAGTTGTACGAAATATAATTTCTATTCTATCCTCCTATACTAACTAAAAATTTAGTAGGGCCGAAAATTATGGGCAGATATATTATAGGAGAGCATTTTAAACTCATCATAACTTAAGCAGACATAAACAAGTGTTATGTGGTATACAAGTGAGTTAGTAAGCTTTCTGTCACTGGGACAGAATATCTGAGAAAAAGATTTTAAAGGATGAAAGATTTATTGTAACTCACAGTTTTATAGGTCTCAGTCCATAGCTAGCTAACTCCATTATTTCTGAACCTGTGGTGAGGCAGAACATCATGGTGGAAGAGGGTGAATTAATCTATTGACGAAATCAGAGTCCTGGTGATATGATCATTTCCTAAAAGTCCCACCTCTGAACACTGGTGAACCAGGGACCAAGCCTTTAACATATGAACCTTTGGGGGACATTGTGTGTCCAAATCATAGCAACAATCATGACATAAAAAGAAAAAAAGTCTTCTCTAGAAATGTCCGGGATATGTCTGAGTTGATGCTCTTTCCTGGGTCATGAATAGGAATTTAGTTTACCAGTTGGGTAAGTTTGGAAAGGGTATAGGAAAATGAAATCACATGCACATTTAAAAAGAAAAGATGAAGGTGTCCGGTGCTTTTCTGCTATAATGAATGGCATCGTTTCTCTAGAGCCTGGGATATTTGGTGGAGAATGGTGGGAAATCTGAAAAAAAAAAAAAAGTTGTTTCCTAGTCTCACATGGAGGAGGTATTAGATATTCATTGCTGTGACACAATCCCTGAGAAAAACAAGTGAAAGGAGGAAAGATTTACTTTGGCTTGCAGTTTCAAAGGTTTCAGTTCATTGTCAGCTGACTTATTATTTCTGGCCCTGTGGTGAGGCAGAATATCATGGCCAAGGGTGTGGTGGAGTAAAGCTGCTTATCTCATGGTATCTGGGAAGCAGGGAGAGAGAGGGAGGAGAAGGGACTGAGGACAAGATGTGGTCCCCATGGGCATTTCCCCCAAGGTTTCACTCCCTTCAGCTTGGTTTGACCTCTTACTGTTTCCATCACCTCCCAATAATGTCATCAAATTATGACTCCATCAGTGGATTAGTCCACTGATAAGGTTGACACCCTCATGATCCAATTATTTCCTCAACACCCTGCCTCTGAACATTGCGGCACTGGAAACCAGACCTTCAACACCACCTTTGGGAGACATTCCATACCTGAACTGTAACAGATGAGTTTGGATTTACATTATAGACAAGTGAATCTCCATCATGAGTTTTTTTGGTTTATTAAAAAAATTTCCATATTCGTATATAGCTTTCTGTTTTTCTTGAATTTTTTTGATACCTTTGTTGACTATACAAGCCACACACATCCTCCAATCACAACAAACAGACATTGCAAGAGTTTATAAAGTATACAGTTTAAGTATCCCTCTCCAGTTCAATAACCTTGCTGCCCTAAGATAAATATTTGTGAGTGTGTGTTGCCCCAGAAATAGTGCCCATGATCCACCACTGCAAATGATGATGCTACAATTTCTCTCATTGTAAAGAAAGTCACCGCAGGCCATTGAGATACTCCTATGGGTCCTAGTAGGAAGCAGGCACAACCCTTTCATCGATCAGACACTGTCTAATATCCTCTGCTTGTTCTAGGTGAAAACAAGGGAGAAAATCAGTTGTTATTAAGTGTCCTTGCAGAAAGCTCAGTAGCTGCAAGCCACCCTTTCTTTTCTCTTTGAAGGGTGGGCCTTCTCTGTGATAGTGACTTGGAGAGATTGACAGGGCCTGCAAGGAGAAAAGACTCCCATTTGTTTCTCTGATGATGTCTCTTTAATTGTAGGTTCATTCTGATACTATCCCTGGAGAGAGCATTCTTGGAGGTGAGGAGTTTAAAAGTGAACACAGAGATGATGCTTACTTCTCTGGAGATTTCTAGAAATGGGAGTCTTGCTAAAACAGGACTGTGGAATAGTGTGTCTTCAAAGAAAATAATGGCGGTTGTGGTGGTGGGAGGTCATAGCGTATTGCCATATTCTTGAAGGGTGTGGTGGTTGATTTCAGTAGTTCCCATGTTTCTAACTATAAGAATAGAAAGGATAGAGGACAGGACAGAGGTAAGGCAGGGGCATGGATAACCATCAGGGTTTAAAAGGAGACATGGTGCCAAGAAAGGCACTGTCACCTGTGTGGGGACATTTTGGGGGACATTTCCAAATCCAAACCATAATATACACTCTTGTCCAGGAAATTAGTTTTTTAAACAGTAGGGGAGGATGCAGTTATAGCCAGATCTTTTTGTCACACCTCCTCTACTTTGGATCATAATGGGGGGAAGAGAAAAAAAGCCCGTATCAAACAAGTCTAGGCTGTGATGGAGAAGGGGCAGAGTTTTGCATTATTATTATAAGACGTCTTATTATTATAAGACAATATTTGAAACTGAAGTGAACTCAGTTTTAACAATTAAAAATAATGTAAAAAGTTAGGGATTCTGACTGAGACACTAGGGGAGTTGAAAGTTCAAGAGGTCTTTTGGAAACAGTAGTCGGGGCCAAGGGTGAGTGAGTTGGGGAATTGATTTCATACCTTAAGAAACTGAAACTCCTCACATTTCACATGTACAATATATAAATGGGTCAGCCTTTTGTAGCTTGAGGTTTACACTGAGCAATATTGCACAGTCAAATTTCTGTGTCAGTATAGTTCGTCATTTTTACTGCTGTGAGGTATTCTGTTGAATTGACTGTTATATCATGAGCTACCCCTTCTTGATGGATATTTAAAAAATCATGTATAGTACACACTGCTGCAATAAACAGTTCTGTAGTTATTATTTTGAATAGTTATTGAAATGAAATTTCTAGTTATCAGGGTAAAAGATATTTTAAGTTTTGTTATTTACTACACAACAACAACAAAAAACCTTGATTCTTGTCAGGCATGGTGGCACACACCTGTAATCCCAGTGACTCGGGAGGCTGAGGCAGGAGGATCGCATGTTCAAAGCCAACCTCAGCAACAGTGAGGCACTAAGCAACTCAGTGACACCCTATCTCTCAATAAAATATATAAAAAGGGCTAGGGATGTGGCTCAGTGGATGAGTGCCCCTGAGCTCAATCCCCAGTACCCCCGCCAAAAAAAATTAAAAACCTTGATTCTTTTGGTCCAGCGCCTATTTCTTGCTTCCATTTAAATTCATGTCCATCTCTCTAGCAAGCCTTTAAATAAGAAAATATCTTTATATTCTTTTAAAAAACTAGACAATCAAAAGGAGATATTGCAATAGCTGCCGATTTACTAATCTTCAGGCCATTTGATTAAAATGAGAAAGCAAATAGCCATGTCGCTCCTAGGGTCATAAATCAACACTCAATGTTCCTGAAGTGCAATAGTGACAGATGGGGAGCCCCATGTTCGCTACTAACATCAAGTCAAAACAATCTAAGCAATCCCTCACAAAGCAAGCATCAGTCTGTTCCACAGCCACCTGAAGGGCTCACATGGAACTTAAATCTTCAGCACTCTTGTTTAGATTATAAATCTTCAATATTGTGGTAATTTTACTAATATGAGAGATGAAGCAAAAAAAAAAATTGAAACATGTGTTTCTCCATGCATATTATCTCCACTAAGGCACTAGATAAAGGGCAGGCACTTTAAATGCCAATGGTGTGAATGAGAGTTTGAGCAGGCCATTTCACAAATTTAGGGGCATTTCAGCCTCCAGGGGGGCTGGTTAATATGTACATTCAGAAGCAGAAGGTCTGGAGGGGATGCTGAGATTGAACAACTTTCTAAGTGGTACCACAGCTGTTGTGATTAGCAAGGTGATAACTAATAGGAATATTTCTTATATAACTGAGATGCTAAGAAAAAGACTTCCCCAAAACCAATGTCTACAACTAATGCCTGGAACTCATGAATATGTTACCTTATATATAAAAGAAAGAACTTTTCATATGTGACTGAATTAAGGATCTGGAGATGGAGAGATAAGTCTGGAGAATCCAGGCAGGAGTCATTGTGCTTCCTTTCTATAGACATAACCTCCATCCTCTTCTTTCCTGCTCCTCCTAGAAATTGTGAATCTTTTCTTCACATATTTAATAATGTCATTTCAAGAATGCTGCATAAATGAAGTTGAGTGTGGTGGTGCACACCTATAATCCTTGTGGCTTGGGAGATTGAGGCAGGAGGATTGCAAATTCAAACCCAGCCTTATCAATTTAGTGAGGCCCTAAGCAACTCAGTGAGACCATAGCTCTAAATAAAATACAAAGAAGGGCTGGGGATGTGCTCAGTGGTTAAGTGCCCCTGGGTTCAATTCTGAGTACCAAAAAAAAAAAATGCTGTATAAGTGAATACTACGGATATCATGAATACAGTAACTGTGAACGTTTGTATGCAAGTATTTTTGTGTACATTTATTTTCATTTTTCTACCATAACAAATAGAGCAGTTGAAGAGTCAATGGTAGCTTCCTTTTCAAGATGGTGGAATAGAGGAGGTTGCTTTCTTGGCTGCTCTGTGGAGTGAAACCAAGAAAGCTGACACAAGTTTCTCAGCAAGTGAAGTACTACAAGCCCACAGGGTAGAAACACTACTGCCTCAGATCCATACTGTTAGATGGATATACACACAAACATCATGAAAAAGCAAGGGAATAAATTGCTCCAAACCAACAAAGATACTCCAATAACAGAATTCACAGACACCACAGTGGAAGAAGTGTCAGAGACAGAGTTTAGAATGTTCACAGTTAAACTGATCTGCAAACTAAAGGACAGCATAAGGACTGAAATCAGAGAGAAAATACAAGAATTGAAAGATGACATCAATAAAGAGATAAATATTCTGAAAAAACAAACAACGACCAAGCAGAAATCCTTGAAATGAAGAAACCCAAAAACCAAATTAGAAAATTCAATTGAAAGCATCACCAACAGACTAGATCACTTGGAAGACAGAGTTTCGGTCAATGAAGACAAAATATATAATATTGAAAACAATGTTGACCATGGAGAAAAGATGTTAAGAGATCATGAACTTCCAAGATCAAAACTTCCAAGAAATACAGGATAACCTGAAAAGACCAATTTTAAGATTCATTGGGATAGATAAAGGCTCAGAGATACAAATGAAAGGAATGCACAATCTTTTCAATGAAGTAGTATTAGAAAATTTCCCTAACCTGCATACATCCTCCAAACAAAAACTAAATAAAGAAGCTATAGAGCTAAAAAATAATATTTTGAACTTAATAGCCATTTACAGAATATTTCATCCATCAATGACTGAATACACTTTTTTCTCAGAAGCACCTGGATCTTTCTCTAAAATAGACCATATCTTAGGCCACAAAGCAACTCTTAGAAAATACAAAAAACAGTAGGGGATAGGAAAGGTAGCAGAATACAACAGTCACTAATATGGTATTATGTAAAAATGTGGATGTGTAACCGATGTGATTCTGCAACTTGTATTTGGGGTAAAAAATGGGAGTTCATAACCCACTTGAATCAAATGTATGGAAGATGATATGTCATGAGCTGTGTAATGTTTTGAACAACCAATAAAATAAATAAATAAATAAATAAATAAATAAATAAATAAAAAAAAAAAGAAAATACAAAAAACAAAAACAAAAACAAAAAACAGAGATAATACCTTGCATTCTATCAGATCATAATAAAATAAAATTAGAAATTAATGATAAAATAAAAAGAAGTTACTCTAACACCTGGAGACTAAATAATATGCTATTGAATGATGAACAGACAGTAGAAGAAATCAAGGATGAAATAAAAAAATACTTTTTAGAGGTAAATGAGAATAGCAATACAGTATATCAAAGTCTCTGCAACACTATAAAGGTAATTCTAAGAGGAAAGTTCATTGCATTGAGCTCATTTTTTTAAAAGAATAGAAAGCCAACAAATAAATAACCTAACATTACACCTCAAAGCCGTTAAAAAAATAAAAAAAAGAGCAAATCAACACCAAAAGCAGAAGACAGAAAATAATTAAAATCAGAGCTGAAATCAGTGAAATTGAAACAAAGGAAACAATTCAAAAAATTGATAAAACAGAAAGGTGGTTCTTCGAAAAAATAAATAAAAAAATCAAATCAAATTACTAAAGTTCATGATGAAAAAGGAATTATCACAGATGATAATCAGAACCTATTTTGAAAATTTATACTCTAATAAAATAGAAAATCTTGAAGACATCAACAAATTTCTAGAGATGTACAACCTACCCATGTTGAATCAGGAGGACATAGAAAATTTAAACAGATCAATTTCAAGTGATGAAACTAAAGATGTCAAAAGCCTACAAAGAAAGAAAAGCCCAGGACCAGATAGATTCTCAGCTGAGTTCTACCAGACACTCAAAGAAGAATTAACACCAACCCTTCACAAATTATTCCATGAAATAGAAAAGGAGGGATCCCTTCCAACCTCATTCTATGAAGCTAATATCACCCTGATGCCCAATTCAGACAAAGCCAAATCAAGGAAAAGAAAACTTCAGACAAATATCCCTGATGAATATAGATGCAAAACCAAAGGAAGAATGAAAGAGAAATCAATAAAGGTTGGCGGTTAGCAGAGAAAAAGAGAGAAAGAGATTCAAGGGAAAGAGATAAGTGAGAGAAAAATTGTATGAAATAAAAATTTAAAAAAATTTAAAATGATGTTAATAAAAATAAATGAGTATGAGCACAAAAAGATATAATATTTTATTTTATTTTTTTATTTGTTTTAATTAGTTACACATGACAGTACAATGATCTTGACATATCACACATTTGAATCAGATGGGGTATAATTTCTCATTTTTCTGAGTGTACAGGTTGCAGAATCACATTGGTCATACAGAAAAACGATATATTCTAAACATCTTAGACCTCAAAATACGGATCCGTGAAAAATAACTGCCTTCAAAAAATGCTAGGAATGAGCAAAAATAAACAGAAATGAACATGTATAAGTTTTCATGGACCATCATGTCACATTTGAACAGAGAGAAGTAAAAGAAAAAGAAGAAGAAGAAGAAGAAAAAAAAACAGATATTGATGAAAAGTTAGAGAGATTTTTCTGTTGGAGTTCAGAAGATTCTCAGTTTCCCTTCTCAGGTGTGTTCAGTGGGGTTGCTGGGCTGTAAACGAGATCATACAGGGGAGGACTTTTGGGGGTGGGGGGTAGAATTAGGTATGTTTCAAGTTCTTTCTTAAATAGTGACTGGTCTGAAGATTTTTAAATCAGCACCCCTCCTGGGCTGAGCAGTTGCCAGACCATGCTGGGAGACTGTCCCCTAGGAAAAACACCTGGGTTTCACTTATGCAATTGAGGGACCAATCCTTGTTCCCCTCAGTCACTTGTGAACTTCATGTTTTCTAAACTTTTGGGTTCAGACTCTGAACTCAATCAATTCCTACCCTGCCCTTTGGAATTCCTGGTCCGGTGCCTCTCTTCCAGCTGATCTTTCAAGTGTGGATCTGGAGGGGATGGGGTGGGGGTGGGGGGACGACCAGGAGGCTTTCTCTGACCAGTATTCTTCTGTTTAAATCCTCCCCATGTTGATTCTCTCCTGGTCACTGAGGCTCACTCTATGTGTTTTGGGTTTGCCAGACCTGTGTTTTAGACCAGGCACAGTTTCCAGGATTCTGTTCCCCCAGCTGCCGTCCCCTGCCCTGGAGCTATAATAGTTGCTCTCTTTGTTCTCTCTGGCAGCTGGGAGAGATATGGCTTCTTTCCCACACAAGGATATTCCGCCTTTCAGATTAGTCAGGCAGTGTCTTTGGCTCCTGATTTCTCTGTACTCAGACACCTGTCAGAGCTCCTAAAAATGTGGGTTCCTTTGATTGATGTATCCCTCCACTATTTTATTGCATGGGGGATTATACTGGTAGGTGCTACTGAGGCACCAGCTGTGCTGTGGATTTCTTATTTATTTTGTTCTACCCAACCTTCTGTGTTCCCGATCTGCTTTGAATTTCCAGAATTCTTTCTCGGTAAAGTCACCCCTTCTCACCTTGCTGACAAGCTGCATGTCTACTTTCTTGGTTTCATGCCACCAAGCAATGAGGAAAGTGATCTTCTCTGATCCACCGTTTTGAATTCTCTGGGGGTCATGCAATTTGATCACGTAATATTTTTTCTTTAGTGTATTCATGTGATTGATTTTCTGAATGCTAAATCACTAAATCCCAGCTGATTGCGGAATATGGCTTAATAAACTTTCCTACTACAACAAAATACCTGAGGCAGTTACTTTATAAAGAGAAAAGATTTATTTTGCTCAGAATTGTGGAGGTTCAAATCCAAGATCAGTGGCCCCATTGATTTGGCCTGTAATTAGAGCAGTAGATGGCAATGGTGAGAGCAGTACATGTTGGGCAGAGTGAAGGGTCACATCTTGAGCCAGAAAGGAGAGGGGGTAAAAGTGTCCCACAATCCCTATTAAGGGCATGCTTTCCATAAATACCTTCCATAAGGCCCCCATTTTCAAATCCCTCCCATAGGTAACCTTTTGAAGGCCCACAACACTTTCCAATAATACTACCATGGGACCAATACTGTTTATAATAGCTCTAAAGAAAATTAAATACTTAGTATATACACCTAACAAAAGGTATATAAAATCTGTGTGCTAAAAATTATAAAATGTTAATTAAAGAAATCAGTGTTTCTAAATATATGGAAAGACAAGCTGTCTTCATGAATTAGAACACTCCACATAATTGTCACTTCTCACATTGATTGAGGTTTAATGCAATTATTATCAAAATTCATCAAAATTTCTTTTGTAGATATTGAAAAGAACTTCAAAAATATGCATCCACATCACAACAGTATATGATTTATTTCACACTATGCAAAATTTAGCTTGCTGATATATTGCCAAGAATTTGTTTGTTGGAAGAGTGTGAGATAGTTCTGTGTACTTTGGTTGTACATGACACCAGGGAGGAACTATAATGAGCTGAAAGAATCTTTAGTGAGAATTCGTTTTTTTTTATGTTTTGCAAATCTTTGAAAATTTCCCCATGACAAGAGATTGAAAACAGTTAATACCTCCCTCTTGGTATGACGGGCAGGACAAATTCACAGATATTGGGTACCTCAGAACAGTGATGCTCACGGTGCTCCTTAGTGTTTCCTAGCTAGAAGCTGTGCCTCAGCAGTTTAAACTTATCCATGTACTCCAAGGAAATAACTAAGTGTACAAAACAATGGTTTTTTTTTTTTTTTGGTAACAGGATAAGACTTGGAAGCAATCTAAATTTCCAATAACAGGGGAGATTGGCTGTATCTTTCATGAACCAAGTAGTATTTGATGTGATCATAAAGCAAGTTATTTCCAGACAGAAAAAAATTCATGGTATACTATTGAATAAATTTACTAAAGATTATAGAACAATACAGACTGGTCAATTGTTAAAAGAATTGTTTTTTTACTCTGTTTGCAGAAGAGTCCCAATGATAGTACAGAGAGTTTCTGTCGGCACTTTCTCTCGTTTCCTTTAGTGTTAACATCTTACATTAGTATAGTACTTTTGTAAAACGGAGAGATTAGCACTGATACATTACTGGACTCAGACAATGTTTGTTTTCCACCTGTTCCCCCATTAATGTTCTTTCTCCTTCCCCAGCACCCCATTCTTTATACCACATTGCATTTATTATTTTTGCTTTTTTAAAAGTTTGTGTAGATAGGAAACTATCGGTAAAGTTATAATAAAAATATGAACTGTGATCATAGCAGAGTGGTAGAAGTAAGGGAGATTTTAAAGCATCTTAGTGTGTCTTTCAATTGTTCTGTGTTCAACATATCACATAATTAAAACAAACAAACAAACAAAAAAAAAAAAACTAAAAAACCTGAAGCCCGGAAAAAAGAATTTTTGTGTCTAAGTTCATGAGAGATATTGATCTACAATTTTCTTTTGTGTACTATCTTTTAAAATTTTTTTTTAGTTGTAGATGGACACAATACCTTTATTTTGTTTATTATTTTTATTATGTGGTGCTGAGGATCGAACCCAGTGCCTCACACATGCTAGGCGAGCGCTCTGCCACTGAGCCCAATCCAGCCCCTTGTGTACTATCTTTATCTAGTTTGTTTCAGGAAATATTTGCTTCATAGAATGAGTTGGAATGTGTTCTCTAGTCTCCTATTTCTTGGAGGAGATTATATAATGTTAGTGCTAGTTGCTTTAAAGATGTTAGAATTCTCCTGTGAAATCATCTGGGCTTGGATATTTCTCCTTTTGGGAATTTCTAAACTACAAATTTGATTTCTATAAGGGTTATAGGACTATTTATATATTTCATTTCAGATAGGTTTTGATAGCTTGTGGTTTTTGAGGAAGTCTTCCAGTACTTTCTTCCTTCCCCCCAGCACTGGGGATATAACCCCAAGGGTGCTTTACCAGTGAACATCATTATTTTTTATTTTGAGACAGAGTCTTGGTAAATTGCTCAGGCAGGCTTTGAATTTGCAGTCTTTCTGCTTCAGTCTTTCAAGTTGCTGGTATTCCAGGCATGCCGCGCTGTACTCAGCTCTATTTGTTTTATATGATCAAATTCATGAGCTTGAAGTTGTTTCTGCTATTCCTGATGGCGTCTGAAATAATCCTTAGCCTTATCTGATGTACCCCAGATTTCCTAGGCTTCAAGGCTCTTGTGTACTATCTTTTAATTTTTTTTTTAGTTGTAGATGGACACCATGCCTTTATTTTGTTTATTATTTTTATTATGTGGTGCTGAGGATAATAAATGAGTCCAATAATGAGTATCAGTGGAGTTTTTTTTTTTTTTTTCCCACCCACCTCCCAGAGTTTTCTCACTGTTTGAGTCCCAAGTCATGGAGCTGTGAGAATAGCCACTTCCTGCTAATATACCATCTTCCAGCTCCTGAAATAACCTTGGATGTTGGGTATGCAATGGTGGTCAAGAGGGTTTCTGTTCCTGCATCCACAGACCTTATTATTCAACATGTTACTTTAAACAAATTTTATATTCATATTCATGTGTAATTTTGCTAAGTTCCTACAATACAAACTCATAAGGAGTTCTAGAACCTGTTATAGTGTCACCTATTTTAGTTTAGGAGGGCCTTGAAAACCTTATCTGAGGAAATGGTACTTGTTGTCAGATTTGAAGAGTAAAGAGCAATTAGCCATGGTGGGTGGCAAGTGCATGTCTTTTGTCAGAGGGAATGGCACGGGTAAGAGTCACATAGGGAGAGAAGTCCAACACATTCTTGAATACAGAAGACTGTTGTTTTAGCTGAGGAGGCAGGTGAGCTGAGCCTGGAGGTGCAGGCTGGCTGGGAGGGGAAGGGTCTCAGAAATCGCATTAAATAATTTCTGATTTAAAAAAAAATTTATTGTAGTTGGACACAATACCTTTATTTTATTTATTTATTTTTATGTGGTGCTGAGGATCGAACCCAGCACCTTGCACATGCTAGGCGAGTGCTCTACCACTGAGCCCCAGCCCCAGCCCCAATTTTTGATTTTTTAAAAAAATTCTAAAGGCGATGGGAAGATATTCGTAAAGTTAGGAGATAAGGCCATTAAGCTGTGTCTTTTTAAAGCTCATTTTTTTTTTTAAACTGGAACTGGAACCCAGAGGGCTTTACCACTGAGTTACACCCTCAGCATTTTTATTTTGAGACAGTGTCTCACTAAGTTGCTTAGGGTCTTGCTAAATTGCTGAAGCTGACCTTGAACTTGCAATCCTCCTGCTTCCACCTCCATGGTCACTGGGTTTACAGGTGTGTGCTACCCCATTTGTCTTAAAGTTAATTGTTTTTCTAATGTGGGTGGTATATAAGAGGATACAGTAAAGCCTGTTACAAGGCCCTGTGGGTTCCCGTAGGTTTGGGAGGTATAACCAACCTTGGTGTGTCTGCCTCTATCCTAAATGAAAACTCTGCAGTCAAGTCAGGGTCAAAGTTCTTTGCTGTGGGACAAGAAGATAGAGCACAGAAAGAAAGGGGAGGAGGATAAGACTGAGAATGGTAGACAGGTTCAGGCACCATACTGGCCATGGGAGTTTCATAAGATGGTTGGGGCAGGTGTTAAGCAAGGTGAGTCTTCATGTATCTGCATGAAGAAAGCATTTCGGCAGGAACGCTGTGGCTTATGGTGGCTGGTGAGAGGAAATAGGCAGAAAGAATTGGTGCAAGTGTCTGATCATGGCTTTGGCAGAAAGGTAACTACATCTAATGTGCACAATCTCTAGGCATGGACAAGGCCAGCTGGAGAGGAGGCAGGACCAGAAATGTCCCACTCTGGCTGTGCAGGTGAGAACTGCAAACAGAACAAACACTTTCATGCCAAAGTAGAGGGGGATACTCTTCATGGGGTAAAAGAGGAGAAAATGTAGTGCTTACTCTTTCCTTTATTCCTCATTTGTTGAAGAAATATCCGTGGGCATCTGCAGGATCAAAGTCTGTACTAAATCACTGGCTTATGGAATCAAGTAAGATTGCTTTTTCCATTGTCCACATGGGAGTTTCAGTCTTTAGCAGTGCTCCTCTTAAGTACATATGTTTGTTACAAGAGGAATGGTGAAACAATTAAATGAAGTGGAATAAAATTAAATATTTCTGTATAGCTGAAACTACTATAAAGTTTCAGATTAGAGGACAGATGGTGGTTCCATTATTAGAAAAAGTTTTTTTTTTTTTTTTGCCATTTTTAAATGAGGGAAGCATGATAAGACAACAAGGGCTTTCATTCAGAAATGAAGGTGTCTTACACTAGAACACTGGGTTGAAAATAAGACTGAAGATGTTGGTGAGAAAATGATGAACCCAGAGTTGCCAAGTCCACAAAAGGAAAAGAAAAATTCAGAGAGGACATTTAAAAAATTAGTTTGAAGCTGGCCACAGTGGTCTATGCCTCTATTTTCAAAGTCTCAGAAAGCTGAGGCAGGAGGATCACAAATCTGAGTTCAACCTGGGCAGATCAGCAAGGCTTGTTTCAAAATAAAAAATAAAAGATGCTCCCGAGGTACAGCTCAATGGCATAGAGTGGCCCTGGGTTCAATCACCAGTAATGAAAAAAAAAATTTAAAATGTCCAAATTCTTTGTATTATCTCTCTCTCTCTCTCTCTCTCTCTCTCTCTCTCTCTCTCTCTCTCTCTCTCTTTTAGTGCAAAAAACCAACCAAACAAACAAAACCAAAAACCAAAAAACAAAGTACATGTATAAAGGCATAAGTTGGTGTGAACATACTTTATATACAGAGATATGAAAAATTGTGCTCTATATGTGTAATAAGAATTATTGTAATGCATTCTACTGCTGTCGTGTATTAAAAAATAAAATCAATAAAAGATATAAAAAAGGAAGAGCTTTCTTTTTTCTTTTTATAACTTTGTTTTACTTATTTACTTTTACGTGGTGCTGAGGATCCAACCCAGTGCTCACACATGCTGGGCAAGTTCTCTACTACTGAGCCACGACCCCAGCCCCCTCAATTAATTTTTAAAGAACATTTGTTTTTGGTATGTAAAGAAAGTTACTCTGAAAGAAATCCATTTTAAACATTAGAAATGTCAGTGGGAATCTTAAAACTTTATACACAATTAATTCTTAGGAAGATTCTGAATTATTTCCTTCCATTTGTTTTTATTTTGTTTAAAGCTTTCTTGCTTTTGGAAAGCTTTAATTACAGTTAAGATTTTAGCTATGAATATCTGTTGAACAAAATATGAAGGAAATGAGAATCTTAGTATTTACTCTTTATTTGTTCGATAACAACTAGCAATGTGCATATTTAATGCCATACCATTGAATATTCAATGCTATGTGGCCTGCTGTTTTATGGACTAAGCTATATTCCGCACTGTTTTGGTTTAGATATGAGGTGTCCCCCAAAAGCTCCTATATGAATGCAGGAATGTTTGCAGGAGAAATGATTGGATTGTAGGAGCTCTAACCCAATTAGTTTATCTTAGACTGAATGAATGGGGTGGTAACCATATAAAGGTTATGACTAGAGAAGAGGGGTCATTGTAGCAAGCCCTGGAAGGATGCATCTTCCCTGTGACAATTTCCCCCTACTGTTCCTCTCTGTCTCTGATTTCTGATCCTGGCATGAGCTGAGTAGCTTTTCTCTTCTGGGCCCTTCTTCTGTGATATGCTACCTCACCCTGGGTCCAAAGCAATGGAGTCAGTCATCTATGGATAGAGATGTCTGAAAGTGTGAGCCCCATAGAAAACTTTATCTCTTAGAGTTTGTTCTGTTGGGGTATTTTGGTCATAGTGATGCAAAAGCTGACTCAAAAGGAAATTGGTACTGAGAAGTGGGGTCATTGCTGTGTCTAACCTGCCCAGGTGGTTCAGAAGCCTTTGGAGCTCACTGGTGGAAGGAATGTTGGAAAGTTTAGAGACGCAAGCTAGAAAAGCTTTAGAATGTTGTAAATAGAGTTTAATGGCAAGAAGACCAGAAATCCAATAGGAATGTGCTCATGTGGTTTCACAGGGAAATGAGGACTCTATTGGATAGATAGATTAACATGTTATATTTGACAAAGAACTTGGCTACAGTTTGCCCATGTCTTGAGGTTTTCTATGAGGCTGACTTTAAAGGTGATAGACTAATTAATTCGGCAAAGGAAATTTCAAGACATTCACAGCATTCTGTCAGAGGCAATGGATTTCATTTAGGTATACTGTGAGAACTGGGAGTAGAAAACAGGGCTGAAGAATTTTAAAAACTTGCAGTTTAGCCAGAAAAAAAATGCATGTAAATCTGGTGCCAAGAAAGGTGTGTTTGTTGAAGGTATTAGAGTCCCTATAGAGATGGTAAGTACTTTGCATAGAGACAATAGGAATGATACCTGAAGGGCATCTTAGGAATTCACTAGATCATATTCATTATAGGTTCCAGGGTACAGAAGAGAAAATTACTTTGAGACTCATGGGAATGCCGTGCTTGCACAAGGGAGTCTATGTAATTGTTTCAATATGCTGAGCAGCCTGGCATGGTGACACATGCCTGTAATTCCTGTGGCTTGGGAGGCTCAGACAGGAGGATTGAGAGTTAAAAGCCAGCCTCAGCAATGGAGAGGCACTCTAAGCAGTTCAGTGAGACTCTGTCTCTAAATAAAATACAGAATAGGGCTGGGGATGTGGCTCAGTGGTCAAGTGTCCCTGAGTTCAATCCCTGGTTCCAAAAAAAAAAAAAAAAAAAATGAAAAAAAAAAAAAANATTCTGTCAGAGGCAATGGATTTCATTTAGGTATACTGTGAGAACTGGGAGTAGAAAACAGGGCTGAAGAATTTTAAAAACTTGCAGTTTAGCCAGAAAAAAAATGGAAAAGAAAAGAAAACATGCTGAGCTTTGCAGGCACTCAGGAGCTGCTGCAACTGTGATTCCAGGGGTCTCAGGTATTATGTAAGCTGGAAGAAGACCTCTGTATCATCCATATGGTGCTGGTTCTGCAGTAATACATGATACTAAAGTTAAGGGCTCATGGTGGCTTCCATCAAGATTTCAAAGGAAGGCCTGGGTTCAAAGTGTAGCAGGGTTTTGGAGTTCCTGTGAGCTGCCCGAGAGGTAATGTGTGAAACTATGAAGGTGAACCTAAAGCTGAAATGGAGATCCCAGGAATTAAGAGATACCAGTACATGGACTGTCTGCTGAGAAAAGCTGCTGGCTCTGGATAGAGCCAGGTTGAAAGAGAGCCCATGTGTACTGTAACCAACAAAGTCAAAGGGTAGAGGCTTCCCAAGCTTTTTGGAAATAACGTCATGCCACCATGTGTCTCAGATGGTACACATTGTGTTCCCAGACCCATTTGTCTGGCTGGATTTTTGTCTTGCTTTGAACCCATTCTTTCTTCCTATGCTCCTTTTCTTTCCTTCTAGAATGAGAATGTTCATTCTGTGCCTGTAGATTGAATATATGAAACTTACTTTTGATTTTTACAGTGGCTCAGAACAAAGATTTTTGTGTCTTATGCAAGACTTCAAACTTGGACTTTTGGGCAGTGTTTAAACTGTTAGGGTTGTGGGACTCTTGGAGATGGACCAAGTGCATTTTGCACTGTGAGATGAACATGAGCCTTTAGGGGCTAGGGATTGGAATTTATAGTTTGGATATGAGGTGTCTCCCAAAGGTTCTTAAATTAATGCAGGAAGATTTAGAGGTGAGATGATTGGATTGTGAGAGCTATCGTCTAATGAGCCCATCTTACTTGGAATGGACTGGGTCACTGAGGCATTCCCTGGAAGGGTGCATCTTCTTTGTGTCCCCTTCCCTATCATCTCTCTCTTCTCTGTCTCTGCTTTCTGAACCTGCCAGGAGCTGAGCAGCTTTTCTCCCCTGGACTCTTTCCCTGTTTCTTGCAAATGACAACTTTTAAACTTCTCTTAGATTATGTAACTATAAAAATCACAGAAAAAATGTCAGTTGTGTGTGTGTGTGTGTTTTTCCAAATGTCTAAATTGGTAAAGAAATAAGACTTATCTCAAGGACACAAGCATCCATTAAAAATGTAATTCATTAGGGGTTGGGGTTGAGGTTCAGTGGTGGAACGTTTGCCTAGCATGCGTGAGGCACTGGGTTTGATCCCCAGCACCACATTAAAAAACAAACAAACAAACAAACAAATAAAGATATAAAAAAACCCTCGTAATTCATTAATAATTTAAATTGGGAGTTTTTCAGATTTAAAGTGTCGTAGTAGACAAAAAGGAGAAAGATAACATTTTCTGGGAGATCTCTCCACTAGCCTATCCAGAAAATTGTGCCATCCTTATCTTTCTTTTTAGTCTATCCAGCTGAAGAAATTGATTATGATTATTTAATCTTTTATTTTTAATTCATTTTTAAAATTGACATTGTATATGTTTATGGGTTTGTGCATGAGTTTTAGAATCAATATATTTTATTTAATCTATCTAAAAGATTATTATTTGACCATGTAATCCATATAGAATATTAATAAATTATTTAACCTTCCTTTAATTTTCTTATGAAGTCTTCAAAAATCTAGTGTGAATTTTACCCTTACAGCATGTTCCAGTTTTGATTGGCCATGCTTCATATGCTCAAAAGCTACATGTGGTTAATATCTTCTATATTGAGTAGCACAGATCCAAACTGTTCACAATAGGAGACAGTACACTACCTTTTTCATTAAGAACAGTCTTCCCATTTACTAAAGAAGATTTTCCTCATGTATCAGTTGAAAGTGGCACTTTTTGCCTTATGTTTAAAACATTAATTATATTTTTCATTCCCCATGAAACTAGAGAACACCTTTTTATAATCTTACCCATGAGACAATCACTTTGTACACACATTTATTTATGTATACATTGTGTAATGATTAAATCAAGCTAATTAACATATGCATTACCTCACATACTTACTTTTTTGTGTTTGGTAAAGACAAGTAAGAGCTATTCTTAGCAATTTTTAAGTCTACATTATAGTGTTATTAACTGTAGTCACCATGTTGTACAATAGATCTCCTAACTCATTTCCTCTGTTGAACTGAAATTTCGTATCCTTGAACCAGTATCTTACAGTCCCCTGTTCCTGTTATGTTTATTTGAATTCAGTATTCTGAACCTGGGATTCCTAAGAGGTTTCAGTATTCACCTTTTATATTCTCTTACTTCTGCAATTCTAATTTTGCCAACTAATATAATTTTGAGTCTCAGCCATTCTATGCTTGACTTAACACTGTCTCTTAATTTTCCTTGGAGATTCTAAAGAACACAGTAGAAAATACTGTCTCCATTTGATTTATTAGGTGTCAACCTAGAAAAAAACCAGATGGTTTTGTCTGATATTTTTTCCTTACATTTAGGAAGAATATGTGTTTATAATTGCTAGGCAAAATGCCTGATTTTATTATCTAAGTCTTTTATCTCTCTCTCATTAAGATTTAAGATGATAATACAAATATTATGTGTTGATGTTGATGAGCTGCTAATTCCTAAAGAGTTAGGATTATTTACTCGACTTTTAGACTTCCTTTTTTTAGTCTCCAAATGTCATAAATAAATTATTTCCACCATTTTGCAAGTACAAAATAACAGTTTATCCACACCCTACCCCAAAGGAATTTAGGGTATAGGAAGAATATTTTCATATATGCCCTCTAATTTTACTTTTTTTTCAGTTCTCAGTAATTTATTTATTTGTTAATCTGGCATGTTTTTCCCCCCCTGTTAATTAATTTTATTTAAAAAAAAAAACTAGTTTGTCTCGTTTTTTTTGGTAATTATTCTTCCCTAAAAACTTTTTATAGACTAAAAAAATCACAAAGCCTTAAGTCCTATAGAATTCTGATGGTGAGGAACTGAGAAGGAGCCCATGTTGTTGATCTTCAACATTCCATAATAGGCTGAGGGTGAAGTTTCACGTAACCATGAGAACCACTCTTTGCTGGCATGATGAAACATCATTCCTCATCTTTAAAGACACACTTGAATCAGGGATGTTTGATGTCAACCATGAAATAGGAACTTAAACCCTTTATTAATGTAAAATGAAATATTTCTTTGCTGGTGTGTTACTTAAATTTATTATGAGCTAAGCAAACTTCCTGGTATCCCCTCTATTTTTCTTTATTTATATTTTACTCCACTGTGTTCCTTTCTTATTCACGTTTCTTCCTTTTCTGAAAATGAATCACTAATAAACTAGGCTTCTATTTATGAAAACACCCGGTATGCAAATTTTTTACTTTGTACTAGTTTTCTAGAAACCATATTTATCCAACTGAGCATATCTGAGTTAGGTTTTAACACGGTCTTTCAAATCCAGGTCAAACCGTTGGGCACAAAATAAATGCTCATAGTCTTCACCTGCTTTATAGGGCTCCTTTGGGGTTGGAGAGGAGGAAACAGGAAGGAAAAATATTATTTGTGTGTGTTCTTCAGAATGCTAGGGAATAAGTTTTATAAACCCAAGAAGGGCCACCCTTTCTTCTTAGCCTTAGCCTCTCAGATTTGAGTTTAAAGCAGTTGTTCCTAAAGTTATGCTCATGCCATGGATAATCATTGAGTACCTACTATGTGACAGGCACTGTTGCAGAAAAGGCAGGTGAAAGGAACTTAAGACTTTTTTAAGGAGATGGGCTGCTCTAAAAATTGCCACAAGGTATCTTGGGTTTTGTAGTGAACATAGAACAGATTGTTGAAATGCACTTGGGATCATGTCAGTATTTATTTATACATGAATATTAATTATGATCTTTTACTTTTCTATCTTCTTCTATTAGAGGGTTATTCTTTATAGACAGATTATTTATCTTAGTCATCTTTGTGTCCCCAACCTATAGACACTCAATGTTCCACAGTATACAATTATTAAACTGCCCATAGACTTAGGAATTCACTCTCTTTCCAAAATAAGGTCTACAGTTTACCTAAACTTAGATTATAAAAATAAAACAATGATGGAAACTCATAGAATTTTCTTTAATTAAAATTGGTTTAAAGATCTAGAATGCATGGTGAAGGAAAGAAAATAAATTCAGGAAAGGTTATTTGATGATGCCGACTTTTTGATTAGAATATAATTTAGAGCCAATTTTAGTTCTAAAATTGAGTGGAAAGTAGAGAGTTCCCATGTATCCCAAAGTGTATCCCCTTCCAACCTCCCCCACTATCAATAGCCCTCACCAGGGAGGTTCATTTATTAGAACTGACGAATCTCCAATGTCACATCACTTTTACCCAATGTCCATTGTTCAAATTAGGGTTCATTCAGTGTTGTTCATTGGATGGGTTTTGAATGAGTATCAACCATGACACTATTGTACAAAGTAAGTTTCACTGCTTTGAAAATCATCTGTGCTCTACCTGTTCATTCTCCCTAAGCCCTGGCAACTACTGATCTTTTTATTATCTCTCTTTTTTTTTTTTTTGCCTGTTCCAGAATGTAATGTGATTGAATCATACAGGTATGTAGTCTTCTCATTTAGGTTTCTTTCACTTAGTAACATGTATTTGTTTCCTCTATGTCTTTTGGTAGTTCGATGGTTCATTTCTATTTCTGTATTCCATTTTCTTCATGTACAACAAGTTATTTATTCATTCACCTATTGGAAAACATCTTGGTTCCTTCCAAATTTTGTCAGTTTATGAATCAACGTTCTGTAAACATCTGTGTGCAGGTTTTTATGAGGGTGTATGTTTTAAACTCCCTTAGGTAAACATCAAGAAGCATGATTTCTGGCTGTATGGTAAGAGGGTTGAGTTTTCCAAGAAACTGCCAAATTATCCCCAGTGGCTCCACTATTTTGAAGTTCCATCAGCAATGAAAATGAGTTATTGTTATCTAACAACCTCTTCAGCATTTGGTAGTAACAGTGTTTGGAATTTTGGTTATAAAAATTGTGTAGCAGTACATACCATTTTGTATAACAGGTGTACAATAATATCTTTTTGTTTTAATTTGCAATTCCCCTGTGAATGATATTGAGCAGTGTTTCATGTATTTATTTGAGATCTATATATTTTCTTTGATGAAATGTCTTTTTAGGTCTTTTGCCCTTTTTGTTTTGCTTTGTTTTCTTATTGTTGAGTTTTAAATGTTCTTTGTGTATTTTGAATAATTACCCTTTATCAGAAAATGTCTTTTGCCAATGTCCCCCTCACCCACTCTGTGGCTTGTCTTTTCAGTCTCTCCTTAGGGTATTTCACATAGTAGGTTTTAATTTTAGGAGGCCCAGTAGGTCACCTCTTTCATTGATTGTGCCTTCAGTGTTCTATCTAAAAACTCGTCACCAAAGTCATATAGATCATCTGCTTTTACCTTCTAGGAGTTTTATAGGTTCCCATTTTGCATTTAGGTCTATACTCATTTTGAATTCATTTTTGTGGAAAATGTAAGGTGGATTCACATTTGTTTTTGCATGTGGATGTCTAATTTCCACTACTGTTTGTTGAAGACTCTTTTTCTCCATAGTGTTGCCCTTGACTCTATTTATTCATCTCTATTTCTAGTCTCTTTATTTAATTCCATTAGTCTATTTGTCTCTTCTTTTGCCAATACCTTTTTGTCTTGATTATTATAGCTTTATAGTAAGCTTTGATGTCATGTAGGGTCAGTTCTCTGGCATTTTTCTTCTACTTCAGCCTGTGTGTTGGCTATTCCACATCTCTTATCTGTCCATATGAACCTTGGAATCAGTTTGTCAAGAGCTGCAAAATAACTTGATGGAATTTTGGATGGGATTGTACTAAACCTATATATTATTTTGGGAAGAGTTGCTGTCTTGACAATTTTGTGCCTTTCTATTGATGAACATGGACTATCTCTACTTAGTTTTTCTTTGATATTTTTCATCAAGTTTTGTAGTTTTCCTCATGTAGGTCTGATACATATTTTGTTAGACTTATACCTAAATATTTGATTTTGGGGGGTGTGTTCTAGTGTAAATGGTATTGTTTTTCATTTTCTTTATTTCTTTCTTCTTTGCTTTTCACTTCGAATTCTACTTGTTTATTTTGGTACCTGGGAAAGCAATTAATTTACAATTAGTTTTCTTTTGGTGGTTTTCAGTCTCCTTTTCTTTTGGTTTATGACATATATGGGATCACTCACTATTCTTGCCATGGATCAACATTGAAACCAGATTGGCTTTTGAAAACGTGGGATTCCTTCTGCCTTCCACTCAGAGGCATCATGGGAACTTTACAAACCGTATTCTTTTTTTTAAAAAATATATTTATTTTTCAGTTTTCAGTGGACACAACATCTTTATTTTTTTATGTGGTGCTGAGGATCGAACCCAGTGCCCTGCGCATGCCAGGCGAGCACGTTACCACTTGAGCCACATCCCCAGCCCACAAAGCTTATTCTTTGCCTTATGGAGAATTTCATCTCTCCAACTTTTAAAATGATATGTGAGGCTTTCTATATACCTTATATGGTACTGTGTGAAATTGTCAGTTTTTGTCTTATCAGTAAAAAATTAATCTACTTCATTTTAAGTATGATAAAAAGCACATTAGAAAATAGTTCTTGGATTAGCAGAAACCTAGAGTGTGACTAAAATCAAATATTAGTTGTTTGCACCAGAAAGTATGAATGGATGTATTCTGGGCAAATAAATAAATAACAAGGGCAACCACAAAATTAGTTGGGTAGCATGAAATTGAACTCTATTCCTTAACATGTTTGTATTGTAATAAGAGAGACCACTGCACTTTCTAGGGTAATATGATGCATCTAAAGTATGAATACAAATTTCATTACACTAGATTCTTACTACAAGTCTATATATTTACAAAAAAGTAAAATATATAATTTTTATTTAGAATCTTGAAATTGTTTATAATCTGTGTTTATTTGGGATGAGATGTAGACTTTTAGAAAATAGATGGGGATTTTAAAAGGTTGATAAAGTGATATCAGGAATTTAGTACTGTTCTTCCTATCTTTTATTAAGGTATTGGTGTTTATCAAATTAGCTGTGCCACAGATAATGATTTTAGATAAAAAAATATAAGATCAAATATTACAGAGACTCATCTTGCTCTAAATGTGAGTTATGGGCAGTTTGCACAGTGATATATTTTTTGGGGAAAGTACTAGGGATTGAACTCAGGGTTACTAGACCACTGAGTCACACCCCCAGCCCTATTTTGTATTTTACTTATAGGCAGGGGCTCACTGAGTTGGTTAGCACCTCTCCTTTGCTGAGGCTGGCTTTGAACTGGCGATCCTCTTGCCTTAGCCTCCTGAGCTGCTGGGATTACAGTCATGTGCCACTGTGCCTGGCTGCACAGCAATATTCATCTTAAACTAAAGACTTTCTATGATCCAAAAGTAGGACAAAACAAATGTTTTATTTTTGCTGAATGACTCTTTAGAATTTGTTGCTAATGACCTGCCAGAGAATTTAGTATTTTATACATAATAAAAATGTAATAGTTCATATTTAAATTAATATTTATTAAGTAAATTATATGATATGTAAAATAGATTAATATAATTATATTGATAGTCATTAATATTTATTTATTTTTGATACTGGACACTGAACTCAGGGGCAATTTTATCACTTGAGATATATACCCCATTCTTTTTATTTTTATTTTGAGACAAGGTTTTTGTGAGTTGCCCAGGCTGACTTTGAGCTTGTAATCCTCCTGTCTCAGTCTCTAGAGTCTTTGGGATTCCAAGTATATGCCACCATGTCTAGATATAATTATTAATATTTTAATATTCAGTACTTTAAGCAACAGGAAAATTATGAGTTTGAAGAGAAATAAAATTTTAAATTGGGCACTGTGGAGCACACTTGTAATCCCAGTGACTTGGGAGGCTGAAGCTGGAGTACTGCAAGTTCAAGATTACCAGCCTTAGCAATATGGTGAGGACTGAAGCAACTTAGTGAGACCCTGTCTCAAAATAAAAAATAAAAAGGGCTGGGATGTGGCTCAGCAGTTAAATGCTTCTGGGTGCAATCTCTAGTACAAAAAAAAAAAAAAAAGAGAGAGAGAGAGAATGAGATTTTACTTTTTTATTCTTTTCTCCCTTTTTACTTACTCTGATAAAAGAAAAACTTTAGATGAAATATATTTAATAAAATTTATTTGAGAAAAGAACAATTCATGAATCGGGCAGCATTCAAAACTGGAAGTGGTTTAGAGCTCCTACTCCAGCAGAGTGAGTAGTGAGTTTTAAAGGAGAGAAATCACCTGATTGGCTACAGCTAGGTGTTTGCTTTAACATAGTGTGATGGGAGGTCCCTAGTTACATAACGAAGCAGCTGGTTTGCTTTTTATAATTGACTGATACAAAGGTTGTTTTTTTCTGCTTTTTTTTTTAAAGTCAGTTATAAAAACTGCTTCCAAGTTAACTTTCAGTTTTCTCTGGGTACACAGACAAACTTAGGCTAATGGTGTCTTTCTTATTTGCTTTAACAACTCTATACTTCCCCCCCAAATCCTTGGATTTTATATTTTTTGTGAGCTGTTCTGCAATAACAGATAACGGTAAATTGTCACAAAGAGAAATGTTTATATTGTATTTTGATTAGTGAGATTGTTTAATATTCACTTGTTTTAATATTGAATATTTTAACATTCATTCACTTTGTTATAGTGGGTTATGGTACAAATATATGGATTCCTACTGTTTACTAGTATCATGGAATGGTTTTAGTGTATTTTTACTTTGTTCAGTTTTAGTTTATTCAGTTGCAAAATGATCCATGAATTTAAAACAACCCTACAAAGCAAAATGCCATTCTTTTTAGTATAAGCCAACAGTATAAGGCATTTGGGGACAGAATTTGGAATTCTCAGGCAAACTCAGTCCTATTCCTAGTCTATACTAACATTAGTCACCCGTTTTCAAGCATCCACAGAACAATTTCTTTCTTGATGCAAAACATTTCTTCCAATTTATACTATATTGGTACCATCAACTCATTCAAGATGTAGTTAATAGTCTCAAACTTGAAAAGACATGGATCATGGTTGTTGTGTCATCCAATAGTGTGACCAAATTCTGCTTGAACTCCAGGAAATTAGTTAAAAATTTTAGTTAAAAGGATTTAGTTGAAACTGGGTTAAAACTTTGAAGTATTGCCTGGGTCTATAAATCTAGTGCTGCTTTGTAAGTCACTTCAAGTAGAACATTTTTAAAGGGTGACAAGTGAAATTAATCTTTTCAATATAGGCTATTTTTTTTTTCAACATCCTACTTTTCTTTAATGACTGAATGTAATGAAAATGTTGGAGGCTGTCAATTAGATTCCTCAGCTTTGTAAGTGACCTCGAGGTTTATTTATTTCAGGTTAAACATTATGTTGTTTTAAGTATGGTTTAACATTCCATGAATCTTATGTCTTGTAACCCAGACTGTGAATTAAAGACTGGCCCAAGCAAATAGCATAGAATGATGATTAGTAAAAAGGTTTTACAGCAAATGCAAAGCGTTACTTTCATCACTTTCTACCTATCTTTTTACCATCACACCTGCTTTATTCTGGTCCCAGGTGGTTTCCTTAAGTACAAAGAGGCATACTAAGAGTAGGAAGTGAAGGCTATGGTCATGGGCATTTTAATGAATCACATTTCTCTGGAGTTCACTCATCCCTGTGCTGAAGTGATATGTGACCAGGTTAGAGGAGTGCAATGATTTGGGTATGGCTTGTATCCCCAAAATTCAGGTGCTAAAATCTTGTTCTTCGGTGTGGTGAGCCGTTCTAATTGGACCGTGGCCGCCATTAGAAGATGGCGCCGGCTTCCACTGTGGCCTGTGATAAACAACTCCTAATATGGAGAATTGGCACGCAATCCCTTACCACCCTATGAGAAAGGTCCACGTGGCAGCTTAAGATTGGTATGCGGGAGGCTTTATTAGGCTGTGCTTGGGCGCTCGGCGAGGGGTCACTAGAAGATGATACATGAATCAAGGCCTGAATAAACTGCTGAAAGAAGAATCCTGTGTCGTGTTTTCCCTTGCCGGCGAGGGGTCGCGGCAATTGGTGGCCCGGACGTGGAATTATATTCCTCGAACCTAGGATCCAGAACTTTCAGCAGTCAGGGTGGTGCACCAGTAAGTTCCCAGGTAAGTGGGAATCCGCAAGCAAATAGCGGGGTGCTCTCTCTGTAAATAAAGAGAGAGCGGAAAAAAGGACGCTCCCCTGTAAATAAGGAGAGAGCGGGGATTTGTACTTTCACTTTCATTATATCTTTGGAGACATTATGGGCGCTACCTTTTCAAGCCCAATTTTGTTGGCCCTGGACGGGCTGCTACGTTCAAAAGGATTTAAGGTAAAGCAGAGTACTTTGCAGATGTTTTTGAGAGAAGCTGATATAGCAGCTCCTTGGTTTGCCTTTTCAGGGAGTCTTACGATTCCTAGCTGGGATAAGTTAGGGAAAGATCTGGATTTCGCTCATGAGCAAGGTACCTTGGAGGGTGGCGTTATACCACTTTGGAAGTTAGTTAGAGGATGTGTAACAGATGGTAAATGCCACGAGGCTGTGAGTGAGGGTCAGGCTGTTCTTGAACAACTACATGAGGAAGAGTCTGAAGGATCACATAGTGAAGTGGCAGAGAGTATTAGGAGTGAGAGTAGTGAGAAGGCAAAAGAGCCTGAAAATGGAAATGGGAGAGGGCTCTGCCCAGACTTGACCGAATTGAAAACGCCTGAGAACACAAGCGACTCAGAGAGTTCTGAGGACCTTGANGGGTTTCAGGACTGGTCTTTCTTCTCGGCTATAGACCTTTTACTTTCCTCTGGGGTTTAGGGATTGTGTTGCCAACTCAAATCTTGTCATTACTACCAGGCTACCTGTGTTATCCTACTTCTCGCCGTCATCACGATGCAGGATGCGAGGCAAGGCACTGCACTTGAGTGATCCCTCAACGGACCTCAAGGAAAGCATGTCCTATTGCATGCGGGTTTGACGTCCACGCCCCACCCTACGAAAAAAGGCGTCGGCTGATATGGGATCAGGTCTGGGGAAGGCGCCTCCTTGGGACTGAACCATACATTGCAGCCACTACTGCACAGTGGGATAGGACCTCTACTTTCGCCTGCATTGTTTTATAAAACAGAAGGGGGAACTGTGGTGAGCCGTTCTAATTGGACCATGGCTGCCATTAGAAGATGGCGCCGGCTTCCACTGTGGCCTGTGATAAACAACTCCTAATATGGAGAATTGGCACGCAATCCCTTACCACCCTATGAGAAAGGTCCACGTGGCAGCTTAAGATTGGTATGCGGGAGGCTTTATTAGGCTGTGCTTGGGCGCTCGGCGAGGGGTCACTAGAAGATGATACATGAATCAAGGCCTGAATAAACTGCTGAAAGAAGAATCCTGTGTCGTGTTTTCCCTTGCCGGCGAGGGGTCGCGACACTTCGGTGTGGCTGTAAGAGGTGAAGGAACTTTAAAGAAGTGGGACCTGGTAAAAAGTGATAGGGTTTTTAAGAGGAATTAACACTTTTCTTGAAGTAGTACATATTTGTCATTCAGGAAGACCCAAGAGAGTGGGCAACAGTACAACAGTACGCAAGCCTGGCTTCTACCCTGAATCCCTCTTATGCATGAGCAGCTTGCTTCTTTTACATATCCTCCCACCATGATGCCATTACCATAATTCTCTCACCCCACCCGCCAGGCGAGCAAATGTCAGATCCATGCTCTTGAACCTCCAGAATTCTGAGCTGAATAAACTTCATTTCTTTATGAAGTACCCAGCGCAAGGCATTTTGTTACAGACTTGCAAAAAAGAGAAGGAGCAAGACATGAGATCCAGCATGCTGATCCACTCAGTAAGGGTCTTTGGACCCATAGGTGCTTAGAGCTGTCCAATCTCCCCAGGGCCACAGAGATAATGGGACTCAGCCTTGCTGGCCTGGAACTCATGTTAGTGTCAGAAGTGGCTATTAAAGCACTTTACTTGAATAGATTGGAGTTTTTGTAATTTTATCTTTTTGTAATTTTAAGTCACAGAATCAATGTTAGAATTTCAAGAGGTTCAAAATAATTTTAGACAATCCTGGACAGTTAAAACTGAGGCTTGGAGATTGAAGTGATTATGTCAACACTACATCATTCCTGACTGTGTTACTGATTGTGCTGAAACGTAGACACTAATGTCATTTGAATGGTCACTGGTACCACTTAAAGCTAATGAAGCTATGTTTTTAAAACAAAAGCTCAAAGAGTGAATTTATGCTTAGAAGATGGTCTATGTTTAATCTACGTTTGAATATTTGCCTATTGACTACTTAGTTTTGAGTATTTAGTATCCATATTTGCAAAGACCAAAAGATTATAAAGCGTGTTATTAAAGAAAACTGTACTCTATTCCCATCAAAATGTTCTTCAGCTGTCCCATCTCTCCTAGGACTTATAATGCATGCCTGGGAGCAGTTGGCAATACTGATATGATGACAACTTGGCAGTTAATGGGATATGGCGCTCCAGGAGCCTGAGGTAGAAAGTGTTCCCTCCTTGGTGATAGCATTCAGGGAAGAAAAGGGAACACTTTGACCTTGATTGCATTCTTAAAAACCTTCTATTCTAGAAGCACTAATTTCATTTTGTAGCTAAACTTACTGAAATAAAATAAGAAGTTTTACAGCACGTTTTTTTTTTTAAATTTTTTATTGTTGGTTGTTCAAAACATTACAAATTTCTTGACATATCATATTCCACACTTTGATTCAAGTGGGTTATGAACTCCCACCTTCACCCCATACACAGATTGCAGAATCACATCAGTTACACATCCATTGATTTACATATTGCCATACTAGTGTCTGTTGTGCTCCGCTGCCTTTCCCAACCTCCACCCTCCCCCCTCCCCACCTCTCCCCTCC
>NW_026000093.1:4702252-4745540 GCF_001458135.2 Marmota marmota marmota | reverse complement strand
TTTTTTTTTTTTTTTTTTTTTTTTTTTTTTAAGTCTCATGTGGTCTAAACCATCATCTGCAGGGCTGGTATGAGACCATAGAAAACCTATCATTCGTCCCTAGCTACTGTGCACTTTGCTAGCCGTGACAATTATGTTTCATTTGCCTGGAAATGCTATTTTCACAGCAGCTCTGGGCTGGTACCTGCTCCCGAAGGTTGGACACGCCCTCTGCAGGTGAACACAATGTGAGGCTTTCTTGAGAATGGTGTCTTTTTGAGACAGGCATTTCCCTTGTCTTCTGCAATGACATCATGAGCTCTTTGTTAGCTAAATTACATAATAGTTATCTTTGTTGCAGCAGGCACCATTCTGTGGTGGGAGAGTATAATGGAAAGCAGTCTGCACACATGTGCAACTGCATCTGCTCTCCTAGCAGACATTTTGCAACTAGGTGGAGAGCTCCATCATCCAGGAGTGAGCCAAGAGAGGGCCATCTAATTCGTGCTTCTGTCTTCTCTTTTCTGCACCCCTGGCTACATTCGGTTCCGTTATTGAACCCCTCCATCTCATCTCCTCTCTCCCTTCACCTTGCTATTATATGTTCAGGGACCAATCTCTCCCTTGTGTTATTCCAAGGGACTCCTACCAACTTAATTTTTTCCTGAACTATTCCTTTAGTTATTGGCAAAAGTAAACTTTCTGTGACAATAAGTCTGATCGTGCCTCTTTCCTGTTTATTTCCAGCTTTGTGACCCCTGAGATATCTGCCTTGACTCCCTCTCTCTCTCTCTCCTTCAGAGCAAAGCTATGCTGGGGCCATGGTGGGACAGCTTTGGGAAAGATTTGCCCTGGCATCATGAGCATCTGTGCCTGGGATGCCAAGTCCTTTTGTTGTATTTGGCAATATGGAACATTTGTTCTTATCTTACATCCACGGCTGGTAGTGTGAAATTACTTAAGGCCAGAGGGGCGCTGGCAGTAAGAACGAAAAGTACCATGACAAATTTTCTACTATTTGTATTTGTACCCTATTCTGTTGTAAGGGTGTTGCTTGATGTCTTAAATGTTTCACCCAAATAACCAGCTGCTAAGTAAAAAAATATACTCAATTTTCAATAGTTGATGATTAATTTATCTTGAATTTAGGATTGTTTAAGTGAGAGTTCATCTATATTCTGCTCACAAAATAGCCACAACACTTTTAAAATACCAAGGGAGCACATTTAAAATTTTGGTTAATAAGAATAAGCACAATGCTATGTATAAATTCTCAAAAAAATCATGTGTTTATTTACATGTGATTTGCATAAAAACATGATTGTGCCCCAAAAGACTGATTTATAAATAGGGTTTTATAAGCAACAGCTGTCAGTAAGGCTAGGAAACTAGAGATGAATGAAAATCTTCCATTTAAAAAAAAGAGACATTTTCAGAAAATAATAAAAAAGTACTGAGTATTAAATATAACCTATTAAGAATAAAAAAAGAAAATAAGTGTTATACATACAAATTGACTTGTAAGAAAAAAATGCTTCTTTGTAAGTATTCCTCCTAAATTCAGATAAAGCTTACCTTGTAGTGTGTGTGCCTTTTAACAGTACAAGGTAAGTTCAGGGTCCTATAGAAATAAAAACGGCTTTTAAAGTTATAAAGTCATGGAGGAGCTCATCATGGATAATTCATGTAAGACTATCCAAAGACATTTACAAAGAAGTAGAAATGTTCAGTCCTTGGCGTCTGGTGAGTTGTCGCGATGACAACTGTGAAGTGAGATACCTCAAGCAGATGTGTCTGTCAGTTTCATAGCACTTGAAAGAGGATCACGGCACATTTTTTTCAAAAGAATTCTTTCAAAGAATATAACAAAAACAAATGTGACGGGTGAGCAAGGGCAATACATGAAGAGCCAAGTAAAGATAAATGCTTACATTTTAGCTAGAGTTGGTATTCGTTCCTGTGGGTGGCTGCCATCATTTTTGAAAAGAAGAAAGCATGTAGTTGAGTTAGAGATGTTGGTACTCTTCCAACCTAGTCACTTACACAGAGGAGAGCCCTCCCTGGGTCCAGGGCCAAAAAGATGCAGGTCCTTGCACTCTCCCCAGCTCACCCATTCCCAGGCCCTGGGTGTCAGGTGGGGACCTCCTTCCAAGTAACTGTGGTGTTGGGTCTGCCTGGGACAATCCCAGGCTCTGCTTCTCTTCCCATGACCTGGCCACTCAATGCTCCTGTTCTGCCCAAAGCCTGTCCTTTTTCCTCAGTCAGTGACAACAAAAGAAGCTCATTTAAAAGAATGGGTGACTGTGCACTGCTTTCTCTTGCTTAGAGAAATTAGCCGTTTATAGTAATAATCTCGCTCAAAGGAGAAGAGTTTAAGAGGAACTATGCTCAGAATGACTCTCCCTTTGACTTCCGATGACAGTAAGATTTTGGAAATCCCTCTTACAATTGGCAAGGGACAGGAGGCAGACTTTGCTGGTGGCATATCCGATATCTGTCCCCCTTTCCGGTTTTCAGCACAATCCTTCAGGGTGACACTGTGCCTGATCAAAAATGCTCAACTTTTTCTCCATCTCCTGCCTTTGTCGGGACCTGAAAGTGCTGGCCAACGAGGCGTCTCCTGGGTATACTTAGAGTGTTGTTTCCTCTCATGCTCTCCTCTTAGTGCAGCAGCCTTGTGACAACAGGTTATGTACACTATCAGGCGTAACCTGACAGCGTATGCCCCCAACCTAGTGGCAGTTTTCATTTCCCTCTGAGCTTCTCAGAGACTGTGACCTGGGAACCGGCATCACCCCAGAATGTGGGAAGCGTTGGAGAGAAAAATACTTAAAAAAAAATTACAAGGTTCATGGCTGAGGCCCCCTACTACAAAAGACATTTCCAAGATGAATTACACAAATTACCTTAATATAAATTGTCCTTGACAGAGAGTCATCAGATATGGGGTTCCTATAAAATGGGAGAAAACTGCACTTTTATGGATGGTCATGCAGCAGTGTGATTGGGGGACAAAAAGGTATGACCTCATGGTCATAAACGGGGGAAACATGGCAAGGTCTGTGTTGCGGTTTGAGTGTGTTCCCCAAAGTTCACATGTTGGAAATGGAATTCCCAATGCAATAGTGTTGAGAGGTAGGACCTTTAAGAAGTGATCAGGTTACAAGGGCTCTGCTTTAATGAACAGATTCATATTACTATCATGGCAGGGGAGTTGTTATCTCCAGGTTGGGTTTGTCATAAAAGCAAATTTGGCTCCCCCTCCACCCCATTCTCTTGATCTTCTGCCTTACACATGAGAGGATGCAGCATGAAGGCCCTCGCCTGACTACAACTCCTTGATCTTCATTTCCCAGCCTCCAGAACTGTGATAAATCAATGACTTAGTCTGTTGTATTTTGTTATAGCTGCATCAAAATGTACGAGACAGCCTGTTTGTTCAGATTCTTCTAGTTTATTGTGTCTTCATTCCTTTCCTCTATGTCTTTTCTTTCCTCCTGTATAGGGTACCTGAAGATCTCAGGTCTTACTTCCGGGGAAGGTCAGGTGAGGTTTATGGCTCACTTAACCAGAGTTAGTATTCGTTGGTGATGAAGGGCAAGGGGATTTCTAGCTCCTACGACTTACTTCAGGAGATAGAGCAGAAAGTCAGAGAGGTCCTCTTTGTGTTTCTGCAGTTTTCTCAATTTCCTTCAGCTTAAAATTTGTGGTCTGCCGAGGTACCGAATTTTGGTGCAGCATTTCTTGTGCCCTATCAGATGTTAACACTAGTGAAAACCCCCGTAACTAACTGGGCATGAGAGCCAGTGGATAGGGTCAGCCAGGTGTACAGTTCTGAGATGCATTTAGGAGGCTCCCCAGAAGTTTCTTTGCAGATCATTATGATGGTGGCAGATTGGAGAAAGCATCCTTAGCCTGGCATTTCCTCCTTTCCAATTTACCTCATTCCTCAGACATTCCTGGGGTCACCTGGCATTGACACAATTACAAGAAGTCATGGAAACATAGATCAAGTGCATCTTTTTATCTATCAATCTATCTATTTATTTATTATTATTACTTCATTTTTTCATGTAAATAAAGTTTATCATCATCTTATTACTAATTTCTCCTCTTGTTTTCAGCAAGGGGAATCTTTTTTAAAAGGAGAGACTGATTCTGTTGGTAGGATTCTGATAAAGGAAACAAACAGAAAAATCATTTTCATCATGACAAATATGAAGGCTACAAGCTGAAGATGAGAAAGTAAAAAGTTTGATAGCTATAATCTCCTCCCTGGATAGATCCCCTGTCTTCCTGTAGGGATCTATCTATCTATCTATCTTTGAGCCTGATTTGGATTTTCTATTATTTGTAGTCAAAATAATTCATAATTGACACAGTATAAAAATGTTTTGGAATTACAATTCTTGAGGTATTGATTAAAATCTTGCTTAAAATAAAATCCTGCATTTCTTCTCCATGTGTGCCGAAGGAGCCCGAAGGAGCTCACTATACTTTCCTTGATGATTTCAGGAACTGCAGGTGCGATAGTTTTCTACCTGCCCTTGGCTCTGCCCAGTGTTTTTCTCCTACTGTTTCCTTACTTTCCCATAACACCATTTCTTTTCTACAATAAAAAATAATGGCACACATTCATAGTTTTTACTGTTCTTAAGATTTCAAAAATGTCTTTTATTTTCATAAGTCCTTTTCCTAACTAAAGATGTGGTTGACTTTTCTTTATTTAGCTTTGTTTTGCAGCAAGATTTCAGTCATTTGCAAAAATGCACAGTATATTCCGGATGAGGTGGTACATGCCTGTAATTCCAGTGGCTTGGGAGGCTGAGGCAGGAGAATTGCAAGTTCCAAGCCAGCCTCAGCAATTTAGCAAGGCCCTAAGCAACTTGGCAAGACACTTTCTCAAAATGAAAAATAAAAAGAGCTGGGGATGTGGTTCAGTGGTTAAGCACACCTGGCTTCAATTCCTGGCACAAAAATAAACAAATAAATAAATCCAACCAAACAGAACACTAACCAAATAAACAAAAACCCTCAAAACAAAACAAAACAAATGGTCAGAATAAAAAGAAATTAGATAAGTACATCTCAGTGTAACTATTTTGTCTGATTGAGACTTATTCCCTTTTTGTGGACTCAGGAAGAGGAAAAAAAAGTTCTTTTTTTTTGCATCTGAGCACTTGAATATGTGTTTGTTTTAGGACTTTGTCTTTTTTGAAAGGTGTAGCAATGTAGCTAAAATTGCAGTGGCCTCAAGGTACAGCTGTCAAGAATAATCTACCAAAAGGGAATTGCTTCATTAAACATAAAACTTTCCTTTGTTCATTAGGATCTTGCCAGATGGGAATTCAGTGTTTTTAAGGCAGGCACCTACGTGGAATTTTGTGTCTGACATTGATGAATGACTGTCTGCACCTTGAGATGGAGGTCTTCCTATAGGGCTTCAGTGAATGCCAGTCCAGGGTGTGAGGATAGGTTTTGTTCATATGGAAATGAGGAGGCCTCAGCCTGTCTGTGGTTGAGCAACCACAATAGAGGTACAGTAACTTCCTGTACCTGACATGGGCCACAGGCCTTGTAGGTGAACATTGAGGAATGGGAGATCAGCCATGATTCAAGTCACACTACTTTCACAAGTTACCTGGTTCTGCTACCTCTTGCATCCAGGAGCTTGATTAGAAACCCTGCCAGTGTGTCCTTCATAAGTATTACTTTTAAGATAAGAGTCCTTAAGAGTCCCTTTTATGGCAAATGCTGTGCTAAGTATTTCTCATTGTTGTGTCCCAGGAAGTTGGTCAGGTAGCTATTTATGACATGTCACTAAACAACAGAGGAGGATACATTCTGAGAAATGCATTGTTAACTAATTCCATCATTGTGCAAACATCATAGAGGGTGCTTACCTTAACTGAGGTTGTATAGCCTACTATACACCCAGGTTATGTGGTGTAGACTGTTGCTCCTACACTATAGACCTACACAGCAGGTTACTGTACTGGATACTATGGGCAATTGTAACACAACGGTATTTGTGTATCTAAATTCATCTAAGCATAGAAAGGTACAGTAAAATATGATATAAAAGATAAAGATTATTTATACCAGCATCATAATAAACACATGAGTAAGGCATTGTACCATGACACTGGGTGATAGGAAATTCTCAGATGCATTATAATCTTATGGGACCATTGCTGTATGTGTGGTCTGTCATTCCCTGAAAAATTATTATGAAATGCATGCCTATATATTTAAAGGGAAGTCAATAATTTTTCTTGGTCATTTAGTAAATGGCACAACTGAAATTCATATTTGTCTGACTCAAAAGCCATTTTTTTCACTTTTTGCTAGTGTTTACTGTATAATTAAAACTGTTTGGTGGAGTCAGTCAGAGATGGGTTCAAATTCCCTCCTTGGGCAAGTAACTCAACCCCTCACCTTCTCTGTTTTATCAATCAAGAAAGCAGCTGTATCTCATTGTGGTTTTGATTTTTATTTCCCTGATGATTAGTATTTTGAGTATATTTTTGTGTTCTTTTTCCCATTTGTGTGTCTCCTTGGAGAAATGTCTATTTAAATCTTTTGCCCATTTTAATTTTTGGAGTTATTTGTGGTTAATAATATTGTATTGTGTGCTTAAAAGTCTGTTACGAGGTTGGATCTCATGTTAAGTGTTCTTATCACTACCATTACCGCCTCCCACAATCCTAAAATAACAAAACAACAAAACAGCTATGAAATAATACTTACCTCCATATTTACCCAGGCAAAGAACTTTGTATAGTGCTTAGCACATGATAACTATTGATACACTTGGGCCCTTATTGCTGTCACAGATAATGGTGCATTTACCCATATCACCTGTGCTCATTTACTGCTAGAAAGTTTTGAGCCTTGTTCTTGCCTGTGTCCACATTTTTCTTTCTTTCTTGTTTTTTTTGTTTGCACTCATTTTGAAATATATGAAGATGTCTTTTATTTTATGTATTGCATTAAGCTAACTTACATTCCTTATGCAATAATGGAGGATGTAAAATAGATACCTACAAATAGACCTTTCTCAGGGAATGAGTATCAGGCCATATTTGAACACATGGGAATGTCTTTTCTCCACTGATCAGTTCATAATCTCATGGGCTTTGATAACAGGTGAACCCTTGAGGTATTGCATATTCACAGATATTGTCTATATCTTAGAACTATGGCCCAGAATCCATATATGCCTGTTGAATCATGGGTCATATTTGAAATAGGTGAAGGAGTTAGGACTGGATTGTTTTATTAGGAGGTGGGGAATCGGGGGTCAAGTTAACTCATGTTTATGGTTGGGTAGTAGAAGAGAATGAGGCTTAAGGGATAAGGCAGGAGTGTGTAGGGATAAGACAAACTATAAGAGAGATGAAACCCCATCCATCGGCTGTTCTGCTTGCTTAAATTAATCTTCACAGCACCTTTGTCAAATTGTGAAGCAATGGTTCAGCTGAATAAAAAGAAATAGCTGCTTTTATAAAGTGATTTCTGTGATCTAGGAACTGGGTGTTATATATTAGTATACTGTATATTCCTAATATGCATAACAATATTTGTTAAGTGTGTTGATTTTTGTTAGAAGATGAAATTGAAACTCATAAAACAAGTACTTTTTCTGAGATCTACAAGCGTATTAAGCCATGCTCCTTTCTAATATTCTTTATAAAGTCTAATTTTTTAAGGTTTTTAATTTTATTTTCAATTTGTTCTATGGAAAAATAACTTGAAATGCACCAAAATTCAACTTTCAAAGCTAAACTTTTATTCTCTGGTGACATTAATACTAATATATGGCACAAAACATGTGGTTAAAAGTATCTAAGGAAATGGTTTATTCTAATCAGGAGGTCATTTCTGAGTTCCTGGTTGAATTCATGTTCTTAGAGTTGATAGTTGAAAGTAGAGCCATCTACGCTACTGTTCACGTCATGTCTATTTACACTTAGACAAATCCATCCACTGATTTGCTGCTGTTTCTATGAGATGCTATATAATTACAGAAATGCAAGTTTTTTAGTGAGAATAAACCACGGAACCTACACCGATTTGCTTTTTGGTGGCTCTCTCATACTTACCTTAAAACACATAAGCAACACCCCTATCCCTGAAATTAGATTTCCTGACTTCAAATTTAGCTCTCCCACTTACCTACCATGTGACCTTGGGCAAGTCATTTAACATCTCTTGGCATAGTTTCCCCACCAGAAAAATAGAGGTAATAATATTAACACCTACCTTAAGGGTAACAAATGAGTATTAAATGAGATAACACAGGTAAAATGTTTAGAGTTGTGCTTGGAATTTTGTATGTCCTCAATAAGTTATGGTTATTATCATTACCTTATGCCATGGAACTGGTTGAAGAGCAAATATTAATAAATAAATGTTGGCAGAAACCACACTTCCAAACAGATATTGATAAAGCACAACATTGTCTTGCTTTCTCATTCCAATCTGGGATTAAGACAGACATATTTCGTATTATAAAGGCTCCTTTATGCAAAAGTCAACAGCAGATTTTCTGCCACGTTTAGTACTAGTGGCTGAGCAGAGGATTCAGAGACTATTAACAATAACAGTATTCATAATAATAAGGCAAATAAATTTAGGCTGCCACAAATTCTTTCTGGACTAAGTGAATGGCTTAGAAGATAATGAGGAAATGTGTGTGTGTGTGTGTGTGTATTCAGGTATGTATGTGTGTGTATGAAAGTGAAATCAGATGTCTGTATCTAGGTATAGAAGAAAGAAATCACATTCATTAGTTCCTTCTGTATAGAAGTGATTAATAAGCATATTAACTTTAATAAAACCAACTCTTCTTTTATTAAGTGATAAGGAAAACATTGGCTAAGCCACTGGCAGCTGTTCAGAAAATCAAAGATTTGCATATTGTGAATACTGGTACCATCTTAAGATTTCTGTTTATTCAGAGATTGTGAAAATAGGAAAGATTAGCCAAAGAAAATGTTTGCCAATACTCAAATGAAAAAAAATGCTAACTTGGCTCCTTTTTAGTGGACTAAACAATTCTATAAATTAGTTCAACCTGAAAAGTTATGATATTATTCAAGGATAGTGCTGACGTCTGATTTAGAAGGCCTGTGGAGTTCTTGGGTGACTTGGGATTGGTCCCTCCTTTCCCCATTATTAGACACAAAATGTCAGACTAATCTGTAAGTCCCCCAATGTTTTAATTCCCTCATTCATAAATTTAGAAAACAATGATCCTTTGGTGTTTTTTTTCCTGGGGTTGGGTATTATTCTTCTCCTTTATTTTGTGTGAATAAATTAGGAAACCCTCTCCTTTGTTTTGTAAAGCAAACTTCCTAGAAAGTTATTTCTTTTATTACTACCAAAAAAATGCCCCATTTTGAGATAATTCATGTGAAAACTTTTTAATTTATAGTTATTTTAATATCACTAAAAACCTAATCATGTATTTTATAGAAGCAGAATAAGGTGGCACCCATAAAGAAAAGCAGATGTCCTAGTCAATCCATTTGAAAAAAAGTTTGTCAAAAACAAAATGATATGGAAAAAAAATAAGTGTGAATGACATAAGAAGAAGAAAAACAAACCTCACAAATGGCACTGTCCACCGACTCAGAGAATTGCATGTGGCAACAAGAGTGGAGTGGAGAGGGACCAGAGATCACAGCAGGATAGTACCAAATAAATAAAAATAACCAGGGTTGACTTGGTTTTCAAAAACAAAGTATCACTAAGTTTATTGACATTACTGATATAAGATAGAAATATCTGGGAAAGATTTCCTCCTTTATAGTCAAGGAAGGTTAAATTTTTATCATGCTGTCATACTGCATTTAGTATTCATCTTTTAAGCAATGAGTAGGCCGTGGTGATGCACACCTGTAATCCCAGCTGCTCAGGAGGCTGAGGTAGGAAGATCGTGAGTTCAAAGCCAGCCTCAGCAAAAACGAGGCCCTGAGCAACCCAGTGAGACCTAAATTAAAAAAAATACAAAATAGGGCTGGGAATGTGGCTCAGTGGTCCAGTGTCCCTGAGTTCAATCCCCAGTACCCTCCCCTGCAAAAAAAAAAAAAAAAAAAAAGAGGACAATGAGACTTCACAAGAATTGAAGAAAATGGCAAAAAATGCTGGTCTTATGATATCTGACCACACAGCAGAAACTTGGAAGGGGCTTTACTGTTTGCTCCTGGAGAGGATGGATGTGTTTCTTTATTATACCTAGGATTTATTTCTTGGTGGAAGGCAGAACATTAACATCTCATTGGTGCTCTTTGTTTCCTTGAAAAAGGATAATAGCAGATTTTGAATTTGTGAGTTGGAAAACAGTGCATAACATCAGAGCAAAGGTATCTGAATTGAACTATTTAATTAATTTGTTCGTTCAGAATTTTTTTTTAGTTTGCAAAATGGTATGATGGAACAAATATATTACCATCTTTCTTCCCCCTCTGGTCAGTTGTTTTCCCTTCTAAACTATTATATTCTTTTCTGGACTATTCTCTCTTGAATCATTCTGTGAACATTTTAGTCCTTCTTGGTTTTCAAATGCTCTTGGAGTAGTATTATTGTGGTAGGAGCTCAATTTTTAACAGTCTCAATATTTAAACTTGAACAATTTCCTTAATATTATGCTCAAAATAATTTTCCCCTTGAGCCATTAAAAAAAAAAAAAGAAAAAGAAAACACAGATAGCTTTCCAGAATGACTGAAGTATCTATTTATTATAGATATATTTAGTTGGTCTACCATCTACTGGTAATAGAATGCTATTTGAGAATTCCCCAGCACTATGTATAGAATGAAGATGGTGGGAAATAGCATTTCAGTATGACTCAATCAGTGAAATGATTCTTGGACTCATTAACAGTGCAGTGTAGTCAACGATAAGCAATCATTCCATGCAGCCAAAGAGAGAATTTGGATGTGTAAACTAAGTATGGTCATATTTGTTAAATCAAAATGTAAGGCCTAGTGGATAACATTTTATAAAATGCGACCAATTTAAGCAATAGTCATTAGGAATGACTTAATTTTACCACATACAATTTTCTAATCTTAACAAGGGATTGAAATCAATGTACTACCTCTTTCAAATAGCTTTATAAAGCATTTTGAAGTAATGCAGAATACTGGATCTTGTTACTTTTGTAATTTTGTTAATTTAAAAGCTCCATCCAAACGATATACACTTTTATTTTATGTGTTTTGCAAATATAACCATGTAAAGAATTAAGTGATACAGAAAAAAAGGTAAATTTATTTTTATAGTTCTCTTTTACTCTAATTAACCAAGTGACTATTTTGCGTGTATCTTACACCTAATGTATCTTGGGAATAATTTTTACCCTAATTAAGATAAATGCCCAACAGTGGTAAATTCAGATTGTTGTTAATCAACTCTTCTTATACTACAGATGATTTCTCAGAAAAGTGTATTTATCTTCATGATGAGTAGTTTATTTATTCATTGATTTTTTTCCTACTTAAATTACAAAAGGTTACAGCCTCTTTGGACTAAACAGGTCTTTGGCACATCAGTTTACACTTAATGAATCTTTCATGGTTAAACAATTGGTCTTCAGTATGTATATGACCATACAGGTGTGAGTCCTTGGCCACACCTGAATGTGACAGGAGGCTGCTGTCTCAAGGAGAGGGTGAAAGGTATTTAATTTCTTTCTCAAGTGTCCTTGTTGGAATGCCAAGTTATATCATCATTACAGTTAGCCAGCTGCTGCTTCTGATAAGAATGCCTGGGAATTTAAAGTTCTTTTATTAAAAAGGGACAGGTGTATCAAACTTGAGATAAGAATATCTTGTGGCACTATCTGTTTCAGGTGAAACTTTTTATGTATTTAGCCTTAGGGTAGCTCTGCCTTTGCATAGCTGCAAGTTGGTATTATAAATACTTTCTAAAGTTTGTCTAACAAGATTTTCGAAAGATAAGGGATGTGTGCTCACTTAAGGTAATGTTTTTCATGTTAAGTCATTAAATTCCAGACAGATTTAAACCACAAGTATTAGTTAAGCAGAAATTTTATTCACTCGCATTTTAGGGGAAAGATAAAAATGACTAAAATTAACTCGCAGAAAAGGATTTAATTATAGTCAGTATTTTTTCAGCCCAGCCTACCATACTTTTTATTTTGTTGTTTATTGTTGCAAAATGAAAATGCTGAGATCCTGCAAAACTGTAAATAACAAAGACCTGTCATATTTTATTATCCATGAATCACATGGCATTAGAAAAATTTCCAAAATAGAATTTGGAAAGGAATATTTTAATAGCTAGGAACTCAATAAAACAGATTATACAGTTTCTTCAGCATTTTTGCATAATCTAGATTTGTCTATAAAACTTGCCACAAAATGTAAAAACTTTTTTGCACTGTAGGAACTGAAGTCCTTTTTCCTGTAAGAACAACTTGTCTGTCTCCATTAACTTCCATACATGCAATCAAAGTTTAAACACTGATTCAAGGGATGACTTTTAAATGGGTAACTCTGTTCCAGACATCATCCCAGGTGCAGTGAATTAAAGAGAATTTTTTTTCCCCTCTCAGAGGCTTACATTTCCTAGGGGAGGAAGAGAAAATAAAGTAGAAATGCAATGAAGAAGCCTATAGTTAGTATTTTAGATGGTTATAAATGATGCTTAAGGAAGGAAATAGGAGTAGGGTAAAGGTAGTCAGGTGTGTCTAAGAAAAATTATGCATCCACAAGTAGTTCTGTTGACTAAACAGGAGATAATTTGTATTTCACCAATACATATGCTGTATTCTCACAGAAACAGTGTTCTTTCTTGAGCAGTGTAGAAGACAAAGAACTGTAGAACACAAAGAACCTTAATCAAACAAAATCATTTAACAAAGCAAATCAGCAAAAGTAATCATAGAATGAATCTCGAACTCATAGCTCTCTGGGGCCATAGCATGTTTTAGGTTTTTTTTTCTTTCATTTTTCTGGAGCTTCATGACCCACTGTTAACTATAATACATATCTGTAATTCATATAATCTGGAAACAGTGTATTGGATATTTGAAAAAGAAAGTAAACTCTCAGTATAAAAAAATGATACCTATGTGAAATAATAGTTAATGTGGTAATTCATTTGAGTTAGCCATTTTGCAAGGCATACGTTTATCAAAACATCATGTTTGACACCATAATATAGGTAATTTTTGTCAGTTAAATAAATAAAAATTTAAGAATGAGACAATTTCATATTCACCTGAAATGAAAGTAGAAAGCTTTTTGCTACTACACAAATTTTATCAATTTAAAATTGATAAATTTTCTTACTTAGAATTTCAGCACAGGATGGAGGAGGGGGCATTATAAAAATCATCTACTTCCCAGAAGACATATGTTAAAAACAAACAAACAAATGAAACACTAAGTTGTGTCTAGCATCAAAATTTTAATGCTCAAAAGTAGCTTTGCTAAAGCAAAGTTCAAACAATAGAATTCACTTAATAAAGCAAAGGCTATTATATAAATAAGCAAAAAAATTACATCTTGTGTATTAAGCACAACTTTCATTTGTAAAGCAAAACTGTCCATAGCATAACAACATTCTGACTTGGGTTCACGCAGAGCCTTTATTTCAGCAAAGGATGATAAATGAACCGAATAAGGCAAATATTTAAGCACAAACTCTGGTTGCTTAAGCCATTTGTCTCTCTTAGATTCGAGCTCGTGAATTGTTTAGATTTCAGTTGTGACCACAGTTCTCACTGTGGAAACATTGTCCACTTTACACAGAATTGCTAATCTACTCCTTTACAATTTGAGAAATTGCAAGTGTCAGTTCTACAACTTTCAGTTTCTAGTATGTTTTAAAGAAATTCAATTATTCTTTCTCCAAGTCTTTATTGATTTGATACAAATATTCTCTGTAGTGGAGCTCACATATGGAAAATAAGATAGTTTCTCCCCTCCAGGTGTTCCTAATCGAGTTGAGACAAGAGGTACTGCGATAAGTGTGTTCACAGAAGCAGGGAGAAAGGACTAGGGGAGCCCAGAGGCAGAGATGTTTAATTCTGCCAGGTTTTCCAGCAAGATCACATGGCCACATAATACATGCTTGTGATGGAAATGGAGTTTCTGCAAAATAGGACTTGAGCATGACTGTCAAGAGCTATAAAGAAAATGTATTATGTTTCTTTATAAAATATTAGAAATTTAGTAAACAAGCAAACACCCTAAATCCCGAGCTTCCTTTCCTTTATAGCCCCTCTCGCTTGCCTGTGCTCTGTGATACCACATCCTGACCCATGGTCTTATAAGACGGGCTGTGCAGAATCAGTTATTCTCTGGAGTCTCAGAGCATCTCACCGTGGGTGACTGCAGAGAGATGAGTACAGCAGCCAAAGATGAAAATCCAGGAATCAGGAGACGAATTATTTATATTTCATTTTTTTCAAAGTTAAAATGCCTTGATTGCATCCTCTGGTTAAAAAAAAAGCAATACAGGTAGAGTACCTCATGAAATTCTTGGGACCAGAAGTATTTCAGATTTCAGTGTTTTTCAGATTTTGGAATACCTACCTTTACATAATGAGATATCTTGGGGACATGATCCAAATCTAAACAAGAAATGCATTTATGTATCATAGCTACCTGCTATAGAGTGGATCTGAAAGGCCATCTTAAGACCCCTGTCTTAGAAGCATGGTCCCTGACCTGTGGTGCTGTGGGGAAGCAATGGAATACTCAGAGGTAGAAGGTCATAGGTCTTGGGTGTGTACCCTTAAAGGGTGGAACCCTCCAATTGTGGAACCCTGGGATCTTTTAATTTTCCTTCTTTGCTTCCCTGCTTCCCTGAGGTGAGCAGCTCCCTCTGCCACTTTCTTTCACCATGATGTGCTGCCCCATCATAGACCCCAAAGAAATT
Organism: Marmota marmota marmota; assembly: GCF_001458135.2. NCBI lineage: Eukaryota > Metazoa > Chordata > Mammalia > Rodentia > Sciuridae > Marmota > Marmota marmota. The sequence goes on along the minus strand of NW_026000093.1, from coordinate 4,730,641 downwards.
TCTTAAAAATAGAATTGTTGGGCCAAAAGATATCCAAAATTTAAAAGCAAATTTTGCAAGATTGACTTCCTGCTGGCCAACTGAATATAGACTGAAACCTCCAAAGCGGTCAGACAAAACAAGCTTCTTTCTTCTTGGGGATGGGCTCTCAGGAAAACCAAAGGGAGATCAGTAGAGTAGAGGAAAGGGACCAGGAGAAATGAGGAGGGGAGGGAAAGGGGCGACAGCAGGGAATGATATTAGCCAATTATATAAGAATAAATAACAATATTGTGTGCATGTACAAATATACAACAACAAATTCCACCATGATGTACAATTGAAATGCACCAATAAAAAACATGAAGTCGGGCACGGTGGACCAAGCCTGTAATCCCAGTGCCCCAGGGAAGCTGAGACAGGAGGAAGCTGAGGCAGGAGGATGGTGAGTTCAAAGCCAGCCTCAGCAAAGGTGAGGCACTAAGCAACTCAGTGAGATCCTGTCTCTAAATAAAATACAAACTAGGGCTGGGGATGTGGCTCAGTGGTTGTGTGCCTCTGAGTTGAATCCCCAGTACCAAAAAAGAAAAGAAATCAAACAATTTTTTTTTAAAAAAACACTTCATTATTAAGTCATTATCTCAAGTATTTTGTTATAGTAATGCAGTTTAACACAATACCCTATACATGCAGCCTGAAGGTAATTTTGAACAATATTTTTAGTGCACGTATGTTTGAATTACAACCTGCTACATGAAGTCAGTGTGAAAATTTCTACTTGTGGTGTTATGTTGGCACTTAAAAAATTTTAGACTTTGGAGGATTTTGGCTTTTGGCTTTTTTATTTGGGATGCGCAACCTTTATATGGTTATTATAATAATGCCTGTGAAATAATAAAAACTTTAGCATCAAAATTATCCATAGTTCTAAACCTCAGAGAGAACTGTTGTTACATTTGGAGTCTATTCTTCTGGACTAGTTCTATGCAGAGATATTTGTATATTCACTGAAATTTCATTCATGTTATGTCATTACAACAACTTTGTATTAATATAATCAATTTTGTTTAATATGATTCTACCAATGGTATTTTTATTACAATATATTGTGAATATTTCATGTGCATAAATATATACATACATATTTATATTTAAATACATGGATACCCTCATCATTTTAATGACTACCATAATGGATCTCTCTCTTCTTGGTGGAAGTTTTGCAATTTTCTCATTATAAATAGCACTATGATGTGTTTGCATGCTTGTGCTCCTGTCTGGTTAGTTTCTTAGGATAAATTCTTAAAAATGGAATTGTTGGGCCAAAAGACATCCAAAATTTATAAGTAAATTTTGCAAGATTGACTTCCTGCTGGCATTAATAATCAAATTTACTAATTCTTACCAATATAACTGGTCCAATTTGATGCTTAATAATTTAATTTGCATTTATTTGATTATTAATGAGGCTTAACACACTTTATACATTTATTGGCCATTTGACTTACTTCCCCTTCCTCCATAGTGCTCCCCTTTCCTCCCTTCTTTCCTTTCTTTCTTCCTTTCACCAGGGAATCTCTACCACCGAACTATATCCCCAGCCCTTTTATAAAATTTTGAGACAAGGTCTCACTAAGTTTGGGAGCCTGGGACAGGAGGATCGTGAGTTCAAAGCCAGGCAAGGTACTAAGCAACTCAGTGAGACCCTGTCTCTAAATATATTACAAAAAAGGTTTGGGAATGTGAACTCAATGGTTGAGTTCAATCCTTGGTACAACCACTGTCCTCCTCCCACTCCCCCCAAAAAGACTCCCAGGCTGGCCTTGAACTTGTAATTGTCCTGCTGTGGACTCCAGAGTAGTTGGGGTTACACTACTGTGCCACTCTGCCTGGTCAAAGTGTTCCATCTTCACCCCTTATTAGTTTTTTGCCTTTTGCCTAAATGCCGGAATACCCTGATGTCTCATCTCAGGTCACCCTCTCTGCTCCCACTACCCATCCATCTAATTACTGTGTCTGGTTGCACAGCCTTAAATATCACTCGGATGCCAGTGGCTCCCAAATTTACCACTCATGCTCTGACTTTCTCAAATTCTACTACCCACTTGAAACTGCCGCACCAAGCTGGCATCCTGTGCAAGACGGATTCAGCAATTATTTCCCATTAGTTTTGTTTAATTCAGACTGAAACCAAGGTCTTCCCTCACTTCAACCTTTTTTTCTATTATGTTTTTTGAACACTCTTTCCCAAAGACTGTTGTCTTCTGCAAGGATTCTAATTAATCCCATCCAGGGCCTCCATTCTTCTTCTTCCATATCTAGGGTCTTTCGGATTACTTTGATATCTTTGTTCTTTTTATTTTACTACAAGCTTGCATTCCATATTACTGATCTACTTTTTTGCAGTGGCAATTCGGTTCTTTACAATTTCCTATGCAGTTTTAATTTCACAAGAGTTTTGTTTCCTTAAATTTTTTTCTTCTCTGTTAGTCTGCTCTCTATTTCTGTCTTCTTGCTTTACTCCATTTTCTTTTCCCCTCCACCATATAATCTTACACTATGTGGTTCTTGAAGATAAGAGAAGAAAATAGCACACAGAGTGGAGCTTCACGGAGCCAGTTGTCTCATTGACAGGCCAGCTCTGGGGCACCTCCTTCTAGCTCCAGGGAAATGTGAGCACCTTTTTCTGTGCTCCGGTCATCCCATGTGATAACAATCATGGTGCTCATCTTTCTCCGATTTACCTGTTTTCTCCCTTTGAATCTTGAGAGGCAAGAATTTTCTCTTATTTGACATGTGTTCTTGAAAGCTAGTATAGGAGACTGGCACAAAGTGGGCCTTTGAGGAAAAACCATTGACTTAATAAATATACAAATGAGTTACTATCATGAAGGTCTTAGTTTGTGTGTGTGTGTGTGTGTATGTTTGTTTGTTTTTTTTTTCTATAAAAGCTACTTGTTGGCCTTGGTTATACAAAACAGGTCAAGAACTGTCTGAATGGGGTTGGAACACATGGAATACACATAGAGTGGAATATTATTCAGGCTTAAATAAGAAAGAAATCCTGTCATTTACAGCAGCTTCAACAGACCTGGAAGACAGTGTGTTAAGGGAAGTAAGCCAGTCTCAGAAGGACAAACACTGCAGGGTTCCCCTTACATGAAGTATCTAGCATAGTGAAAGTTATAGAAACAGAGACAGTAGCAGGGTGGTGTCCAGGGGTTGGGGGGTGGAGAATATGGGCAATTGTTGTTCAATGGGTATGAAGTTTCAGTTTTTGCAAGACAAATAAGTTCTAGAGATTTTCTTTACCACACAGTGTCTAGTTAACAATATGGTATTGTACACCTTAAAATATGTTAAACCAAAGGACTTAAAAACAGCATACTACAGGGATGCTGCCACATCAGTGTTTATAGCAACACAATTCACAATAGCCAAACTGTAGAACCAACCTAGATGCCCTTCAGTAGATGAATGAATAAAGAAACTGTGGTATATATACAAAATGGAATATTACTCAGCAATAAAAGAGAATAAAATTATGGTTCTTGCAGGTAAATGGATGAGTTGGAGAATATCATGCTAAGCCAAGTAAGCCAACCCCCCAGAAAACCAAAGGTTGAATGTTTTTTTTCTGATAAGTAGAGGCTAATCTATAATGGGGGAGGGCATGGGATGAATGCAGGAACTTTGGTTAGGCAAAGGTGGGGGAGGAGAAAGTAGGGGGAATGGGGATAGGAAAGGTGGTGAAATGAGACGGACATCACTACCCTAGGTACATGTATGATTGCACAAATGGTGAGACCCTACTTTGTGTACAGCCAGAGAAGTGAAAATTGGTTCACTATTTGTGTACAATGAATTGAAGAGCATTCTGTTGTCATATATAACTGATTAGAACAAATTAAAAAAAAACATGTTATGAGAACACTCATGTTAAATGTCTTTCCCACAAACTAAACAAACAAAAACCACAAAAAGAACACAAAATTTGTAGGTGAATGATATATTTAGTGCATTGATTGTACTATCATGGATGGACGAATATGTCCAAGTTCACTAAATACTTATGACATAATATATGAGTTATTTTTTTGGTACATCAACTAGTCCTCAGTAAAACTGAAAACATTTTCTGCTCAAAGGTTTTTTTTTAAAGCAGATTTTCTGTATTTGAAGGATACCAGTCTAAATTTAAATCTTCTCACATGATGAACTTATTGACATGCATCTTCCTCCAGTGATGAAGGGAGATAACGCAAAACAAACCTTTGGAAATATCAGAGAAGCTTAGTTCTACAGGAAGTAGGAGGGACACATAACAGATTATTAAAATAGCTTATTTAATACATTTATTTATGAAGACTAGTTTAAATTTTAGGCTATCATAAGCAATCAAACAGTCTATATAGATTCAAGAATGGTCCAATTCTCCTTCAAAATACTACATAAAATAGAACTTGCCAGAAAATAAGACTTAATCTTGAAAGAGCAGTCCATGGTGAGACCTGATGATGGCATTTCAATGCTTCGTCATTACATACCCAGTGCAAAAGCAGTGTAAAAATATGTCTGATAGTTTTTTTTTTTTATTCAGAAATACATGAGTTTGTAAAAACCAACTTCAGGCAACAGAAGTAGGAGGACTCTCACACTGAATTCTGATTTGTTGATGGCATTTATTTCAAATTCTTGACAAACGTAGCCTTTTCTTAAGGGAGGCTTTGAAGCTCCAACATTTAAGAAAATGGTCTCTTTAGTTTGCTTCTCTGTAGTTCAGAATTTAAAGGCTATTGTCCCTTCATTTGCATAATGAGAATACTATTCCCATAAAAATAATAGTTAAAAGGATGTAATCCTTTTTTCATGTGGGGCAACCACTGATAGAACTGGAGGATGTTATGCTAAGTGAAGTTAAGCCAGGCATAGAAAGACAAATAACTCACAGCTCACTCAGATGTTGAATCTAGACAAATTGATCTCATGCAAGTGGAGAGTGTAATGGTGGATAGCAGAGGCTGGGGGCCGCAGCAGGAGGAGAATGGGGAAAGGTTGATCAATGGGCACTAATTTAGAGTTAGATAGGAGCAAAAAGTGCTCTTGCACAGAGGGATGACTAGAATGTTTTTTTTCCTTAATAAATAGATAAGAGTTTCATACTGCTTTGTTCTGGAAATATTAGGGAAAAAAAGCGCAAAAGCTCTAAAGTAACTGTCCAATAAAATGTTTTAGTATTACATAAATTAAAACAATTTTCACAAGAGGGTTTTACAATCATGGTTCATTTAATCTACTAAATTTTATTTATTTAATTATTTATTTATTCTATGGGTGCATCATAAATTTATTGATTGATTTATTTTTTATTTGCTACCAGAGATTGAACCCAGGAGTGCTTACCCACTGAGCCACATCCCCAGCCCTTTTCTTATTTTTTATTTTGAGATAGGCTCTTGCTAAATTGCTTAGAGCCTTGCTAAGTTGCTGAGGCTGGCTTTGCCTCAGCCTCCTGAGTCGCTGGAATTATAGGTGTGTGCCACTGTGCCTGGCTGGTGTGTTATAATTATAAATAGCAATGGAATTTGTTGTCACATATTTGTACGTGCATGTGATATACCACAAAGTTTGATCAATTTTGTTCCCCAGTAAAATTGCTTATTATTTCAAAATATACACTAGAATTAATAAGATCATGAGTTGAACAAACTCAATTAAATTGAAAATCCTATAGAAAATGATTCTGGGGGGGCACTAGAAGTTTTAGGATGAGGTGCTACTTGTTGCTTTGAGATCTTGAGTAGCCCAGTGGGGCTGGAGTTAGGGCTAGGTTCAGTGCTTTTATCAAGCATATCAAAAAACAGGTGTTTTAGAGAAACACTGGAGTTAATTGGAATTACCAGTGTACAAATTTTGTCAAAGAAAGGGTAGAAGACCAAAACAAAAACCACGTTATGAGCTGTTTTTCTTTTTTTTTTGCAAAGGTAGGAATTATGCTGGTTCCTTTGAAAAACAACAACAACAAACTGAGCAGATAAATTAATGATCAACACTCTCCATAAATAAAGAACATGTAATTATAGGGAAAATTTTCAGAAGTGTTTGCTTTGACGGTATTTTGTGCATAACTGTTAATGAGAATCTGCACTATCTCCTTTGATACGAAAAGAGCCTCAAATTGAAGAACCTTTGTTGTACTATTAAATTATACCTATGGCGAATAAGTTTGATTAATGTATTCAATTTAAGTTACTTAGAAGGTTGAAAATTAAAAGAAATGCCCTGAGAGCTAAAAGATTAATGGCAAAATGCCATGTGTTCAGCAGATTTGTGCACAGCGTACCCGGTGCTAGATGTGCATTGAACCTTCCTTGATTAATGAAGAGTTCTGTTAATAGCGGCAGTGGAAAGTGTAAAAGAGAATGTTTCCAAAAAAGATTATTCTGAAAATCGAGGAACTGTCTTGGTAAGAATGAGCTAATGAAAGATATGAAGCTACGTAGGTCAACCCTTTGTCATTGTGACCAAAGTGATAAGAACAGCTTAGAAGAGGGAGACTTTTTTTGGGCTCATGGTTTCAGTGGTTCAGTCCATGGTTGGCCAACTTCATTGCTCTGAGCCCAAGGCAAGGTGTCATGGTAGAAGAGTGTGGCAGAGGAAGACTGCTCAGCTCATGGCAACCCGGGAGTAGAGAAAGAGTGACAAGAGCCAGGGACAAGATGTAGTCCAAGGGCATGCCCCCAGTGACCCACATCCTCTAGTCATGCCCCACCTGCCTACAGTTACTACCCAGAAGTTCCTTCAAGTTATTAATCCATTAAATGAATTAATTCATTGATGAGTGTATAGCTCTCATAATCTAATCATCTTACTTCAGAACACTGCCTACCATGTGAGCTTTTAGGGGGACATTAAATACCCAAACCATAATAGGAGTATACCTGAATATTCAGATTCTAGGATCTCTCATTGTGTTCAACTGGATTATACTGACATAGAAAACAAGAGCAAGAAAGTTTCGTTTTGCTGCTTCATTTTAATATATTTCTGGACTGGTAGGATGCATTCGATAATGACTGAACAAGTGAGTACTGTTTTTTGAAACTCTGATATTCGAAGTACAGTTCAGAAACATGATAATAATTCATGTTGGTCTCTGAAATGAGGCTATTTTTATTCAATCTTCCTATCCTATGGGATAGGTGCTATTATTATATTCATTTGAAAGATGGCAATACTGAGGTAAGCAAGTTTAAGTACCTTGTCTAATGTTAAAGATGGTGAAACCACAGGATTAAAATTCAGGCCCATTGACTTTCTAATCACTATGCTAAAATATTTCAAAGTAGTTGTTTGGATAAATGTAGGGCATGAGTTGATTCTGACCTATAAGTTCTAGTGAAATCTGGAACATCTTTTTTTTGCATGGTTATGAACCTGGATTTAAAATAATTTCTTATTTTTCCTTTACTATATTCTAATAGCTTATTTCTAAAATCTCGACCATTATTCTCATTCAATTCTTTCCCTAAATTTCCCAGAGCTCCTATGAGCAAGGGTCACATTTCCCAGTCAGCTCTGGGTCAGAATCTTCTGGCAGTTATTTAAGCCGCAGAGTCAATGCCAATCAGCACAGTCATTCTGAAGTCTGTCTGAGAGTCAGTCTTTCTTCATTCAGCTTCTTATAGGAGACAGGTGGATAAAATAACAGGCTATGGCATTGCAATATTAGATCTGTTATGCAAATGACTACACTCTGCTTGAAAAATTGGAGGAAAATGCAGAATAAATGGTTCTTTAAGTGGGCCAGGATAGGACATATACATTTCCTAGTAATATAAACACAGGTGGGTATCCTTTATTCTTCATCAATATTCTTCCATGCATCAATACAGTATTTTTGCTTTTCAATGATTAACAAAACCTAAGTTGGCTAATGGGGGGGCTTTGGCATCAGGGGGTAGTTTAAGTCCCCAGGTGACTCTACTGGGCATCCTGGCTGAGAGGCCTTGTCTTAGATTCTATTCCCAATCTAAGGACCATTGGATTTGGTTCCAAACAATTAAAAGGATTGCATTCTTATATTTGAAAAATCTTGTCCTTGACTTTTAATCAAGATGTAATAGGGTACCTCAAAATTCCTTGATCGAAAAAACAATTAGACATTCAAACAGAGTTGAAATTTGTTTTGCTAGAATTAGAAAAGTTTAGTGGAAAAGAGAATCATCACTAATGTAAATCAATTATGTTGGTAATCTGTTTAATTACCACCATGTCGAGTGTGTTGTGAAATATATGACTGCAGAGGTGTTACTAATTTCTTTAATTAGCCACCAAGGACTAATAGTGAAGAGGATTGCTTAGTACTGGCAATATGGAATGGAAGAAGGAGTGTCAGTTTTTGGCCTAAAAGTTAAGCCTTGGAATTTCTAGTTCATCTTCCTCTAAAACAAGGGGGAAATTGACAACAATACAATAATGCATTGAATGTGTTCTGGAATGATAGTCACCACAAATTATTCAAAGCAACATCTGAAGACCTACTGAATATGAAAGAGGAGTTTATAATGCAGACTGGATGAAGGAGACCAGTGACTTGCTGTGTGAAATTCACCTGCATTCATGAATTTTAACATTATTCTCCCCTGCAATATAAATATAACATTATCTAAACACAGTAAAGATTAAAATGGTCTCTGTAAGTATATGTGAAGTACTGATAACTATATTTCTAACAATAATGCATGTAACATATCATCTTATGAAGAATGTTTTCCTGAATATACTTGTAATTCATATAATTTTGAAAAAAAAATGTTCAGTGTTAGGAAGTTTTCTATGGGAAACTCATCTGGATAGTAATCATTTGGAAGGCACACATTGTATTAAAATTTCTCTCTCTCTCTCTATATACACACACACACACACACACACACACACACACACACACATATATATATCCATACTTATTCAATGGCCCTTTCTATTTTATTAGTTTTGAGTATATTCTTCTATGCATCAAAAATCTAAAGAATTTTCTTCACATTCAACTTTTTTCACACATGCATCTATTAAAGTTTGTTGGCTTCTGCTTTGAAACAGCAACAATACAATAAGCAAAGACTGTTTCAAAGAAGAATTTGTGTGTGTGTGTGTGCACGTGCACATGCGTGCATGCATATGCGTGTGTGTGTGTATATGTGTGTGTGCATATGTGTGTTTTCTGTCAGCACAGAGAAGGCCATGAATCCTGAGTCATGTCCAGGGAGGAGCAGGATTCTGTAACCTCTTCTGTCCAAGAGTCCCTTTTACTTGAAGGAGTGTCATAGTTAGTGTGAGTTCCATAATAAAGACACAGATGAGGTGATTTAAATGACAGAAAGTTATTGCACACAGTTCTGGAGACTGGAAGTCTGAGATCAGGTACCAGCAGAGCCAGGTTCTAGGGAAGGCCCTGTCTCTGGTTTGCAGATGGCCACCTTTCACTCTGTGCTCATGTGGTGGACATAGAGTACTTGGCATCTCTTCTTAGAAAGACACGGGTTCATGGGATCAGGCTCCACACTAAGACCTCAGCTAACCTTAATCATCTCCTTAGAGGTCCTCTCTCCAATACAGTCATGTGGGAGTGCATGGCTTCTGTATATGCATTTTGGAGGGTCATAATTTATTTCACAGCAATGAGGGTCTTATCTCTGATTTACGGTGAGCCCAGCATTATTTTCACTGCTGTAGCAAGCATACAATGCCAAGAACTATAGTAGATCACAGGGAAATAAAAAGCATGATACTTATTTTAGGCAATGTCATGTCTGAATTTGTACCTTTGTGCTGTATGATAAGAAATTGGGAGCTGAAGTTTTATTCACCTCTAAATGTACTTCTTTGTATCAAACCTGATCCCTGAGGAAACTGCACAAAGCTGGTTGTCCAAACCACTAGCCTGTGAAGGATACTAAGTAAGAGGCAAGGGAGCATGGAGCTGGAGATCAAGTAACCTTCCAATTATCAGACTCCTGGGCACTCAGTCCTTGAAGCCTTCCAGCCTCTGTGTTCAGTTGGTTTCAGATTTACCTTGGCTTTTTCTGGCAGGAGAAAGCTCATGTTTCCTTGAATAACAAGTCAAATTATTTAATGTGAAAGTGAAGGGGAATCCAATACACGACATTATACAAATGGCTGCTAATGTTCACTTTAGGAAGCAACTTATACATGATGGTCTCTGAGGATCTCGCTCATCCAACATACTCATTATTTAACCAAATAACACCCAAACCAAAGCAGTGACACCAAACATAAGGCAAGACATGGTGTGTGTGTGTGTGTGTGTGTGTGTGTGTGTGTGTGTATGAGATGGCTCTAGAATGTACTACCCTATCATGTCCTTTGGATATAATTGATAATAATAATGATAAAGTGGGAAACTAACATGTGCCAATGTCTATGCTAAATGGACAATTTCAATTACTTCTTATAAAAATTCAGTGATAGTGGTAAATGGGAAACAAAATGTGGCAACTGATAGAAAATGATGGAAAATGAGGCATTTATTTTCTCTTCATTTTTTCCCCCTGAGGTACTAGGGATTAAACCCATGGGTGCTCTACCACTGTGCTACATCCCCAGCCCTTTTTGTTTCTTATTTTGAGGCAGAATTTTGCTAAGTTTCTGAGGCTAGTCTCAAACTTGCTATCTTCCTGCCTCAGCTTCCTTAATTGCTGGGATTATAAGCATGCACCTCTATTCCTGGCTCCTTTCATTTTTAAGAAAAAAAATTTTTTTGACAAATGTGATGGTAAAGGAAATTAGTGAGAACATGAAGATGATGCTATACTTAGTGTGAACCAGGGAACCACACTGGATGCAGATGTCAGCACAGGCTCTCCTGATGCAGTCTCTGAAGTCTGCAGCCCTTAAATTCCATTACTATTACTTATAATAAATATGGTCATGGCTGGGCATAGTGGTGCACACCTGTAATCACAGTTTCCCAGGAAGGCCCAAATAGGAGGATTTCGAGTTCAAGGCCCCACTGGCCACTTAGTGAGTCCCTGTCTCAAAGTGAAAAAAAAAAAAAAAGGACTAGGGATGTAGTTCAACATCCCTGGATTCAATTCCCAATATCAAAAAGAAAAGAAAAGAAAAGTGATAAACATGGTTAAGTGAATGTCCTCAACTGCCTCACTCAACATTCAGAGAAGCTCTGAAACTACTTGAATAGAATCACAATGCCTGATTTATGTTTCAATATTCCATATCCTGAAAAAGAGAATAGAAGTGTTTTAAAAATAACTTGTACATCAAAGATATACTTTAAACACAATGTATCATATAAAGTTATGAGATTTAGAAGCACATAGATTTTACAAAATTTTAGGTCAAAAAATACCCAAGGACAGTTCGTTCTAATGTCAATGCTTGTTTGTTGAATTTAAATAAAATATAATACTGCTGTGCTACTTTACAGATGGGAGAACCAGAGAACAGAGAGTTAAGTGCCTAATGTCACACAGCTCACTGAGAGAACGGATTGGATTCTCACTATCCCCTTCAAGGGCATACCCTCAATGACCAGAATGTCTGTCACTAGGCCCCCACTTCCCACCACCTCCCAATAGTGTCAACCTGGGACCAGGTCTCTAACACATGGGCCTTTGGGGAACATTCAAGATCCAAACTATCTGGTAATATACACCATACACTGTGATGATAGTTGTTGACAATAAAATATGTTCTTTTATGCCATTTATAGCCCAGGAATATTAAGAGGCTGAATTGAAGAGATGGTAGCCCTGGCTTCAAATTCTTTCATGAGTATTAAAGGTTGAGAAGAGAACTTAAATCTTTTCTTATCTTGGTGAAGGGAGGATAAGAATAAAGAGCAGAAAACCAGTGATGGCATAAAATTAAAATCAATACCTTGTCATTAATCCTAATCAAATGATAGTTATAGATTACAGTCTCGATCTGGAACCCACAAATTTTTGGTATATTTTTTACTATATTGACTTTAACTAGTGTTTTTGGCCAACTTGACTGTTTCCTTTTTTGGACTGCTCTCCTATAGTATATGAAAAAGATTTTCTTAAGTCTGCAATTTTTATGACATTTATTTTAAAGTTAGAATTAATGTAAATAACACCAGCTACTTTTAGTATATTGGAATCACTGGGTAATTTTGAAATGGATAAAGGGTCTTGTATAAATTAGGTGTAAGCCTAGAAAATTTGCCTGAAAATAAATTTGTAACTTTTCTACCAGAATAATAAAAGTCACAAAATTGTGACTTCTGATGTGAATCTAATTTATATATATATAAAATTTGTAGAGTGTATTTAACTATTGTATTTTTTTGTGGTGCTAGGAATTGAACCCATAGGCAAGTGCTCTATAACTGAGCTATACCTTTATTCCTTTACTATTGTATTTTTGTGTCATTTTTTTTGCATTTCAATCTGAATAAGTTGAGAAAAACTCATGCAACTCCACTACAGTCTATTTTCCATGGGGAAGATAAGAACATTCTTTTTCTTTGTTAAGGCAAAGAGGATTTTTGGTGGGAGAAAGCTGACCATTTTAGACCAGGATCTACCACACTAGTGAGTTATGGTTTAATCATAGTAAACAAATTAGTTCATTTTAACTTGAAACCTTAGAATCATTGTGTTTCATGAAGTTGGGAAGAGGTATTCATCTGGTGAGTCCCTCCCTCTGTGTTTTCTATTGCTTTTTCCCTGGGTTTCCTTTGGGCTATGCTCTAAAAAAAAATTGCCCACTCCTTATTCTCCTAGCTCTTATTTATAAAAATTTTGATTTGTTACTAAATATTCAAATATAATGATGTGTCATTTGATGATGAAGATACAATCTGAGGAGTGCATTACTGGGTGATTTTGGCCTTGTGTGAATATCACATAGTGCACTAACACAAACCTTGGTAGTGTGGCCTACTATGTGATCCTTGAAAAAGGAGCAGAGACATCAAACACAATGTCCCTGAGAAGCCCTTTCCATTCCTAAAACTCTAGCCAAGTGGAGGGGACAATGAAAACAGGCCCAGACCAGAATGTTGGAAAGGTGTTATCTGACAGAACACTGACTCCCTATGTGCACACTGGAAACTAGGCAAGCAAATGTTTTTTGTAAGAAATATTCTTTTATGTACGTCTGCCAGTGGCAGCTATTCTTTAGAATTCTGGTCGTACAAAGAAGGAAGAGAACTGAGAAGGTCAATGCATATGTAGCAGAAGCTATGAAAACCCTAGCTCAATAGTAACAGGACAAGAATGCTACCTGTCTTAATGGCCATCACTGAACTCTGTTAGTCTACATTTCAATCAGATCTATGTCTCTGGTGTTTTATTTGGTCTCTTGGCAACCTACCCGACTGCTTGAGTATTGCCAGACAATGGATAGGACCCCTATCACACATCTTGATTATACAATACAGCCTATTGCTCCTAGGCTACAAATCTGCATAGTATGTTACTGTACTGAATATTGTAAAAAATTACAACACAGTGGTAAGTATTTGTGTATTTAAATCTTCTAAATCATAGAAAAGGTACAGTAAGACTACTAGGTGATAGGAATTTTCAGTCTCATTATAACATGGGACCACTGTTGTATATAAAGTCTATTGTCAATCAGAACATCCTTTTGTGGTGAATGACTGCTCATGTTGAGGATATTTGGTACCTGAGGCAAAAATGTTTTATTTTCTTATTGAATTTTCTCATTTAAGACTTAATTCTTCCACATCCTTTATTCCCTCATAAACTTAACCACTGCAAATTCCCATGTGAATCAGATAACTGAAATGATTTCCTTTCAGAATAGTTTAATATCTGTCATACACAAAGTTTTCTTTTTGTGTTTTTTGAAAAGATACATTTAAGTACAAAAAAATAATTAAAGTAAAAGGTATTAAATATTTTTTCATACTCATCGGCCAAATCCCTGTAGATTTGTAACATATTTTATGCGTTGACAGAAAGAACTGAACTATGGAAGTTATTCAGGCACTGCTGTTCAAGAGGTGGGGTCTGGCAGGAGGTTTTATGTCATTGTGGGACCCTGGTCTGTTCTTCTTTTCTGGCCATGAGGTGAGGGTCTTGCTCCACTACACAATACCTGCCAAGATGTGCTTCCTCATTGCAGGCCCCAAAGCAACAGGACCAACCAGTCGTTGAACTGAAACCTCTAAAAGCTGAGTCAAAATCTTTTCTCTTTAGAACTTGATTGTCTCTGGTTTTTGATACAGTAATAGAAAATGATGACTGTACCCAGGAGTTTGGCTTATATTTAAAACTGACTGTGTCTGCTTTGGCCTTGGATACTTGTGGCTATTTTGATTCTACTCATGATCAAATTCAAATTTGGATGGTAAATCCAATGGAGACGAAAGTTGAAAGAGTGGTTTGGATCAAGTTGGGCTATGGCGATGTTATAGTTTGGAATAAAAAATGTCTCCCAAAGAGTTCATGTGTTAGTCAATGTAGCAATGTTCAGAGGTGAAAAGAATGGATTGATCATTTGGATAGACAGAGTATTGGTTGATAACTATAGGCAGAGATGGCTAGAGGAAGTAGGTCACTGGGGACATGCACAGGTGGACTATATCTTGCCCTTGGCCCTTCTTTCTAGCAACCATAAGCTGAGTAGCTTTCTTCCTCATTCCCTTCCGCCATGATGTTCTGCCTCACCTCAGGCCCAGGGCAATGGAGTCAGCCAACCATGGATTGATCCTCTGAAGCCATGAACCTCAACTAAACCTTTCCTCCTCTGAGTTGTTCTTGTCAGGTCTTTTGGTCTCAGTGACAACCAGCTGACTAACACAGGGGATTTTAAATGCATCCTTTGAAACTCTACTTATGGATGTAAGTATAGTTGCCTTTATCCCTCTACTAGCCTGTGCCAAAGAATTGCATGTGGGGAGGAAGACATATTGTCTTGAAATCGTTCAGTGAAATATCAGTTGTGCCTTTGTTTTGATGACTTTTGATGACCTTCCTTAGATGGTTTTTCTCAACTTTATTTTATATTTAGAAAAATTTTTTCCATTTTACCTTAAGTCAAGCCAACTTGCAAATACTTAACTCCAATGAGTAGCTATTTTCTTCAGAAGGGCAATGCTTTTTTACCATGTTTGAGATTAGCCCATCTCATTTGATAACCCAAACGCAGTTATGCTAGTTGGGTCTTTGCAGAAGGGAAAAACATAAATAAAAAGCTGACTTTTATTATCAGAGAGGTTAGGAGGATGTGACTTCTTCTATTATTTCTCTATTACTTCACAGAGTCTGATATAATCTTTTATTAGACTTTCTTCACCAGCTGTTTGGAAGGAAATTAAATGGGCAGTCTATGAGCCCCAAGGAAGCATCTTTGCTGTGTTAAACCTAGGTGGATGCTTATATTTATCAGAGATTTTAAAATCTAAATGTGTGCTAGGTTAGTATGGTGTACAATGCGCCTCAGTGGAACATCATTCTTTTAAGATTTCATGGAATCAATCTCCACTTTATTTATTTCCTTTGATCAGTAAAATGAAAGGTGCTAGTAGGTAACTTTCTAGATAGTTCACAGACATTTTGGTTTTCTTATAAATATAATCATGTTCTTTCTATCTTGTTTTACTTTAGCATTAGGGCTTACTGGGAGTGGGAAATTAAGCTGCTTATTAGAAAAATATTCAGATAAAAGCCTTTTAATATATCACTGCTCTAGGTATAATACTAACTGCTTCAATTCATAAAGCTAACTGGTTTTCTGATAACAAACCAGCCCCTTCCTCAGAAAAGGTAAACTAATGACTCAAATGAGGAAAGAAAGATTAGCCAGGCATTGAGTTGATCAAAAGAAAAGCTATGGAATGCAACTCACAAATATGCAAAGCTCTCCAGTGGATTCATGTATTAATTTCTTCCTAAAATGAAGTAAAAGATCTGATGACTGAGATGGTCATAAATTGGAACTGAATGCAAAGACTTGAAAGAAATCATGAAGAACCCAAAGTCCAGTTGTGTTGATATTACCCAGGTGGTTAAGCTTCCTGATGCAGTCTGTGGCTCTTGTATTTCATTAGATGTCACTCTAAGCTTGCTGTTGTTCCCATCCTTGACTTATAGCTGGGCTCTGATTCCCTAACAGCATACCAGGAGACACGCTGTGGTCAATCCAGATGCAAGGTGCTGAATCTACAATATACAAAAACATCTTGTCTCTTCATCAGGGATGAAGATGGTTCTCATCCTGGAGTGTAATGCTTCCTGGCTTTCTAGCAATGAGAATAAAAGTTAACTTTTTAAATTAGATGATTCTTTTGGAAAACGTGTCCTCCTTCATTTTGGAAACATTAGTTCACCCAAGAATGATTTTCTGACTTCAGTTTGGCTAGTGTTTGACTTCATTTTGAACCAGTAGTGACCTGATCAGATGTATTTATGGTGCTGTATCACCTTTCTTTTCATATTTTTAACTGGTGCATTATAATTATATATAGTAGTGTGATTTGTTTTCATATCTGTAATGCACACAGTGTAACAATATAATCCAGTCAATATCATTCCCCAATATTTCCCTTTCTTCCTCCCTCCACCTATTCCCTTTCCTCTACCACTGTCCCTTGATTTTCATGAATTCATCCCCGCTTCCTGCTGACTTCATTTTTCTTTTTCCTCTCCAGCTTCCATAGATGAGAGAAAACATATGACCCTTGACCTTCTTCTGAGTTTGGCTTATTTCACTTCACATAGTGCTCTCTAGTTCCATCCATTTTCCTGCAAATGACATAATTTCATCTGTCTTTTTGACTGAATAAAACTCCATTGTGTATATGTATCACATTTTCTTTATCCATTCATCCATTAATGGACATCTAGCCATGCCATCACTTGATGGGAACTGCAAATATTAGAATTTTAAATATAGAGGTTAATTAGATAAGAAGATTTATCATGTTGTCATCCTTACCAGAAAACTCAGGGCCACCCAAGATTCCACCCTCTTTCTCTAACGATCCAAAAGTTCTTCTTCTCATTTAACTCAAACCTGCCTGTATAAATTGTCAACTTAGGCCTTTGACCTCACCTCACTTTCCATCCTGTACAATGTTCTGCTTGTCAGTCCTGCAAACAGCCAAAAGAATTCTCTGTCGAAAACACAAATAAGATTGTGCTATTCCCTCAAAACTATGACATGAATTCTAAATACCTGTAAGATAAGGCCACGATCCTTCTGCCTGACTATAAGGCTCCTGTGCTCCTAACTCCATTTCTCTGTACCCCAGGGCCACAAGCGTCCTTCCCTCCCCGGGTGCTTTTGCACCATCTCTTGCCACCCTTATCTGTGGCAGTGCTTGTGTGATGAGATTTGTTACATTAAGAAATATTATGAGAAAGTTGTTAATTGAGCAAAATTTTTCATTCCAAAGGAAAAGGATTTCTATTTTCATTTAGGAAAATGCAGTATAATTTGACAAAAGACTGTATGTATTTTCTCAAAATATAGATTTACTATTTTATGAACAGAAGAAATTATTGAGACCATCAGAACTGTGAACTTCAATATCTGTGATATATATATATATATATATATATATATATACACACATACATACATAACCAACACTCTGGAAGTAGACTGAGGGCTGTCAGGCGAGGGCTCATTATCACCCTTAGCATACCTTATTACAGGGACTATTTCTTGAAAGGTGGCTGGGCTATAAATTCCTTGAACACAGGAACTTTAATCTCTATTGATTATACTTGGGATGTCCTAATTATAATTATTTTCAACCTCAAAAGTAGAAAGCTTGGAAAAGAAAGATAGCAAAACTCAGTCCCACAAAACCAGACATGGTTGCTGCTATGGTTTGGATATGAGTTGTGCCCCAGAGTTTCATGTGCTAGAAGCTTGGTTCTCAATGTCAGGTATTGAGAGGTGGTGAACCTTGAAGCATAGGGCCTACTGGAAGGTGATTGGGTCGCGTGGGAACAGTTCCGGCAGAAGAAGTTCAGTTCCCCTGACAGTAGGTTGTCATAAGAATGCAAGCCTGGCTTCTTCACAGTGTCATGCCTCTTCTGTGGCCATGTGATCTCTCTTGTGTGGGATCTTACCAGGTGATATTATCAACCATATTATGACAAAGTCAACCCTCATTAGAGGATGACTTGATTAGGTCACCCTGACCTTGCACATTTCAGCCTCTAAAACTGTGAGCTACTGTACTTTATAAAATATTGTAGTTAACATTTTTCCTATTCCCTGCTAGATTTACCTCTAGTTACATACCATATATAATACAGTTGGGATAATGGCAATAGATACACTTTCTTAAAAAACATTACATCATAATTTTACTATGTTTTATTATTTTTGAGAATATATTTCTAGAAATGGAATTATTGGACCAAAGTGGTTGATGTGTCAGGGCTTCTAAAACATAATGACAAATTGCTTTTAGAGACAGGTGTTAACAATTTTCACTTCCAGCACACAGGTGTTTGGTTTTGTTAACATTTTGGTTACTATTGAACACTTCATATTATTATTAGTTAACCTTTGGCCATATCATATTATGGTTTAATCACAAGATGAAAAATTATATTTGTATTTCTTTTGTTATTAAGAGAATGGTAG
Organism: Marmota marmota marmota; assembly: GCF_001458135.2. Classification (NCBI taxonomy): domain Eukaryota; kingdom Metazoa; phylum Chordata; class Mammalia; order Rodentia; family Sciuridae; genus Marmota; species Marmota marmota. Next base: position 4,712,020 of record NW_026000093.1, on the reverse strand, counting down.
ATTTTCTTAAGTCTGGTATTCTTTTGAATTTATTTTATTGTGAAATGTCCCTCTATTGGCCCTTGCTATAGTTTGGTCTGGAACGTCCCCCAAGGTTCTATGTATTAAAGAGTGGTCCTTGTCTTTGTGCTAATGGGAAGTTATTAAAGAGGTGGAGCCCAGGAGGAAGTCATGGAGAAGAGTGGGACTTCAAACCCTTGCTGTCTTTCTCTTGGGCATGAGGGGTGTGGTTTTGCTGCACTACATGCTCCCTGCCACAGTGTGTGCCTTAGCACAGGCCCCCCAAACAACAGGGTACTAAAACCTCCAAAACTGTGAGCTAAAATAAGCCTTTTATTTCAATAAGTCAATTATCTCAGGTATTTGGAAAGCTGACTAACCTAGATTGTATTCAAGTTTACACAAGGGTTTTGATGTTTTTCTTATTGATCTATACAACACAAAATATTAAGTGGAATGACCCTTCTAGTAAATGATAATCATTTCTTAGATTGTTTGCTTTCATTTTTTATTTATGATTTGTTTATTTTTAGATATTATATTTTTCAGTGTTACCCATATCTTTTGATGTAATCATTTATTATGTATTCATTTTCTTTGGTTAGAAAGCATTTCACCATCCAAAACTTAGAAATTCTTACATTTTTAGTATATTGTTTTTGGGATTCACTTTTTATCCATCTGGAAATTATTTTGATATTTTGTATAAGGTGAGGACTAAATTTAACGTTTTCCCATTAATTCTTGGAAAATTCTCATGTGTGTAAATCTCCATCATTATAAAAACTATGCTTGTCTCCATCCTTCCTGCTTAATGAGTATTAAAAATATTGGTCTCGGAGCCTGATAGCCAAGTGGGATTTATTAAATCAGAGAACCTGAGTGAGGAACAGGAGAAGGACCACTAGTAATTACTGCTATTTTTCTGACTGTTATTTATTGCATGAAGCAATGAATGGCAAAGGGCTTCCATGCTTTGGTTACCATATTGGCTCACGGCCATGTGAATAATTCCACACTGGGAACAAAGAGTGGCTGTGGTTCCTTATATTGAATTATCTCCTGGGATAAGGTTGTGCCAAACCATCGCTATGGGCCTTTATCACATTACCAAGTGAGTTCTACAGAATTGTTTAAAAACAAGTTGGACTTGGCTAGAGAGTGATCTGTTTCCAAACGGATCTATTTCTCACCCCATTGAGAAGAGGAATTGAGGACAGAAATTACATATACTTTTCTCTGACTTATTAAAAAGAATGGAGAGATTGATGGCAGAGGAAGTTAATTTTTTGGCATGCTATCCTTGGAATTTGAAAGATTTTTTGAATTTGTTCAATGGAGAGAATTTCCAAAATTTGTACATGTGACTGTGTGCTAAAATAGGAATATGTTATTCATATTTTTTTTGTGTAATATTAATTCTTTAAACATTTTTTTGCCATTACTTTTAAAAAGTAATGGGAGAGATTAATTCAGCACACAAAAACCACAATATCAAATATACCACTCTATTAGAAAGTACAGAATGGATTAAAGAAGTTGGGAGACAACATGTTTATTTGTGTGTGTGAATAAGGAAGATGAGGGTTTGAAACTTCAAGAACATAGGGCTTGATGAGTGTTTTAAACAGTGCCTGTGTGTATGTATGTGTGTATAAAGGGTGGTGGGGGGGAAGGAAGTGAAATTAGGGAGGATGGAGTATATCTCTATATATCTATAAAAAAGTATATCTATATCCTCAAATTCACAGTGGAGGAAGTGAAATGAGCACTGGGCTAGTGACAGAAAAATATTCAATGTATTCACCGAATAAGAGATAGTTGAGTTCCCAGAGAGGCAGAGGTGAACTAAGAGAGTCCATCTGTGCACAGCTAAATCAGTGGCACTTACGGAGATGGTTCCATCCTGTGGGGACTATGATTTTGGTTGCCGAGGGAACAACTCCTGGCATTTGAAGAGTAACAAGCAGCACTGGGGCATTTATCAATAGAGGACTTTCCCCCTATCCTCCACTTTTAAATTTCCCTCCAGGTGTTAGTCTAGGTGAAAAACTTATGAACCTAGAAACCAACTCCAGTTTACATGACAGGATGATAGGATAGGTGGTGAAGAGAACTGTAATACCTACAAGCAGAATAAGACTGGAAGGGAATAAAAGGAGAATTATTTAGATAGATTGGTTTGTATAATTAAAAAAAAAAACCCTGACAAATGTCATTTTATTGCTTCACAGGGAATTACCACAAACTTTCTGCGCAATGACAATATCCATTCATGGTCTGTCAGTCTGTCATCTGGGTGTGGCATGGATAGGGTGCTTGCTCAGGATTTCCTTCAGCTGAAATTACTTGTCACCTGGGGCTGCTCTCTCGTCTGAGGTACGGGTCCTCTTGCATGCCCACTCAGGTTGTTGGCAGCATAAACTTCCTTATAGTCATAGGGCTGAGTTCCTGTTCATGGCTGACTGTCATCTGGGACCATTCTTAGCTCTCAGTTGCTACCCACTTTTCTCTACCATGTGATCCTTACCTCTAAAATAGCCATTTGCTACTTTGTGGTCAGCAGGAAAATGTTTCTGTTGTTTAAGATCCTTGGCACTCTCTTTCTCTGACCTCAGACTAAAGGATTCACCAGAATAATTTCCATTTTGATTAAGTCAAAGTCAACTGATAAGTGACCTTAATTATATCAACAAAATCTGTTTTGTATGTAATATAATATAATAATGGTAGTGATGTCCCATTGTAGCCCCAGGTTCTGGCTACACTGAAAGACAGGGAATTATGAGGACATGTATATGGGAGTGGGAATCCTGGGAGTCATCTTAGAACTCTGCCCTGTACACTGTCTAGAAGCATCTAGAACACTTTGTGTTGAGACCCTTATTTTCATGAGTATGATGGAATAAATACTTAATTCGTAAGTCAAACTTATAAATTCTAGGCTTGAATTTTGCTTTGGACTCAACAGTGGATCTGATGCAAAGAAATTACAAGAGATTTGGAACTGGCACAATCGCTGCTCCTTTCCTGATAGAAATCATGAAGAGGAACAAATGAAGATACATATATTTTAAATGCGGTAGGATACATAAAACTGAACTCTGTTTTAATGTACTGCTCTGTAGGTGAGAAAACAGCAAAGATATTGATGTTGCAGTGACTCTGAACTGCTATTTAAACTGTCTCATTTATCAAGTATAATTTTATTTTTCATGTACTTTTATTTTATTCCATTTGGATGTATTTTACACGTAAATGGATAAAAGGGAAAGAAGTGGGTTGGGGGTTGTAGCTCAGTGGTAGCGCACTTGCCTAGCACATATGAGGCACTGGGTTCGATCCTCAGCACCACTAATAAGTAAATAAAATAAAGGTATAGTGTCCATCTACACCTAAAAATATATTTAAAAAAAAGAAGAAAAAAAAAAGTAGTGGAACAGTCGAGTCTAGAATAACAGATTAGAGGGAGAAGAGGAAGGTGAGCCTTGAAAATCGTCATGCTCTCTGCGTGTCTCCTTTTTATGCCTTTGTGATTTGCCTACAATCATTACCACATGTTTTGGAATCTTTTTTCTTATGGTCTTACTAAAGTTCTGTAGTTTGAAAGCATGGTCTAAGAAATACCAGGGGATACTTTTTTGGGGGGTACTGGAGATTGAACTCAGGGATTTTTAACACTAAGTTACATCTCCAGCCCTTTTAAAATTTTTTAAATTTTGAGACGGGGGTCTCACTAGGTTGCTGAGTCTCTCCTAGAATTTCCGATCACTCTGCCTCACCTTCCAGGGTCTCTGGGATTTCCAGCTTGTGCACCACCACCACGGCAGGCTGCTTTCTTATAAATTGTATGTAGTTATGGGGGGCTTCAGTGTGTTATGTTTACAATGTGTTATGGTTCAGATATGAGGCATCCTCCAAAAGCTCATCATGTATGAGACAATGCAGAAAAGTTTAGAGGTAAAATGATTGAGTTATGAGAAACTTAATCTAATCAGTGCATTCATCCTGATAGGGATTAGCTGGGTGGTAACTGTGTCTGGAAAAAGTAGGTCACTGGGGGCCTTACCTTGGGATTTATATTTTGTCCCTGTTGAGCAGAGATCTCCCTCTGCTTCCTGATTGCCGTGTCCTGAGCTGCAATTCCTCCACCACACCCTTCCACCAAGATGTTCTGCCTCCTCTTGGGCCCAGAGCTATGGAGTCAGCTGTCTATGGACCGAGACCTTTGAACCATGAGCCCTAAAGTAAACTTTTTCTTCTCTAAAATTGTTCTTGTCAGGTCTTTTGGTCACAGTGGCGAAAAAGCTGACTAGAACACAATGTGTAATGATCAAATCAGGGTCATTTTTCTACCTTTCTTTGTGTTGGAAGTTTTGAATGACTTTCTTCTAGTTCTATGTAAATATATATAATAAATTGCTGTGAGCCATAGCCTCCCACTGTGCTGCAGGAAACAGAGACTTATTCCTCCTGTCCAACTGTATTTAATGAGTGTTTCTATTTTGCTCTTCTAGCTTACTTACTCCATCTTGCTGATTGGGCTTTGCATAGTGTGTTTATTAGTATTTCTGTGGCTTTTTGTTGTTGTTGCTGTTGATCTTGGATGTTTCACTCTAATTTTGTTTATACATTGGCTCCATCATGACTCATCCATAATTTTTGGTACTTGCTATTTGGAGTAAGGGTATTTTCTAGTCTTCATTATTATTGTCTTTTTCTTTCCAGTTTTATGTCAGTTACTTTTAGTATTATTTAATTTACTGTGGTAATAAAACTTTAACATGAAATCTATGTTCAATAATTTTTAAGTATCCAATACAGTCTTATTCGTTATAAGGATAATGTTGTCTAGCAGATCTCTGGAATTTTTTTCATCTTGCACAATTGAAACTGTATGCCAGCTTCTGATTTCCTCTTTCCCCCAGATCCTGGAAATATCAGATAAGAAATTAATTTCCAAAATATATAAGGAGCTCCTACAACTCAATAGGAAAGAACTAATAACCTGATTAAAAAATAAACTAACAGCTTAGGTAGAATTTTCTCCAAAGAAGAAACACAAGTGGCCAATAGTCATGTGACAAGATGCCCAATATCACTAACCATAAGGAAAATTTGAATCAAAATCACAATGAGGTGTCCCTCCCCAGCCCTTTACATTTAGGGTTTCTCTAAGTTGGCTATGCTGGTGTCAAACATGATATCCTCTTGCCTAAGTATCCTGATTTGCTGGGATTACAGGCATGCACCACTGTGCCTGGCTTGGATATATTTCTATCACCTATTTATATCTGTCTCTGGATTTCTTATTATCGAAAGGTTGGAGGCAAACAATAATACACACTTTCCCCCCCTAAAGTATCATATTTAGGTTAACCAAGGTGAGCTTGAGCACAGTGGGAGACAAGGCAGGTCAGGGGAATGCAGTGGCACAAGGCTACCACAGATGTGCAGCCCAGCTGTTCAGCACCACACAGGTTAAGGCAGAGCTGTCTGTGCACTGAGAATACATGAACACATACATGCAACTGCTTATTCTTGAGGTGACACGGACACTGCCCCAAAGAGGGGTAATCCCAAAGCCCCTTCAAAAGTGCTTCCACACTAACGGTAGATCAGTTGAAAAGCTCGCATAAGCTTCTTGGTATCGTTTTTGGTTCTCTCTTTTTGTCTCTATTTTTAAGACTGAAACCGTGCAATGGTTGACACTAGCTCTCAGTAGCAAAAATACCCAGAAAATGCCAACTTTTTGGCAGTTCTTTTTAAAAACATCTTCCCTGACTACAATTCTTATTTTTAAGCTCCTTCCTAGATAGCATATATCATATTTAAAATATTCTATTCAGATAAGTTTATTACTTTTTTAAATGTTTGCTGTATAATAGCAGCACCGTAGCACTGCTATAAAATACTCTGCTAACTGTATTTAGCCTTGGATCATAAAGATCACTCTCAGAGTTATCTCCAAATAGTATGATTCTATATATTTTTCTTTCTTCTTTGTAGTTTTCCCTGTTTAAAAATATTTTATAATGCATTTATATTAATGTATGCATATAAAACATGTCTTAAATATGATCTTAAATGATCTAATATCTTTTAGAATGGTAGAGTTATACTGATTTCCTATTAAAGAGTGTTGTTTTAGATGGTGTCCAGTGCAAACCAGCTCCTCCTGCCTCAACCCCCCCAACCCCCCAAAAAAAAGCTGGAGCTCACAGACTGTGAGCTGGAAATATAGCATTAACATATTTGGAAAAAAAATGCTTCAAGGCTGCGTTAAAGCTGTGATTTCCATTTACTAGTTGGGTTACTTTGAAAATGCTTCAGTGCTTTTTTTTTTTTCCTGTTAATGTTACAACCTTGTAAAACTAGTGGGTTCGTGGCCACATGTTGTGTATTCCCTGAGACTGACTGGGAGGAAGATGGCAGCAGGAACCTAGGGTGGGTTCGTTGGCTGAGTCTGAGGCAACTCAGCAATGCCACTTGAGGTCCCATGGAGTGCTGTCTTGAGGGTCCCAGGGTCCTGACATTTTGTGAGAGGTGAGTAACTGAAATAGCCAAAAGCCAGAGGATGTGTGAAGACTATTCCAAAGAACTTCAAGAATGAATACTACAAGGTACAGATACCCATTTTCAGTTCCGTAGGACGGACCAGAAAAGGGAGAGATAAAACCATGAACGCTCTGGGGAATGAATCTTAAAACTGGAGGAAAAAAAAAATAAGAGGTAAAACAGTTATGGAGAGTGTTTTTCCTATGAAGATTTTTGTATAGGATTCAGGTGGTGTTAGGGTCCTGAAATCTTAGGGAGGGGAAGTTTGTTTGGCTTGTGTATTCTGAAGAAATCTATTTCTGTATCCCCATAAAGAGTTTTTGCTGTGGAAAGAAAAAGAGTTTGCTGTATTGAAAGGGTCAGCCCCAAGCATCTTCAGATTCACTTGACATGTTGCACCAGGGTCCTGGGTTGAATCTGCAGTTTCGTCATGCCCTTCTTTCCTTGGGAGTAATAGCATCTCTTACAAAGTCAGCTCTCACATCTGGACCAAGAACTACCAGAGCCACAGCCAACATGTCCCATTGATGTTTCTGGGCAAATCCAGAAATCCTGGCCTCCTTGGAATCAGGCCTGGAAAAATGGAGAGCTAGGCAATTCCACATTAAAACAGTACCATCTCCTACTGATTAAAATAAATGTGTTTCACGGATTAATTCTCATATTCTCCAATCTTCACACAGTCTTATGAAGCAGATGCAGTTTAACAATGAGAAAACTGCAGCAGGTTCATATCATGCCCAAGATCACACAGATGCAGGTAGTTATCATAAGTAGAGCATGGAGGCCAGGCTGCAGGGTGCATGCAGTCTCTGTGACCTCACGCCTCTACAGGGCATCAAAGAGGGCATCGTTGGTTAGAGGACAGGCTACCAGTGATGGACTGGCATTTGTTTACCCACTCAGTAAACTTTTTTGTTTGTCACTAGGATTGACTTCATATGTAAATGTAGTGCACATGTAAATATGCATTGTAATCAGCTGTTTTTTTGCTATGACTAAAAGACCCAACAAGAACAATTTTAGAAGGGAAATTTTATTTTGCGGCTCATGGCTTCAGAGGTCTCAGTCCATAGACAGCTGGTTCCATTCCTTGGGGCTTCAGGTGAGGTAGAACATCATGGTGGAAGAATGTGGCAGAGAGAAGCTGCTCACATGATGATCAGGAAGGAGAGAGAGAGGGGTGGGAGGAGACTCCACTCACCAGATACAAAATATAAACCCCACAGACATGCCCCCAATGCCCACCTCCTCCAGCAACCCTACCTGCCTTCAGTTACCACTCAGTTAATCCCCCTGATGGATTAACCAAAACAATATATAAGAAGTTTCTTTCAAACACACAACACACACAATTAAATATGCCAAGAAAATAATATCACTTACTCTAATAAACTTTCACTTATAAAATCATCAATAGAAGATTCATGTATCCCATTAGGTAGACTCTTTATGGGCAAACCACTCATGATGAAGATTTTGGATAAAGTCAAGAAACAGCTTAAGTATAAAGTCCCACCCCAGTCTTCTGTTTTTTTATGATATTTTTATTGATGTATTATAATTTTACATAATAGTGGGATTCATTATTGTGTATTTGTACATGCACACAATATAATAATATAATTTGGTCAATAACATTCTCCAGTCTTTCCTCATTCCCATCTCTCCTCCCTCCTCCTGGTGCCTTTTTAGTCTTCTGGTTTTTAAAGAAGGCAATCCTCTTTCATGACCTAGGAACCTCCACTGACTCATGTACACCATACACAGGGACCGCACAGCCATTTGTAGCTGGTGAAGTCTTTTGTGTCTGCATAGTGCCTCTCGACCATGGATAAAGTGGAGTCATAGCATTAAGTCATAAGCACAAGTCTGGAGCCTTTGATACTCCATCTTAACCACCGGAAGGGAAATCATCAAAGCTTATCATGAAAGATGAGAAAGTGAATACTTTCAAGCATAAGTCAAAGTAAGTGATGGGAATAGAGGTAGCCTGTGAATTTTATAGTGTATTATTCATATACAAATTTCAGGGAACGATAACTGAGAATTAAATGGAGCAATTCTTTGTAGCTAATGGACATCTGTGTCCCCGGAGAAAGTTATTAGTATATCAACAGGGACAACTGTCGACCTTTCGTTAGGCATTCTGACTTTGCTCAAGTTGTCCTGCCAGGATGAATAACTGTGGTTTGTTCTTAGCTCCCTAAAGGTGATGCATATTCATGAAATGGGCACTTGTCAGGCAATCATTCTGTGCAATGAAAGGGAATTCTATTACCAGGCTTTGAAGTCTATCAAAGTGCACACAACACTGCACCACATGCTAAATGTCTCTCTCCAGAAGCCAAGGCCTGGAGCCCTAATGCAAAGCCAAATGTCTGGTCCCTGACTTCTCAGGAATGACCATGTTAAATAAGTAAAATAAATGCAAGGGACCCAAGGATGGGCATAAAGTAACACTACTTTATCTACATTAGAAGATACAATTTATTGAGTACATTGAACCAGTCATTTTATACCAATTAATTCATTTTCTCCATCTTTGTGAAATAGCAAATTCTATTCCTATTTTCAGATAAGATGTTAAGTAATTTGTTCCATGTTGAACAAGACACATGATTCTGAAGAATAGTGTTCAAGGTGATCTGTATGCACTATAATATCTTTCAGAATCCCTTTTTGTAGATGAGGACACCGAGGATAGTGGATTTATACAAATTGTCTGATGCCACAATACCAGACGGTGTGAGACATGGACTTTTCACAAGGTCTCCATGTCCAATGTGTGTGTGCTCTTTTCACTATTATAGCCTGTTTTTCAGGCTCCAAAATAAGGAGGATGCATGGTCTAGCCTAAAGGAACTGTCCAAGTAAAAGGTAGAAGTTAATCAGATGCTCATGATGGCAGAGGAGGCATAGTGTGAGACCCCTTCCTCGGCGTTACCTCAATCATTTTTTTTATTATTATTATTATTATTATTTTTATTTTTTATTGTGGGTTGTTCAAAACATTATAAATTTCTTGACATATCATATTCCACACTTTGATTCAAGTGGGTTATGAACTCCCACCTTCACCCCATACACAGATTGCAGAATCACATCAGTTACACATCCATTGATTTACAAATTGCCATCCTAGTGTCTGTTGTGCTCTGATGCCTTTAATTTCTTTTGTCTGTCTAATTTCTCTGTCCAGTGTCTCGA
>NW_026000093.1:4610006-4700154 GCF_001458135.2 Marmota marmota marmota | reverse complement strand
GCTCCGCCCCCTCTCCAATTGGTGTCACGCGGTCCCCACGCTGGCGAGCCGCTGGGCCTGCTCCGGGCGCTGGCGGCGGCCTGGCTTCTCCCCTCTGGCTCAAAGACAAATTGAGGAGACTCGGGTGACTGTGCCTCACCCCCCCTACCAGGAGACCAACTGCTTATGTCACCGCTGGAATTGATGAAGTTCTCTCCTCCGCCGCTTTCTGCTGACATCAGATCTCTGCCATGTTGGTATCGTATGCGAATGGCAGCATTTCGTTCCCCTTGCCGGGCAACCAAAGCAACGGGTGAGTCCTGACCGGCCCTCAGCAGGACCCGTACCGAGAAGCAGTTTCCGCGGGCTCCTAGCCCCGGCCCAGGGAAGTTCCGGGAGCCGGAACTCGGCCTACCTCAATCATCATGTCATTCCATGCACTCACTTTCTTGTAAAGAGTCACTTACATGGTCTTTCTCTAAACCAGATATTTGGAAGGGCTTGTCTTCAAAGATTTCTATTTTCCTCACCGTTTCCCCAGAATTCAGAACTATGCCAAGGTACATGGTAGGTATGAAATGAATGTTGTTAGATTGAATTTGGTTTTGTGTACCCCAAACAAACTAGCTACAATAAGAGGTAACATTTAGATAGCATTATCAAATTCTGTATTTTTATAATATTAAATTCTACATGATTTCTACATAATATCTTCATGACAGAGGGATACGCAAAAATATACAGTCCCCAATTTACAATGATTTGAATTACAATTATTTGACTTTATGATGTTACAAGACTGAGATGTACTTTGAATTCTGAATTTTTCCTGAACTGGTGGTCTGCTGTATGTCTAATCCTCTGTCATGACGTTGGGCATCAGAAGCGAGCTGCAGTTCCAGGCAGCCACAGAATAAGCAAAACAACTTAAACATAAGTGCACTGTGTTGCTATTTAGGTATATTCAATGTATTTAGGTATATTCAATGCAATTTTGATTTATGATACTTTCTACTTACAGTGGGTTTATCTGAAAGTACCCTTATTGTAAGTCGAGGAGCCTGTGCAGTTATTGCCTAAATGCGTAAGTAATGCCCTACAAATATAATAAGCTCATGCTAGGCTTTAAGCCTTTCAGTGATCATTGTTGAAGAAATGAGTCTGAGGACTGATTATGTCAAGACACTCAAGAAAATAATTCTCTACATGAAATGCCAAGTTGAAGCTCTAAGCAGAAATGATGAAGTTCTCTGATGGATATCAGAATGTGGAGCAGAGAGGTGTGAAATTCATTTTGGTTTAAGCACTATTCTATCCTGCAGTTAAATGTGTCTTGGCATTTTCTTACTAAATTCTTAATAAAGGAATTACAGTTTACAAATGAGGAATAGCTCTGCATTGGTGATGAGGAGATGGCAGATGAGTAGGTTTGTGGAGAACATGAGGAGGTGGCGTAAAGAGTGATTCTCATTCTCTGTGATTGAGACAGTGGGGCTGCTATTTGGTGCATGGTGAATTGTAGTGTAGTAAGAGCAGGAGTGAGGGGCTGGGGGTGTAGCTTATGGTAGAGCACTCACCTAGCGTGTGCAGAGGTCCTGGGCATGATCCCTAGCAACACACATATAAGCAGCAGAGACTTTTGGAGAACTGCCACAGGTTTTGTATTCCTCCCTCTTCCCAAGAAGTACAACAGCTTGTCTCCAAACAAATGCTCAAAGAGTACACAATTATGCTAAGGAGATCCAAGTTCTCCTTTCTTCCTTCATGATGTTCTATGGGCAGTGTGCCTTCTTCTCTGTCTTATTGTACTCATTTGAATTAAGGGGTTTTATGAGCTGTGTCTATGGTCTCGGTTCTATGATTTGAAATTCTCCTATGTCTATCTTTCCATTCAGCATATTCTCCATAAGTTCACCAGGGCCTATCTGATGAAGGACCTAATTCCTAGTACAGGTGTAAGTTTTATGAGAGCTATCCTTTAGGTTTGTTTATTTGCTTAATTTTTTTTTGCAGTAGTGCAAATTGAATCTAGGGCCTCAGGCAATCTAGGCAAGTGCTCTACCACCAACCACCCCGAGCTATCCCAAGGTTCAATCCAGCATCAAATACTCAAGTAGTTAGGAAACTTTAAGTTCTATATCAACTGTGACTGTGGAATGATAAATTAGTGCACTCTTAGAAAACGGAAATAATATATTTAAATCCCATTTTATTTTGGGCACAGATTTTATGTAAAGTAGTAACAGATATTTATTTAGAATTTGAAACCAACATTACACATTAATTTTTAGGCCAATATTTCCCAAACAAAAGCCATCTGTTTTAGAATTAAATATCGACTGTTATGGTTTAGATATGAGGAGCCCCCCAAAATCTCATGTGTGAAACAATGAAAGAAAATTTAGAAGTGAAATGATTTGGTTATCAGAGGGGTAATCCAATCAGTGCATTAATCTCGTGATAGGGATTAACTGGGTGGTAACTGTAGGCTGGTAGGGTGTGTATGGAGGTGGGGTCAATAGGGATGTGGCCTTAGAGTTTATATTTTGTTCATGATGAGGGAAGTACTCTCTTTCCTTTTTTTCTTCTTTCTTTTCTTCCTTCCTTCCTTCCATTCCCCCCCCCTCTCTCTCCCCCTCTCCATCTCTCTGCTCTCCTTTACCACACTTTTTGCCTTGATGTCCTACCTTACATTGAACCCTGAGGAATGGAGGTAGCCATCTATGGACCGAGATCTATGAAACCCAAATAAACTTTTCCTCCTCTAAAATTGTTCTTTTCAGGTCTTTTGGTTGCAGCAAACAAAAAGTTGACTAAAATATTGACTTGATTATTTCAAGACTTTACTCATGCACTTACTTATTTTTAACTCTTTAACACATTAATACCGGAGTTGGTGGTCCTACTATATACCAAAAACATAGTTCAAAATCATGTTTTTTTTTTTTTTGTCATTGTACAGGGGATTGAGCCAAGTGATTTCCAACACTTTTTATTTTGAGAGTTTTGCTAAATTGCCCCAATTGGCCTTGAAAACTTGCAATCTTCCTGGATCAGTCTCCTAAATAGCTGGGATTACAAACATGGACCATGGTGCCCTGCTCAAGATCATGATTTATAAACTGGCTGTCAGATACCTCTCGGATACTTCTGGATTCTGTTATTGTAAGCACCGGAACTGCTGGCTCAGTTTGTGTGTCTTTTAGATTTTAACTAGGTTATCCTTCTCTTATCCCCTTCAAACAACTTGACAAATTTCTCTTTTTTCTCCTGAATGGAATGGTCTAATAATCCCCCCTCCCGCATCAGCTTTAAGAAGCAGAGAATAATGACTTGGCTGAATTCAAGGAATGTATGTAGTCTATTACACAGATTATCTGTTTGTATGGAAGAATAATCAGGAGATCAAGTACTAATGAGCAAAGAGGTATGCAGGGCAACACAAAGTTCCCAACAATGGAAAGTCACTCAGCTGTTCAGCGCCAGAAATGCTTACCCAGTATTTTCCTCCAATTCATCACCATAACAAACAGGAAAAGTAATTAGAAACAAAGCAAAGGCTCTGGCAGCTGGCTCTCATCTTCTCAATTAGAGCTGCAAGTAAACAATGTGTTTGGATCCTTCAGCTGCCACAAGTGTAACTGCTCTGGATTAAGGATTCTGTTAAAGGAATACCCCTGTGCTCTCTCTAGTTACTTCTTCAAATGACCAATCTCAGTAACCAATTCCCATCTGAAATTCTACTCTGAGCCCCTAGCTGTTTCCTTATTTCCTGATGCCTGAAAAAACTTGAGATTACTTGTTGATTTTGTCTCACTCTTTTTTGTTCATCAAAGAATATTTATTATGTGGCCAAGGGATGTATGACAATAAGCCAGGTAATATGCAGCAGTGGGCAGAATAAGAAAATAAGTCTGTCCTAATAGTTTTAAAGACTAATTTAGATTAGAGGAGGTAGAGGCATTTGGCAAGAAATGCATTTCCCTACCTGGTTTAGTGATTTTCGACCAGGTGGGAGTCTTATTGATTCTGGATGGGAAACGGGTCAGTATCTGTAACAGGAATGAGAGTGGCAGGACAAGTGGTCAAAGTCAATTCCATCCTGAGAGAACCACAGAAGAAATACACTGGGTCAGACAGCAAAGGACCAGGACAGGTCAAAGAATGAGTTTGGAAGACACAAGCAGCAAATTCATAGAAGGTAAAGATAACATCACTAATAAGGCCAACTGTAATGTGAATAATGCTATATTTGTTGAGGATTTAATTACTTATACCTGTTTAATTATCTTAACCCTGTTTATGGAGGAAGAAAGGCTTAAAACTTTTGGTAACTTGCCCAAACAACAGAGATTACTGAATGTTATGCAAAGAGTGATTGGAGAAAAATTATGAGAAATGTAAAGGGATTAAGGGCCTAAATAAGTGACTTTTAGAAAATCTTCCATATTGACCAAAGTGGAGCTGCCGTTTAGTAGTACACTGTAGACAGGAACAACAGTATTCTACTGGATACATGACTAGAGTTTATAAGAGCAAGTAAGTTCCAAGCCTGTGAAATGAATGCTTGAATGAAGGGCTATTAGAGAATAAATGGTCATTAATGGTTCAAATCTAGCTCTCAGTTGCCCAACAACTTACCCTGAGAAAAGGCCTCCAGGTTTTGAATTTTTACTTTTGCGGTCCATTTGGGAGAAAAAAAAAAGAAATTTGTTCATAATCTAAGGCAATACAGCAGAGCTGCAAAGTAAATACTTTGGAATGAAACAAATCTGGATGTGAAATCTGGCTTTGCTATTTACTACCTGAGCAAGTTGGTAGGACTTGGGCAAGTTATTCATTTGCCTCATACATTAAATAGGGGAAGTACAGCCAAATTCCTGACATTTAGGTCCATGTTTCTTCAGTATAGCAAAAGGCTCCCATATCTATTCCAAGCACCATTTTGAATTCCACAGGAAAGAAAGAACCACACTAAATTCATGATATAACTCATCTCAATGTGCTACTTTTCCTAGAGAATGTACCATTCAGGAATAGTCGCTTAGGTTAAGTCAAGAACGACAAAAAAAAAAAAAACAAAAACAAAACCCTGACTCTAAAGTTATTCGAAGGAAGCTATCTGTAAGAAGTTTCTCTTTGTAAAGTCAAGCCTTCCAATTATTTCAAGGGTCCTCCTTTATGTTCCATTTAAGACAGCCAATTTGCCATTATTTTCTTTAGGTTTCAGTTAACTAGTGTTGAGGGAGTCAACTCCCGGGGCTATTCAGTTTTAGTCACTGAACCCATCTCCACACCAGTCAGCCTGAGTTTCATGCGTCACTGGACAGAATCACAAGGCTGCAATGTGATCTTTTTTGTCTTTTTAGGGGACATAAAAGAGTTGCCTTTTCAGCAGCAATAAGGGGAAAACAGACAATGACTTAACTCCTGCTCTCAGGATGGAGAAAATAGCAGAAAAATATATGTAATTCAGAGGCATTGAATATACTTTGTAAATTTCAAAGAGATGAAAGTTTCTCTCTCTCTCTCTCTTTCTCTCTCGCTCTCGCTCTCTTTAAGTGAAATGGTTGAAAATTATTAAAAGCAAGAAAGTTTCAGGTCCATTAATTTATTGTAGCTTCAGGATTTGGGCCTTATTGTTTTAACTGGTGCATTTAATAATAATTTCTGTCGTTCTCAAGAGATTGCTTGAAGACATTTATGTGGCATCTGTGATCTGTTGGCATGAACTATTTAAAAATGGAAAAAGTTATACCTTATCCACACACCTATATGAATCTAAACTTTTAAATTTAAAATCTGCTAGAGAGCTGGAGTCTTTTTTTACATCATCTATGTATCTTTATATTCCTGGGCTTCTCATTAATCCAGCTTTTTACATTGAGGTGGTCTTAGATTATTTGCATTAAAAGGATTGCAAAAGCTCAAAACATCTTCTGCTTGATTTTTCTTTATAATATACCATTTAGGTCAGCATGTATCCTTTGTAAATTATCTGCAGTCATGGTTGCTGCTTGCTTGCCAAGGCCATTCATTTTATTGGAGAACCCTGATTTAGAAACCTAATATGTTTATTAGGCTGAAATCGGTCTCCTTATAACTGATCTTTTCTGTTGACTTTAGGGAGGAACCTATAAACATATTTTTGATTATAATAACATTATTCAAATATGTAAAAGAAACATTTGTTCATCGAAGAAACTTTGGAAAGTATAACAAAGAAGAAAAAACAAAGCAAACTCATCTATATTTTTACTTTGCCGAAATACTATTGGCATTTAATATGTTTTCTTATAAGTTTTCCATGTGTGCTTGTAAATACATTCAGCTGCAAAACTGAAATAATACTGGCTTTATACACTGTTTTCAGAACTATGACTTATGTTGTGAAATTTTCTCACATCATTAAATATTTTTCCAAAGTTTTGTTCCCCCTGTCCCCCATCAAACCCAGAGCCTTGAGTATACTAGGCAATCACTGTATTATTGGTCTACAAATGCAGCCCCAAACTATGTTTTTTAAGTAGTAGCCCCAATTTTGATATGTCATAATTTACAATTAGCTCCTTGCATCCACATGTTCCACATCCTTTGATTGAACCAACTGCAGATTGAAAATACTTGGAAAAAAATTTGCATCTGTACTTAACATGTATAGACTTTTACTCTTATTCTTTATTATTATTATTCCTTATATAATGACAACTATTTACATTTCATTATTATTCTAAGTAATGTAGAGATGATTTAAAGTATAAGGGAGGATTGTGTAAGTTATTTTCATATACTACACCATTTTTTATAAGGGACTTTAGCACCCTTGGGTTTTAGTATCTGCAGGGGTCCTGAGACCAATCCTCCACAAATATTGAGAAATGCCTATATTTACCATTCTCTTCATTTGTTGGTCATTTAGTTCAGATAAATATATGTACATAAAACTTAAAATTTGTACCCTACAAACGTGTGTGATTCTATGAATGGTGTGACTCTACTTCATGTTCAACCAGAGAAGTGAAAAATTGTGCTCCATTTGTGTACTATGAATCAAAGTGCATTCTGCTGGGCTGGGGATGTGGCTCAAGCGGTTGCGCGCTCGCCTGACATGCGTGCGGGCCAGGTTCGATCCTCAGCACCACATACAAACAAAGATGTTGTGCCCGCCGATAACTAAAAAAAAATAAATATTAAAATTCTCTCTCTACCTCTCTCTAAAAAAAAAAGTGCATTCTGCTGTCATGTGAAACTAATTAAAACAAACAAATAAATAAAGTTTAAAAACCTTAAAATTTGTGTTCCAAGTATTTGAAAAGCATGTGTATGTATGTGCCAAGTCTTTTCAGAGTTAAATATCCATCAGTAGTTTATTTCTTCTCTATTGTGTTCTCTGCCTTTTACCTTAATCTCTTTCTTCTTAATTTAATTTGTTTGCTTGTACCTTTCACCCACAATATTTTGGTTGGTATGTGAGCATTCAGACCAAATCAGAAATATATATTTTCCCAGAATTGATGAATGCTCCATAGTCTAATAATGCAAAGTAATATTTCATTTGTTTGTTTTATTGACTAATGCCAGCTAAAACTATACTTAATTATTTTTGTTTACAGAACTTCACAGAGTACTTGGTATATAGTCCTTGGTAGACACTAATTAAAATTAAAAAAAAATATTTTCTTTATCCTAGACTTAATATAATTTGTATTTATTCATCTTATATTTAAATTTGTGTTATTATTGCAAGAACCACTTAGAATATGACTATGCTAGACAGCATATGACCTTTTCTGCAAAGCTTCATGTTATTTGCACATTTAACATGTCTTTCTCTACTGCTCTCTGTTTTGTTAATAAGGTATTGAGCCAGACAGAAATGAAGCCACAGATTCCAGCAGCCTTAGAGAAATCTCCTTCTAGTTTGAAATCAATCCATATACCTGTGGCTGTTGACAAGCTTTTGACCAAACTTACACCTGGTTCTTGTGAGATGATTCATTTAAAACCACCTGTATTAAGTTTCCTCCTCCTCCTCCTCCTCCTCCTCCTCCTTTTATTTCTGGGGAATTGCTATCTTTCATTTCCTGCTTTCCAGTGCTAGTGTTTCATATATTTTATCTGCTTTTTTATTGTTTCAAATGGGAGGGTAAATGTAGTTTTGTCTTGATTATCCCATGTTGGACAGAATAGAACTGCACTTTGGATATTAATCTTAGATTTGTCACATAGTAAGAGTGGAATCTTGCTCTTTAGTTACATAATTTTCACAAGAACACTGGTATTCATTCTAGTTATCTTTATTTTCTATATGAAACATTTAGTTCATTTACAGAAATACTGATATATTTTGATTTATTTTTGTCTTCTGGTTTCTATTTTTTTTACCTTTTTATATTTTCTTTATTTTTTAAAATAATCTTTCTTTCTTAAATTCATTTGTATTGATTGCTTGCTTCTCTTCTCAGTTTTCCTTCTGGTAGTTTGGAACTTAATTTCAGTTCTACATTTAGTGGTTATGCTAAAAGTTTTAGCATGTATTTGTATATATGTATACACTTAAACTATAGGAGTCTATATAAAATCAATATTTTCATCATCTTCTCAAAGAAGGACTTCAACAACATTAATTCTAACAGTTCCATCTGAATATATATTCCATTTATCATTTATTTTAATTCTCTTTTTACAGTTCACATAGGGATTATTTTTAAATTTATGCCATCAATATATAGTTACATTTTCTCACTTTACAATTTTTTTGCTTTTTATTTTTTCTTACAAATAGATTTTAGCATTTATCTTCTGGGGAAAAGCTCTGAGCTTTTATTTTTCTATCTAGAGTACTGACCTTCAGATAGAAATAGCCATGCCTACAGAAGTACACAGACAGACTGCTCCAATAAGTGACCCTGGTGGTACTTTTCAGCATCGTATGCCTCTTGAGAAATTTTTATTGCACCTGTTTTTCAGAACTGCTGTCCTGACCCTTCAGACTAGATCTATACCCCCCACCCAGTGCCTGCCCTGTCCTTGATGGGTATTTATTTATATCTTCTTATCCACCTAAATTGCCCTACTTTTTCTGTAAGACAGAGTGTTTTCTGGTTCCTCTTTAAAGAGTTGACAAAATAAAAAACAAAATGAAACAAAACAAAAAGGAACTTGATTAAGATTTACACATAGAGTGAAGAGATCCATGATAGCTCTTTTATATTTCTTTTACAGAATAATAACTTGGATGCATCTATTCATCCTCAAGTGTCTCTAGCTCTCTTGCACGAAGGTGAGCATTAGTGAGAGAGGAAGGATATAGGAAGGAAGTGAGAGTGTATCATTCTGGTACTCTGGTGGTAAAGTTGCGGTCTGAAATGAACATGAGCTGCCTGTATTCCTTCAGAGTCTGGGCCTGAAAAACTGAGATTTACAGAAATTAGGGATAAAGAAGAAGGGAATATGGAATTTGGAATATGCATAGACTACTCAGTGAATGCATTCTTTATGGAAAGAAAATATTGATAATAATAATTATTCACTTAGCATAACTGATGATAATTTTATATTTCATTATTAGGTTTACCAGGGATGTCACTCAGGGCAGCTCATCATTTCCCTGATGGGGACATTTCAGTAGGCAGAGACTAAAGAGATTGGCTTCTGATTAACAACAACTTAAAAAAAATACAACTTTTTTTTGATGCATAACAATTTTACATAATAGTGGGATTCATTGTGGCAAATTCATATATAATTTGATTTAATTTCATTCTCTAGTATCTCCTCTTGTCCCTCCCTCTGACCCCTTTCCCTTATTACACTGTTGTCCCTTCTATTTTCACGAGATCCCCACCCCCCATTTTCTCTCTGATTTCCACATCTAAGAGGAAACATATGACCCTTAACTTTCTGAGTCTGGTTTATTTTGCTTAACATAATCCTCTGCAGTTCTATCTATTTTCCTACAAATGACATAATTTTGTTCTTCTCTATGGCTGAGTAGAATTTTTATGTATATATGCTACAAACTCTAATATATATCTTACATTTTTCTTTATCCATTCATCTGCTTAAAGACACTTAGGCTAGCTCCATAACTTGGCTGTTGCAAATTGTGCTGCTATGAATATGGGTATGCGTGTGTCCCCATAGTATGTGGACTTTAATTCTTTCGGATAAATGTCAAGGAGTGATATACCTGGATCATAGGGTGGTTCCATTTCTAATCCTTTGAGGAGACTCCATGCGATTTCCATAGCACTTGTATTAATTTGCATCTGCACCATCAATGTAGAAAAGTTCCTTTTTCCCTGTATCCTTACACTTACGTGTATCCTTGAGGATTGCCACTCAAACTAGAGTGAGAAGAAATCTCAGTGTGGTTTTGATTTGCATTTCCCTGATGGAGAAATGTGTTGAACAGAAATTAAAAAGGCTGTGTTTTCTTTAATGTATGTTCTTGGCACATCTGTCAGGGAAAGCTAGGCTAAATTTAATTTTGCTCAGTATGGTCATTTGACTCTTGATAGTTATTTTCTAATCTTTGGTAAATGAAATTAGGAATCTACTCTTTTACATGTGTGTGTGGTGTATGTGGTAAGATCCTGCCAACCTGGCAGATATTTGTTGGTTATTTGCATTTCTTTTGAGAAATGTCTTTTTAGTTCATTTGTCCATTTATTGATAGGGTTATTTTTATTTGTTTTATTTTCTTCTTTGGTGTTAAGGGTTTTTTTTTAATGTATTCTGGATATTAATCCTGTGCTAGAAGGCTATCTGGAAAATATTTTCTCCTATTCTGAAGGTTCTCTCTTTATGTTATTGTTTCCTATGCTGTGTGAAGCTTTTTAATTTGATGCTATACTCTTTATTAATTCTTGGTATTATTTCCTGATTTCTGTTCGTCCTATTGAATAAGTTGAGCCTGAGCTTATATGTTGAAGCGTTGATCTTTTGTTTTCTTCTACTCATGCAAAGTTTCTGGTCTAGATGCAAAATCTTTGAGCAATCTACAGTTGAATTTTATGCAGGGTTAGGGAAAGAAATCTAGTTTTATTCTTCTGTTGGTATATAGATACCATCTAATATATGGATATCTAGTTTTCCCAGCACCATTTGTTTAAAAGGCTGTCTTTTCTTTAATGTATGTTCTTGATATTTCTGTCAAGGATCAGGTGTCTGTTTTAGTATGGGTTTTATAACAGCAGATCTTAATATAGAATCCAGTGGTCTTTTTACTGCATCATACTTTATCAGCAATGAACAATTTAAAATAAGAAATTGGAGATACTGTTTTTCATGTCTGTCTTCCAACCAAAGTAAAACGTCTTCACAATGGTCTTATTTTATTGTTTACAAGTGCATTGGTTGAATTAATGATGGCATGCGCATTCTATGTTCTTAAGATGTTCATGGATGCATCATAATTTTTCTACAAAAGTGTGAAAATGTCATTTTATAAACGTATAATCTCACCCATTGGAATAGTATGACTTTGTTTTGGATTCTGAGGTTCAGGCTAAATTTAATTCTGCCCATTTTACTCTTGATAGTTATTTCTAATCTTTGGTAAAGGAATTTCCTTTTTTACATGTGTATGTGGTGTATGTGGTAAGACCCTGCCAATCAGTAGCTTCCATGAAACCCCAAATGTACCCCTGAAAATTCTGACCAACTTTCTCCTGATCAAGAGATTAAAGGATGCCAGAAATTATAAATTGGCTAAGAAGCTGGAAATGCTTCCAGACCTAAGCAAGCAATTACAGTCATTCCGCCATTCCAGTCATACAATAAAACTGCTGACTAGAAACTACAATGACTTGTGCAGTGTTCTTTTGCTCATTATAAAAACATTTCCTCTGAAAATAGGTCATTGCAGAACAATTTTTTTTTCTCTTTTTAGTTACTAGACACAAACAATAATGCGCTCTAATGGAAAATCACTTTAATCAAAGTCAGAAGATCTGAAATCTCCTGTGATGAAGAAGATGAGATTCACAGGTCACAGATAATTTTGTGAACTTTTCTGGGCCATGCTTTCTCATTTTTTAAAAAAGTCTGAACTGAAAAACATGATTAACAAAATTACCTACATAATATTATAAGTACTGTTTTTTTGGTTAACCTGAAGGGTAAAAATTATTTTTAATGTATTCACTCAGTGTTATTCATTAATTCAATTATTTATCATACAATTTCTGAGTGACTTTGCTGTGCAAGCTATTGTATTATTTATTTCAAAATTATATCTACTTTAATTAATTAATATTTATTTTCTTATAGAAGGAAGATAAATAGAGTAGAGGAAGGGGTTTGGGAAGAAGGGAGGAGGGGAAGATCTGGGGAAGTACTGTGAATGAAATCTACCAAATTTTGCTATGCTTATGTACAGATATATCACAGTGAAATTTATATATTTATACATACACAAACATATGTATATAAATATATAATATGCACTAATTTAAATAATAATAACAATAAAGAAGGGAGATCAGTACAGTGGAGCAAATGGATCAGGGGGAAGGAGGGAAAGAAGGAAAAGGAAGGCAAGAGGGAATGACATTCATCAAATTATGCATGTATAATGAATATGGCATAATGAATCTCATCATTATAATTTTACTGCACCAAACAAAAAATAAGAAAATATTTATTTTCTTCTTGGAAGAGCCTACACCCATACCTCCCTCTCTCCCTCCATCCATTCCTCCATCTGTCTTTTATCAGTAAATATGTATTGATCACTATTGCTTGTGAGTCTTTAGAAGTTCATGGACTTTCTAATAAGGTAACATTTCTACATTACCTGGACGATTTGATTAAAAAATATATACAAATCTTTACCTCATCTATCAATTAAAAGAAGAATGATTTTTGGAATAGAAGATAATAGTATTTAATGTGTTATTTAAAATTTTAATGAGTTTTGTAATGGTAGTGATATCAGAATTTATATTAAATTGAAATATGAGGAATTTTGTGTGATGTGAATTGTGATTGTGTACTCTGATCTGATGTGTAACACCAGAACTCATATAAATCTATACTAACAAGTTATGATGGTATTTAAAGAAATGGGTTGAGCAAACTTCTTCCCATAAGAGAGCTCTCCTTCCTTCAGCCTGTTGGATTATAACAGTGACCAATTCATTAGAAATAAGTGATCTATTATGGTAAAGACTGGATGATAGTAATAATATTCACCAAAATACCCAGCTAGTTGTTTCTTCATTTAAATTGCTACGGTGTTATTAATCTTGGCAGAAGACTTCCTCTCCTGTAAAATTAAAAATGGGAAAGTTGTATGATTCTTTATTCTGCTGCTTAGCTACATTGTAGATAAATTTGTTCCTCACCTGGTGTTTCATTCAGAATAATTTTTAGGCATTGAATTCAGATCAAATTAGATTTGTAAGATTGTTTATGACCTTTAAAACAAATTTTTTTTGCCTTGGAATGAGCAAACATGTAATATAACTACATGCTAGAGGCCAGGCCACTAGTACAAATGGATTTAGAAAAAGCAGCCCCTGCCTTCCATCTGTTTTTAGGAAGAGGAAATGGTACTTTCAAAGAGTTCTACTGAAAATATCCCTTACCTCTGAGAGTCACATTGTTGGCATATTGATTTTGATTTGCTCACTTATTCTACAATGTAGTGAGGTCATAGACATTTATTTAGTGTCTGTGGCTCTTCAGATAAGATATATATTTTCTTCTTGGACGATCCCAAATCCCTCTCTTCTTCCTTCCTTCCTTCCATTCATCCATCTATCCATCTTTTGTGAGTAAGTGTGTGTTAATCACTGTTGTATGCAAAAACATTTAAAATTTTGTTGACTTTCTGTCCAGGTAACATTTCTAAAGTTGATCTCACTGTAGAATAAATTATAGTACAAAAATACTGTCATAGGAAACTATACATAAAAAGTAGCAGATTGATTAAAACAATAAAAGAAAGAAGGCAACCATTTTTTTCTGTAATGTGAATGCACTTTGTGTGGTTTTCGCTGTGGGTATTTAGTAAAGCAAAAGTAAGGGGTGGGGGAAAATCATTCTGTTTTTTAAGAAATGGTGTATTTCCTCAGAACTATAAAAACGTAGTGTATTTCTTCTTTTGTCTCTTAGTGGCCATGCTTAGTGCCTGGTACCCAAGCTGGGAGCCCTAGTGCATGGTGCTTATAGAATAGCAGCCAATGCAGGGGCAGCCACACTGGGTCACAGTCAAGCTTTCTTGTCAGGTTAAAGGCTTTATAAAAGGCATCATCACTGAGCAGAATTTTTGAAGGTGAGTGGATATTTCTAGCATAGAATGGGGGGAGTAATTCTAAAAAAAAAAAAGGACAGTAGATAAGACATGAAAGTATGCATTGAAAACAAAGGGTGTCACAACTGTT
This sequence comes from Marmota marmota marmota, assembly GCF_001458135.2. NCBI lineage: Eukaryota > Metazoa > Chordata > Mammalia > Rodentia > Sciuridae > Marmota > Marmota marmota. The sequence goes on along the minus strand of NW_026000093.1, from coordinate 4,685,782 downwards.
GACTGGTGTAAGGAAGGGACGTGGAGGAAGTTAGGATGGGTTTCACACACCACATAAGCAGCTCTGATTGGGCTCTCTTAGCAATAGAGTGTCATGGGAGGATTTAAAAATAAACCAACAAAGCAAAATTATTTGCTTTCCTAAAGAAAGCTCTCACAGCTGTATGCCAGAGGGATGAGGGGCATAGGTTAGCCAGTTCCGTGGTGACGATGTGGGCATAGGACCTGTCAGGGGAAGGTGCAGGGGACGTAGAGGTTGCCTTGGCTATATGGGCTCAGGAGGAGGGAGTAGCTCCCAGGTTTCTGATTTTGTGTCTAAGTGGATAATAGGAAAATGGGAAAGAGGAGGATTTTTCTGGACTTTGGGAGAAATTGAGGTACCTTGTATGGTGCCTCATCTATTAGATCAAATGGATGAATGAACATCAGGCATGAAAGATGTGGTAAATATGTCAATCTAAAAAAAATACAAAAATTCTCCAAAAATACTTTAGTTAATTTGTGACTAGCAGAATATTGGAATAGCAGACACTGCAATGGGAATACTCAAACCATAGTAAACTGTGTGTATATTCAAATTGATTGAAGCAAGGGAAATTTGTTAAGGCAAAAATGAGGAGGATTGCATCAGATATTTTGTGACAACAATCCTTGGCCACAGTGATTAATAATAGGAGTCATGTTCTTCTGAGGTTGCATAGATAGTTGCTGGGCAATTGTTCTCACAGAAGTAATGTGCGTCTAAGGTTGTGGTGGCTTTTGTGCATATTTGTGGTCCTGCCAGTCTTTTGTGATAGTTAATATCAGGCAATCACACATGAGAACCTTTCCTTTATAACCTCTCAACTTCATTTATTATTGGTTAGGCTTGACAAAAGTAACTCCATTTTGGTTCTAGGAGAATGGTAGAATTTTGTTATGTTTACCTATGTACATGAATGTATGAATCTCTCCCTTCATTGTATGCACATATATATAGGTATGTATGTATAGATACACACACACACATACATACATTTATACTACCTTAGAATTCTTGAAATACTTTTTATTCACTTTTATATAGTTACTTGAAAGTCAAAAAATTTCTTATGAAGGTCAAGGAAGGAGAGAAAGGGGCCCAAGGCAGAGACTGAAGGATAGTAACATTGTAGAGATAGTCCTAAGAACATGATTTAGAAAAGAAATTGGAAATAGACTGTTTATAGAGACAGCAGAAGAGCAAGAGGAACTTGAGGAGGAAGGCAGCAAAATACCACCGAAAGGACAAGCACAATAACCACCAGATTCACTGAGTGTCTATCCAGAGTGGACATGCAACCTAGACCAGGGCCACGTGCATGAGGCAGGAAAGGAGGAAGCTGGCTTGCAATGTGTTGAAGAAGGAATGCAACTGAAGTGTGAGATGTGGAAATTGACTTATCTTAAAAATAAGTTTAGGAACTGTTTTTTTTTTTTCAGTTGTTTTTATTGGAACACAGATAATGTCATAAAAGATAAACCAAAAATATATTAAATAATTTACTAAAATTTTGTTGGATGAAGATATGTTTCCCAAAAAAGGATATAGCATAGCTGACAAAGTTTAGACTATTGCAAAATCTAATGTCTCTGTTCCCTTGTGTAACTCCAGGAATGAAGTGGTGAATGTATAGACAGATGATTCCCAGCAGTTGGCAAACAGGATACATTTCCCAACACTTGGGTAGGTCTGGTGCCTGACACTCAGGCACTGAACTTCAAGTGACAGTGACCTGCTCTGTTAGTCTCATTTCTGTTAACTGGGTGTTTCTTTTCTTTCTCACAATTGATTTTGAATTGGAAGAAAGTATATTTTGAATTTTCATCAGACAGCATGGTTTTGCTAACGTGTTTTTTTTCCCCTTTACTTATATAACTGTATGTTGCTGAACTGAAACTTGTTCTGTATTTGCTTTAGATTTCTAGTATTTCCTTTTTTGATTTCCAGTATTTTTAATTTTTTCCAGTTACAAATCATAGGTGGTTCATTCTATTTTTATTGTTCTTATTATTTTGGTTTAATACTCAGGATCGACAGTAATGCTAGGGATACAAATTTTCCATTGTGTACATAAAGGTAGTGAGACAACCTCTCTGATTAGGCAGAGATACGGTAACTAGACGATGACAATGTAGTATTTAAAATGTTCTAATAGCAGAATATATGTTGATACTCGCAATGTTTTGACTACTGGTACACATTAGACACACTATCCCATCAACTTTGCATGCCTTAGGACATTTAATACTGAGTTTCATTATCCTAGTTTTATGATGAGGAGCCTCTGAGACAGTCACACAGCTGGGAGTGGCCAAGTGTGACACAATCAAGTATGTGTCCCCGGCTCTGAAGTCTGCTTTTCTAACCACTATGCTACACTGCCTGTCATTTCAAAGGCCTGAGGGGAGCACAGGGGAATTTCCAGAGAGTGGCTGATGGGGACTGCTTCTCTGTGCAACTGAAGGATGGATGTGGAGGCTCATCAATAGCATTCCAGTAGTTTTGAACATCAGGAAGCACCCAAACAGATGGTGTCCTAGCTCTTCTTTCTTCTGATCTTCTTTAAGCATGCTCTCAAGGTTTTGTGGCATCTTTTACACCTCGATCCCTGTGAGAGAAGCAGAAGAAAGGAAATGGCCTTCTAGGAGAAGAACAACGTGTGTACACATGTAGGGCTGTAAAACAGTGTGGCTAGGGACTGATGAAAAGTTCCACCTGATGGGGCTGGGAGAGAACCAGGGAATGCCAGGGTATGGAGTTGAATAAGAGCTATGCAAACTGGCTCAGCTCTATTCATAACAGGGGCATCAGGGGATCTAGGAGGACATCTCATGCCCGACAAGCCCCAGATCACCAGATAAATGGTCAAAGACCAGATGGTGGGGTGATGTTTCTGACTCCCCCAGAACAAAGTAGCAATCTAGTGATAGGAAACAGGAAGGACAATCAGGATAAATATAGGACAAGATAAGAATATAACCAAGTCCGATCTCAGTGACTCTGTAAGATTCTTTCTACTTTCAGACGATGTTTATTGGGTCACGTGCAAATAGGCCTGCCTTGTCTAGTGGGATTGCTGATGCTGATACTGACCTGTCCTCCCTCCCAGGCATAGGAGCATTCTGAAGAGCCACACAGAAACCCAGAGAGAGCATACAAGAGTGAAAACTATTGCATAGTAGAATACTGAACCTGATACTATGGATTATGTTAAATAATTACTTTCAAAGGCTAAATATTATTATTTTGAAAAACATTTTCAGAAGGAATGACAAAGTTAGGAATGTCTTAACATTCAACAGGCTATGGCACTTTGGTTTTATATGAAAATCCACTTAGAGCATCTTATTACCAAATAAAAGACACGATTTGGTATAATATGATGTTTCATTACCTTTAAGTGAAGCTTTGTTATTGGCTCCTATTTTCACATGCAATGGATGGTGACTCATAGTCAGTCTGTGGCCTCACACTGTGACATTCAGGACAAATTAAGCCACCTCATCTCCCTTGAAATCATTTCTCTGACTTGGAAGACAACTACCATTTAGTGACACCTGCTGGAAGGACCAAATATGCAGAGGATGAAAATATCTGGAACAGACCGTCAAGGTTTTTGCAGTTTGCTCTGGGTTTCCACGAACAGGTATATTGTCCAGAATTATAACACTCTTTTTACATTAAGATCCTTCGAGTTACGTGAATAATGCAGCTGTATCCTTGCATTAAGTACTGACTTACCTTGGACAGGTTAATATCTTCCATTAACTGTGTCACTATTAGCTCCTTTGTGGAAACAAATAATGTTAATTTTAACCAGGTAATCCATGAAAGAGAAAGGATTTAGCACGGAGCTCTCTCTGTTCTGCCTGAGAACAGCAGGAATTTTCTTTTACATAATGAGGTGGAAAGTGTGTTCATGTGAGGATCAGGAGACATGTTTTCGGAAGCAGCCTCTGGACCTCAGTGGCTGATGGTGAATGTACTTGTCATCCTGAGATTTCAGTTTTCTCACAGTGTGTTGGAGGTCAGGTGGGAGGCAGGGCCTGCTTTGTGAGCAGACGTCCTAGAGGGTTGTTCTCCGCGGCCACTTGGTTTACTTTTAGGGAAATGAGATATTCTGGGTCTTAGTTTTTCAGCTCTAAAATCAGCATACTAACACTTGCCTTGAAACAGTAGTGTTCATTTTCAGCTTGGCTGGATATGCGAGTTTGTTGTAGTTCTCTCCCCTCCCCTTGACTTTTTTTCTTCCTTTTCCATATGTAAAATCAGAGGTTGGAGGAACTGGACTGTAAACTGGTTTCTTTTTAAAAAGTTCAGGCCTATGGATTTGGTTCAGTGGTAGAGCATGCACTTAGTATGCATGAGGCTCTGGGTTCCACAAATAAATAAATAAAAATAACAAAATGTTCAAGTTTTTTAAGTTTATAAAAGTATCGGTCCTCTTTTGTTTTTGTTTTTAAAGAAAAAGCTGGGTGTGGTAGCTCACACCTGTAAATCAGCAGCTCAGAAGACTGAGGCAGGAGGATTGAAAGTTCAAAGCCAGCCTTAGCAACTTAACGAGGCCTTAAGCAACTTAATGAAATCGTGTCTCTAAATAAAATATTTATAAAAAGGGCTTGGGGATGTGGCTCAGTGGTTAAACCTCTCTTGATCCAATCCCCAGTACCAAAAATAAAATAAAATGGAAAAGAAAAAAAACAAAACTAGGACATTAAAGACAAGTACATCCTTTTAGATTTTATGTGTGTATGTGTGTGTGTGTGTGTGTGTGTGTGTGTGTGTGTTGTCTATTATCTTCTAATTTTAACTCTCTGGGGCACCTGACCGTGCTCAGTGCTTTAAGACCCATAAAGTAATCGATTCCCTGATCCCAGGGATTTTGTGAACAAGCACTCAGCAGAGAGAGCCTCAGTTCTGCTTAATCTAATCCACAAGCTTGAGAGGGGATGAAATGGTTTCTAAAAAATAGTGTGGATCTGGGAGGGGAATTTCATTGAGGAGAAAAATGAAAAAGCTCGATGATGGAAGAACAGTTGTAAAGTTGTTCTAGTATCATCTTTGAAACCTTTATAATATTCTTATGTTTGTAAAAGCACTTTAGCCATTGTTGTAGATATGTAGCTAAACATCAATATGTACAAAAACAGAAAAAAAAATAAGTTAGCCCACAACCATATGTACCAAACCAACCCTGGCAAAGTTCCCACAGGGTCTGGCTTCCTTTCTTGGACTCCTACGGGGTTGGCTCTGTGTAGACTTGGTTAGAACAATGACTACATACCAGGGACCAGGTTGTGTGTGTGTGTGTGTGTGTGTGTGTGTGTGTGTGTACATGCAGGCAGAGAGATTTAAGCCAACAGACCTACGTACACAGAGGAGCTGATGTTGCAGTTCAAGTTCAAGATTACTCTGGAGTCAGAATTTCCTTGCAGGACCTCAGTCTTTTTCTTTCAAGGCTTTCAACTGATTGTTTAAAGCCCATTCCCATTATAGAGGGTAATCTGCTTCATTCAAAGTCAGTTTATTTGAATGTTAATAACATCGAGAGGAAAGCAACACAAAAACACAAAACCTTTGGCACAGTGGCTAGATGGGTATTTGCCCCAAACTGGGTACAAAGGGTACCGTGGCACAGCATATAGGGACTATGCAATGAGAAAGCAGGACAGCAGCTGAGGGAGGGGACAGCAGTGGGTCATGGGGATCATTGAGAGCTAGGTCAGAGTGACCACCTGAGGGCTGGACTAAGGCAGCAGTTTACCTCGTGCTCTGAAGCCAGTGATGACCCTGTGGCTGCCAGGAGTGTGCAGATGTGAGCTCCTTACAAATGAAAGGATGACCCCTGCTCTCGGGAGTCATCTATGCCCTTTGAAGAGTTCATGGAGTGAAGCAAATGGCGTACATTTCTTTCCACAATTGTGTGTTTTTGCCATTACAGTGACTTAATCGTATCCCCACCTTCAACAGGAATGCTTTCGGCTCAAGAATGAATCTGCTTGATCTTTATTTCATGAAGATAGGCTTTCTGCCTGAATGACCATTTCTCGGTTGTATGAGAAACAACTAGCAAATGCAAACAGAGAAACAGCCTGTTAAGACAGGTGCTGAGTGCTCCAGTTTATTTGTTTTGCTCTTTCAGTACCAGATTTTTTTTTTCTAAAATGGCCAGTATTTTATTCCAAACAAACCTGAGACTGTCTTTAACCCTGGACATTATTAGGAGGTTTGCAGCATGGTAGGACCAGCTCTGTGGACTGGGTATGAGAGATTGACTTGTCATTTTTTCTTCTTAGAGAAATTATGCATCGGGTCCCAGACCAGGTCCAGCTAGCAAATATTCTAAGGGGATCACAGTCCTCTTACAACTGAAACTGGACTGCACCATCCATGCCACACATATCATTGAATGTAATCTTAAAAATGGCTTCTGCAATTGTTGGGTGAATTAGTTCCAGACAATCGTATATATATATATATATTTTTTTTTGTACATTAAATGTCAGTTTATTTAGTGTAAACATAAAATGTGGTCTAAATGTTACGCTAAAAGGTGGCATTTATAAAACATGCTAAGAACCTCAGGATCTAGACAAGGCCAGGACCTCTCTCTCTTTGTATCTTGCTCTGGACATTTTTGCCCATGAATGGCTTGTGGATTCCTATAGCCCTGTCTGGCATGCACTGTTACTGAAAGGGACCACATGGCATGAACTTGAGCTGCACTAATTCCTTTGGGGATAGTCCACCTACTCTCTATCCATGTTTCTTTTTAACTCCCAGTCTGTTATAAGGAATCATTTAAAATCCTTTTAGCCGGAGAATCTTCTGGTTTGAGTTCAAGCTAAAAACCTATCTCTTATTGGTTAGAGACACTGATTCCAAATTACTTACTATGAAGAACACATAATATTTCCTTCTCAGTTTTTTTCAATTTGGATTGGAGGAGGGGAGGGGAGACAGGCAAACACATCATCTAATTTTTGTTTTACCATTCCAAATAAACTCTCTGGTTTCACTGGCACTCTGAGTTCCGGTGAAAAATGGGTGGAATGAAGCTTGTATTATCATGAATATTCAACAATATTATATCTATAGAAATTGAAGCAATTGTGAAGGATATATAATAATTCAAATTTCACTCTGCATTAGGTCAGATTTCCAATGCTATACCTAAATACCTGAGGGTATTTTGGCTCATATTACAAGGTTGAAAGGTTTATTTTGGCTCACTGTTTCAGTCCATGATTGCTTGGCCTTGTGGCTGTGGGCCTGTGGGAAGCAGAACATCATGGTGGGGGAGTGCACAGTGGGGCAAAGCTGCTCACTTCATGGCAGCCAGGAAGTAAAGAGAGAAAGAGGAAGGAGCTGGGGTCCCAATATCACCTTTAAGAACAGGCCCCCATGATCTAACTTGCTTTCATCAGGCCCCACCTCTTGACTATTCCATCACCATTGGTGACCAAGCCTTTCATATAAGTACCTTTGGGGGACAGGTAAGGTCCTAACTATAGCAGAACCTAAATGTGTAATGAGTGAAAATGTAATACTAAACTTTAGGCTAAGGGAAGTTTTATGGAAACAACACATTTTGTATAAGTCAAATTGCTAGTGACGTAGCTTGATCAAGAGAGAGGCAATCTGTCTGGGAAAAATAAATCGCATTCTGGGGTAAAATTTACACAGAAATCAGCACGATGCAAATTTTATGGTCATTTGAATTCAGATGATCTAATTTGGGGTTTAATAATATAAGAATGAATTTACCCTCTTATAGGTAACAAATTATACAATGCCCTGTATATTTTAAAATGAAATAGTTAAAACTATGAGGGGAGGCCTTTCCCTAGAATTCCAGTTTACTGCACTTGACTGTAAAATTTTGTGTGACAGAATATTGCCAGTTAAAGAAGACAAGTATTAACATATTCATTGGGTGCATTTGAATACGCCTTATTGGAATTTATGGGAAACAAAATATCCGTGTTTCTAACTTTGCTTCTCAGGCAGAGATTCCCTCAGTGCACATCAGAGGTGAGAAGAGGTCATGGCCACAGTTCATGGACCATGCTTCTCACAGTCCACTGAACAACCCTTGGGATCACAGAGACCTCACTACAGCACGACTTTACAAAGATATTTTGTATTTGTGTCAGGGCAACTTATTTTTGCACACTTGTGAAGAAGTACAAGTAAGGAATTCTGATAATAGGAATAACACTTTGACTTTCATATCAATCCAGTGGCAAGTTTAAATTTATAATTTGGTGATTAGTTCAAGCATGGTTTTGCATTATTTTCAATTAATTAAATTACTGTTATAATGTATTCAGATGAGAATACATTTGCAATTGACATCATGTTGTAAAATGGAAGATATGCACACCCTATGCTAACAATCTCAGTTTTGAATATATGCCATAGAGAAAGATTTTTTTTTATATGCACCAGGAGATATGCATGCTTGCTTTGTTGCACTGTTGCTTTTAAACAGTGTTGCAAAAATCAGGGAAAAATCAGAATGTCTGACCCTATGAGAACATACAAAGGTATAGTGGTCCATCTGCATTGTGAAGTACTATCAAGTATTTAGGAATAAACATTCGGGCTTTCGTGCGAAGACAAGGAATAATAAAGAAATGATATAGTGAGAAGGGAGAAGGGAAACGTTGACAACCATGTAAAGTTAGATGAATTTTTTTGTAAATTTAAATCCACTTAATATTTTATACTTACCCACATATTATATTTTCATATTTATATATGCATATATTTGTTATGGTTTGAATATGAATTGTCTGCCCCAAAGCTCATATTTAAAAAGCATGATCCCCAATGCAATGAGGTTCAGAGGTGGGGCTTTTAAGTAATGATTATAGCATGAGAGTTATAACCTCATCTGTTACAGCTCATTTAATGGATTAATAATTTGAATGGACTACAGGGTGGTAACTCTAGGCAGATACTGCAGAAAGTAGGGCACTGGGGTTGTGGCCTTGGGGATAATATCTATCCTTGGTCTGCTGTTCCCTTCTTTTTCTCTGCTTTCTGGTTGCTATGAGCTAAGAATCTTTCCTTCTCCACACTCTTCTACTATAATGTTCTGCCTCACCTCAGTCCAAGATCAATGGAGTCAGTTGACCACGGACTGAATCTTTCAAAATGTGGTCCCCAAATAAACATTGCCTCTTTTTAATTGTTCTTGTGAGGTATTTTGTTTATAGTGACAAAAATCTAACATATTTTATCTTATTATTATGATTTAGATATGAGATGTCCCCCCAAAACTCATGTGTGAGACAATGTAAAAAAGCTTAAGGGTAAAATGATTGGGTTATGAGAGCCTTAACTTAATCAGTATTTTGATCCACTTGAATGGATTAACTGTGTGGTAACTGCAGACAGTCTTTACTTCCTTGTGCCATGTTCTGAGTTGTTTTTTTTTTTTTTTTTCCACCACATTCTTCCACATTTTTCTGCCATTATGTCCTGCCACACCTTGGGCCTGGAGGAATGGAATTGGCCAAGTATGCACTGAGACTCTGAAACTCTGAACACCAGAGAAGCTTTTCCTCCTCTAAAACGGTTCTTATTGCATCTTTTGGCCACAGCAGCAAAAGGCTGATTGAGACCTTTTTATATGCATATGTATATATATTTGGAGAGAGGTGTCTAACTTACAAATGCCTTGTATTTGGAGAGGGGAGGCCGACATATTTCATGTAACAGCCATATCAACACTCACAAGGTCCCCAACTTGCCTTGCATGGTCTTGTATTTCCCAAGGAAGAAACAATGCATGTAGAGAGAAACCACCCTCAGCTGGTTGGCCTCTGTCACCCTAATCACAGCAGGCAGAGGCACATGACTGACATTTCCACCATAATCAGTGGAATTAGGGCAGGTGGTTCTCTCACTGACAGAAGGGTCCAGGCAGACCAGTAATGAGGCTCATCATATGAGTATGATATTTGTGTGTTCCTTACAGATACTCTATGCTCTAGTGTTGTAATAATTCACTTGTTAATCCTCCCTGGAGCATCCATGCTCAGTTACAAAGACCATGCTCTGCTTATCTTCGTATTCCAGTACTGAACAGGTGGCACCTAAGTGACACTTGAAAATTCTTAGGCTGACTAAAGCAGTGTTTTCATTGCTGAACAAAAATACTGGTATGGAGAATTAATTACCTCTCAAACTACAGCCATGTGTCAGTTATTGATGGGGGTATATTCTAAGAAATGTGCCATTAGGTAATTTTGTTGTGGGGTGAATATTGCAGTGGGTGCTTAAACGAAGGCAGCTGTAATGTCCGTAGGTGACAGAGTCATATGTATATTCTGTCATCAGCTGAAATGTTGTCATGCTGTTTCTGTAATTATCCTGTTGACTTACTTTCAAATTCCTTAGAAGACCATTGTATTGGGCTGGAGGTGTAGCTTAGTGGTAGAGCACATGCCTAGCATATGTGAGGCCCTGGGTTCCATCCTCAGCACCTCATAAAAATAAATAAATAAAATGGGGGTATTGTGTCCAACTACAACTAAAAAATAAACTATATATAATGAAGGCCATTGTATTCCTGGGCTATGTAGAAAAATTAACTAATTAATAACTGACTAAATTCAATCAACAGTGCTCTGTTGAGTTGATATGTGATCTTTAATATATGAATGTTATTTACCAAACCAAATATAGTCAATTTGCATATTTCTGTATATAGTATATATTTTAGCATCAAATATTATCTAAAGCAAATGGCATTCTGCATCTTGACAGGTCTCTAATGACATTTTTTCTGACATTTTTGAACTAGCATAGAGCACCAGATATGAATAATCTGGTGTAAACAATGTACATATCTGATGATTAATGGGTGATGTGCACTAATCTTGTTTTAATTGTGTTTAAATTTAGTGCTGTATGTTTGGTTATAAAAAGAAATAGACTTCTAGAAATAATGACAGAATAGAAGTCAACATATTGTAATTTTCTTCCCCTTTTTATGTTCCTAGAGACTTGAGGTTTAACAGAATAAGAGAAATTCCAGGGAGTGCCTTCAAGAAACTCAAGAATCTGAACACTCTGTGAGTACTTATTGCTAATCTGTGGGGTTCCTAAAATTACGACCTACTTGGTTTGCAATTTACCATGAAAAGTCATTTTAAAAATAAAGAACAGTCTATAGAAGAATGAAATCTAGTTAGGGGACTTGTAACCAGCAAAATTCAGTTGCTTTTTTCCACAGCCAATATTTTTCTTTACTTCTGAACTTGGAAGATATTCCTCTTTATCTGTTATTTATGTTTAACTTGCTTAGAAAAGTTTCTCAAAATGAAGAAACTGAGAGAAAGAGTGATTATATACCTTGTCTGTGGGTCCCCTGGCAAAAAAGCCATAGAATGGAATTAAGACTCATGACTTCCTGAGTCCAAAGCCCATTCTCTCTCCAGTATACTGCTGTATTTTATTTGCAATATCACAAGACCCCTATAAAATCACATAGAAGAGAAAAATGACAATTTTATGGCTAAGCACTGATAAAAATTTCCAGCATTTAAAAACTTACATTTTATTTATGGAACAGCTATCCGTTATCTCTTTTGTATTTAGCAGTTTGTGGGCTTTGGATTCAGACTCAAATGTACCTGAATCTACTGTGCTGTAGCTGATAGTCTGTCCTTGTGGAGTAGTCAGTAAACAAAACCCCAACTGTGTGGTGGCGGGATTGTAAATTAGTACAAACATTTAATCAATAAAAGAGTTTCCTCAAAAGACTAGGCATGGAGCCACCATCAGACCTAACTATATCAATCCTCAGTATTTCATCCAAAAGAATTAAAGTCACTATACTATAGAAATATAGGTATACCCACATATATAACAGCATAATTCACAATAGTCAAGTTATGGAGCCAGCCTTATTGTCTGTTAACAGATGAATAGAATAAGAAAATGTGTTGTATATACACAATGGATAAAAAAGAACAAAATTATGTCATTTGTAGGAAAATGGATGGAACTTGAGAGCATTATGTTAAGCAAAATAAGCCAAACTCAGAAAGTCAAGAGTCATATAATTTCTCTCATATATGGAAGACAGAAAAAGAAAAAGGTAGGGCAGTATCTCATAAACATAAAAGGGGGACCAGTAAAGGAAAGGGTTAGGGTTAGGGTTAGGGGAAGGGAGGAAAAGAGGGAAAGGGGAGGTACTGGGAATGAAAATGGTCAAATTGTATTATGTTCATGTATGAATTTGCCATGATGAATCTCACTATTCTGTATATATAACACACCAATAAAAGTTTTTAATAAGCCAAGTCATAGTACATAACTAATTTTAAAAAAATATGGTAAATGGAGTGCTTTGAACAATGATGACAGGAGGCTTAAAAGTATTAAGAGTGCTCAGTGTTTAAAATCATTGATTTTAACCCCCAGAGAGAATATACTAAAAGTTAAGAATATCCAGTGTGGCTAATCCTGTCGCGACCCCTCGCCGGCAAGGGAAAACACGACACAGGATTCTTCTTTCAGCAGTTTATTCAGGCCTTGATTCAAGTATCATCTTCTAGTGACCCCCCGCCGAGCGCCCAAGCACAGCCTAATAAAGCCTCCCGCATACCAATCTTAAGCTGCCACGTGGACCTTTCTCATAGGATGGGAAGGGATTGCGTGCCAATTCTCCATATTAGGAGTTGTTTGTCACAGGCCACAGTGGAAGCCGGCGCCATCTTCTAATGGCGGCCACGGTCTAATTAGAACGGCTCACCACATAATCCCATGTGAGTTCATTTGTCTTCTTGTCATAATATTCTCATAACAGAGTTAGCAATCTTATCAACATGGTTCGACTTCTCACCATATTCTGGCCAACTTATCCTTTCTAACTTTAGAGCTGAGATCATGACTTTACTTGTATTTTTCCTAACTGGTTCCTTTCCAATAAAAGATGCCTGTATATACATATTTTATCATCATGTCTTCGGTTGGGAGGATATAAGAGTATAACAAAGTAGGGACTGCAGGATATATATATATATATATATATATATATTTTTTTTAACAAGCAAGCAATTCTTGAACATTATGCACAAAAGTTTAAAAGTTTCTTGGAGTGCTTGTGGACATGTTTCTCCCTCTTTAGCAGAGATCTGATTTAGTGCCTCTTGGGGGACAGCATGATTGAAGCCTTCTACCACTGTCTACTGAAACATGTAGATGATAAATAAGTATCATATTTATTTATGAAATTGCTAATATTACCAAAGTTTATTAATAATGTTATTTAATCTCTTCATTTGAGATAGTTGACACTTAAAAATATTTTTTTTCTGAGAATAACAAAAAACTGATGATTTCTATTGCAGTTAGGCTATTGTGGAATTATAATGTGTAACATTAGTGATTAGTGAATAATCCAACTCTTCATTTGGAAGAAACTATGCTTATAATTAATTTTTGCTTAACTATTTTAATTCCAAAACCATAATAAAATGATTTAGTAATTAGTGTGAATGAAAAACCTTGTTTTCTGCTAGTTGTTTTACACACATTATCTCCATTTTCTGCTACTATGTTCTGTGGTAGGTGTTATTATTTATAAAGAGATGAAGAGACTGAGGCTCATGACTAATGTAATTTACCCAAGTTCATCTAACTCAAGGGGCAGGCAGTGGTCACCCATAGTTTGATCAGTGAACTTTTGGACTGTGTAGTTTGTGGTGACAGAATTCAGGAAAGCTATTTCCTTGGAGTAATTGATGGTAGATCACCTAAATAGTAAAGTGTATGTGTATGTGTGTGTGTGTGTGTGTAAGTGAGAGAAGGAAGGATGGGGGGAGGAGAGGAAGTTCGAGGTGGGAGGAATTGTTCTCTTCAGAAAATGAGCTAAGAAATGAGACATTGAAAATTCCCGAAACTCCAGTTAAGAGAAGACCCAAGGGTCTTTACTAACTTATTGTAAGGGAAAAAGTAAATATGGGTCAAAATTTTAAAAATAGAGTGAAACATTTCATGTAAGAATATGAAAAAATCTTCACCATATGGCTCTGATACCAATATAGCAATATTAAGTGTTCCCATGTTTCTGGGCTGCCTTTGTACCACATTGCATAGATGTTCCTTTGTTCTCGTGTGGTTTAAAACAAATGCCAACCACATTGGTCCTGTGTTATAAAAGGGAAGGTTTTCCTCAGGAACAGTTGGCATTTTGTATTAAACCCAGAGCTTGTTAAGAGGTTTATTAAAAAAAAAACCCTGGAAATGTTATGTATTATCAAAGTCTATGAATGAACTACAGGGTAAGCTCAAGGATCTGTTAACTAAACACTCTAGATTTTGCCCCCAAAGTGCAGACAAGTGAGACCTGGCAGAACTTGGTGACTCACCATGATGTGTCTGCCTTCCAGTTTCTGGGTGAAACTGATAAGAGTAATATGGTTGGGAAGCAGACTGGAATTTCATGGTGGACCATTCAATTATGTTTATGAAAAAGATGCTTTCTGGCCCAAGGTAGTCCAAGTTCACGTTGAATGTTTTCTGCCACAGATGTGGAAATAACTAAGGGTAAGAGATCCTGGTTTCTTTTGGTGGGCAATAATATTTGAAACCAGAATCTGAATCATTAAATATGTAACTGTATACACACACATACACACACTCACACACACAATCATGTATTTATATTGATGCCTCCAGATCAATTCTAATGTCACATGGTTTTTCTCCCTCTAATTTTTCCCCCCATTCCATATTCACATCTTTTTGGAATCCGACAGTAGAATGTATTTACTTATTTAGTATTTTATAGAATGCTCAAAATAGTTTCAGAACTATTTTACACCAAGCATGACATCACAACAAGTGTACTAAATTAAGTGGAAAATAGCTGTGCGAGTCTTGTTTTCTTGTGTGTCAGGGAGAATGCAGTCAAAATGCTGTATTTAAATTACTCAAATTAATCTTTTCATTCCTCTGAGTTTATCTATTTGCTACATAATTAGATTTGTTTTCCTTTACATTGATTTTCAGGATTTGTTTTTATCTTGTTTGATACATGGTTCGTCCTCCATTTCCATTAATTCTGTATCTCTGGATTCCACCAATCATGGATCAAAACTATTTGGACAAACAAATCACATTTGTACTGAACATGAACAGACTGTTTTTTCTAATTATGATTGCCTAAACAGTACAGTGTAAGAACTACTTATGGGGCATTTATATTGTATTTGCTATATAAGTAAATTAGAAATGATTTAAAGTCTATAGGAGGATGTACATAGGTTATATGTAAACACGACACAACTTTATATAAGGCACTTATGTAGTAACAGATTTTAGTATGTACAAAGTCCTAGAAAAAAATTGCCTATGGATACTGAGGAATGACTTTAATATTGATGCAAAATTCAGAAATATATATAAAAAAAGACACATGAAATCTTATTACTAACCTTATCACATTGGTAACCTTAGGTATAAGTATCCCATTAAAATTTAATATCCATTTTTATGATTTTTTTCTTTTGATATGTTTATATGTATACATGTATTTGATATATATTCATATATAAAAACTATATATATATATATATATATATATATATATATTTCTTATTGCAGCTTCTTTTTTGCACAAAGGTGACATATTTTACTTTTTATTACTTAATGACATCTCCTGGACCTCATTCCGTTAATAGTTCACAGTCTTTACAGAAATATTTAAATAGCACCATTGTGTGCAATTGTGCGAGTTCTGCATGGATATTAAAGTTCTCCCCAACTTTTTTGTTCCTACTAAATATTATTCATAATTAAATATCAAATTAACTTGTTCACATATTATCTTCTACTTGAAGGTAAATTTTTAGGAGTGAGGTTGGTAGATTAATGGTTCAATGCTTATACCATTTGTTGAATGTTCCTAATGCTTCCTATAGCAGGACAATCGACACTGTCACCAACAATGCATACGGATGTCTATTTCACTATAGACTTGCCCAGGCAATGGTCACCAAGTTTTTAAATTTGATGATTTTTTTTTTTTTGCTGATCTAATAGGTATGAAATGATATCTCAGTTTAGTTTTAATTTTCATTCTCACATCTGAGTTAAATCAATTTTTTATGTTTAAAGGCCTTTTGTTTACTTTTTCCTGTGACCTGCCTGTTCATGCCCATTGTCCAGTTTTATATCAGGAGTTGACAATATCTTTATTTTTAACTCTTTATATTTATTTAGCCTTTTCCTGCAATGTGTGGAATAAATATGTCAATTTTTAATTTGTCTTTCCTGAAGATATTCTGTTGTTTATAGTACTAAAGTTTTAGTTTTTAAATTTTTCAGTAGTTAAATTTATGCATACTGGGGCTGGAGGTGTAGCTCAGTGGGATAGAGCTCATCTAAAATGTGCAAAGCCCTGCATTCCATCCCCAGCATCATAAATAAAAATTACCTCCTTTCCTTTTTATGCTTTTAATTTTTGAGCCATAATTATAAAGCCTTTCCTTGACCTGAATTCATAAAAGAATATACCAGATTTCCTTTTAACAGCTGTATGGTTTCAGATTTTTTACATTTAGATCTCAGATCCATTCAGTTTCTTCAGTGCTTCTTGTATAAATCCAATTTTATCATTTCTCCAAGTGCCCAGCCCTGGTTATACCACCGTTTATTTCAAAAGTTCACTGATTTAATGTCACTTTTATTACATACTAGATTTTCATATGTAGTTGAGCTAATTTTCAACTTTCCCTTCTTTTGTACTAATAGACTATTTTTAGAACAATCTCTGACTTACAGAAAAATTGAGCTGCTAGAACAGAGTTCCTATCTGTTCCCCTCCCTTGGCCTCACACAGCTTTTTCTATTACACATGTCTTACATTAGTATGGACCATTTATCACAGTTAATGAAATAATGCCGATATCTGATTACTGACTAAAGCACATCATTTACTCAGACTTTCTTACTTTTCACCTATGATTTTTTTTTTTTTCTGTTCCAGGATCCCATCTAGAGCCCCACGTTACATTTAGTTGTCATGTTTCTTTAAATTCCTTTTGGCTGTGACAGTATTTTTAGAATTTTCCTGTGTTTGATGACCTTGGGAATTTTGAGGAGCACTGGACAAGTAGGTCATAGGATGTCTCTGTTACATATAGTGCTGTTAAATCACATATCGAGTTTTTTTTTCTTGTGGTTTCTTGCTAGTGTACACAGTGCAATCAATTTTTGTATATTGGTGTTGTATTCAGTGATCTTGTTAAATAAATATTAGTTATAATTCTTTGCTTATAGATCTTTTGGATTTTATGTGTACATAACTATGCCCTTTGGGAAAAAAGTTTTTCTTGTCAATCCTTATGTATCCCTCAGGGGACAGTGTCTTGGTTTCTTCATATTAGCTGATTTTTTGAAAAGGTTGATTTGAGAATATAGTGGCATCCAATGAAGTAGTGATTGATTTGTGACAAACTACTGACAACTGATCATTCTGTCTTTACTCCTACATGATTATGAAGTAAATGAATTATTCTTTCTTTTGTTGCTCCACAGTTAACCTCATCACTAGTTGCTAATAGACTAATTTTTTCTCCACAAATTTGGCACTGCAGCATAAATTCCATTCAGCTTCCCCAAAATGCAGGAATTTTTCTGCCTATTGACCTAATTTGATCCTAGATGTGGTTCTCATAATGCAATTTCCCATAACAATTGGGTCAGAGTACCAATGGCAGTAGTAGACAATTGGAAAACAGTCACAGAAAGGTAACCAGGGAGGGAACACTCTCTTTCATCTTAGGATGGTCTCTTCCTAATGAATTTTTCTTCCTCATAGTCCTACAAAAGGAAATTACAGCATCAGCTGAATTAAGGGGTCTTGATGTCTATCATTCAAGTCTTTGGTCATGGCAGAAATATTTAGTGGTGACTAGAGGGCTAGTGGAAAAAGATCCAGGCAGATCAGAGAAAGCTCCCAGTTAGTAAATAGCTGACTCCAAGATCTATGTGTAGAATTTTCAATTTTATTTATCCATAGATTTACATGATCACATTTTGAATACTATTCTCAATCTCTTGACTCAGTCACTATTTTGCTTTACATAAGGGAGTAGCTTTTGTAATACAGTATTCCTGTGGAAGGAATTCAAAGGTCACTAACTGGATTTTCATTTTCAAAAGAATATTTTAGCTGTGAAATATTTAGTCAAAAATTTAAAAATAGAAATGAAATGCTCTATTCTGCATAATTATTAGGCACCAACAAAAATAAAATAAAAAAGTTAAAAAACTAAATTGGTGAAAAGAAATCAATAACAACAACATATACAATATCACAGTACTAAATATATTACTTAGTAAAAAATTTGAAAAAATTTAAACACTATTTATTATTTATCATATACATGTTATATGTGAAATATTATGGCAAAAGCTTTACAATGACTAAATATATGGCCTTGGGTAAATTATTTACTTCTGGGATCATAGTTTCTTCATTGATAGGGCTCAGGGATTATGTCTTCTCTAAGCATTAGAAATTCAGTTATTTCTAACAGAAAAAAAAGATATGGCAACAGGGAAAATTTATAAGGAATATTGTTAAATTTATAGGTTAAAATATAGAACATATTTCAAGATTTCAAGTCCCATCCCAGGCATAATGCTATTGGCAAATTCCCCTGTTTCATGTAATAGGTTGCTTTCAGGTAAATGGGAAGAAATGATTATACCAATGCTGGATGTTAGGGTTTGGATGTGAGGTGTCCCCCCAAAACTCACATGTGAGACAATGCAAGAAGGTTCAGAGGAGAAATGATTGGGTTGTAAGAGTCTTAACCCAATCAATGATTTAATCCCTAGATGGGAATTAACTGAGTGGTAACTAAAATGGTAGGGTGTGGTTGGAGGAGGTGGGAACTGGGGTGTGGGGTATATATTTTGTACCTGGAGAGTGGAGACTCTCTTTCTGCTTTCTGATTACCATATAAGCTGCTCCCCTCCACCACACTCTCCCACCATGATGTTCAGGCTCACCTCTAGTGCTGTGGAATGGAGCTGGCCTTCTAGGGACTGAGACCTCTGAAACTGTGAGCCCTCAAATAAACTTTTCCTCCCCTAAAATTGTTCTGGCCAGATTCTTTAGTCACAGCAGCGAAATAACTGACTAAAACACTGGGCTCTGTCTTGTCACTTCAACTGCTGGCTGCCATGTTGTTTTACTTCAATGTACCTTGTCTGAAGAATTGAACACACAATTCTCATCCAAAGAGCTTTCTTTTTTCTACAGGATTGTTTGGGGGCATAGGCATTTTGCTGACATTTTTTTATTTAAAAATTCTTCAAAAATTGTAGATTAGATGGTTGAACTTATATTAATTGTTTTCTATATTATTAATTATTCTTCACTTTTGCATCCTAGCTACCAGAAGAAAAAGAAAGCCACAGCATATAAGTAGGAAGAGTTTGTTCATACCAAGGTGTGTCAGCCCTGACTTGAATTTGGAATCCTTACTCATTCATAATTTTAAAATTATATATTATTAAATGTGATTTTTGACATACTAATTTTTATGCATAATAAAACATTTTTAAAAAACACATGAAGTCACTATAACAATAAAAGTATAAGCATAATGATAGCTTTGGAATCATCTCCCTGGGTGACAGTTCTAGCTCTGTTTTTTATTAGCTGTGTGATGCAAGTTTCTGTACTTATAAAAGAGGGTAATCCTAGTTCATGGAATTAACACAATGATTAAACAAAATAATACATGTAAAACACAGTGTATGGAATTTAAAAAATGTATATTAGTTTTTTAGGGATGCTGTAAAGTGTTACTAAAACCTTGAGGTTTTAAATCAAGGGGA
Organism: Marmota marmota marmota; assembly: GCF_001458135.2. NCBI lineage: Eukaryota > Metazoa > Chordata > Mammalia > Rodentia > Sciuridae > Marmota > Marmota marmota. The sequence goes on along the minus strand of NW_026000093.1, from coordinate 4,665,883 downwards.
AATTTAGTTCATTTTCCCATAAGTTGATGAGGTTATTATTCTATTTTCATTGATGTTAAATTTTCTGAGTTTTTAAAGAATATTTTCTGATTAATCCTCTGTCAGAAAAGAAGCTGACAAAGATTTTCCTCCCATATCTGTAGCTCACTTTTCACTCTCTTGTTTACTTTGCTCTGCAGAAGCTCTTCAATTTGATGTCACAACATTTATTGATTCTTGGTTTATTTCTTGAGCTTTAGGAGTTTATTAAGGAAGTCAATGCCTGCATCTAAATGTTGTGTGTTGGTGCAATATGTTATTTGTGCATGTATGAATGCAATGGACTCCATCATTATGCATAACTATAATGCACCAATGAAAACCTAATAAAAATGTATAATAAAATAAATAAAAATAAATTTTCTCACAGTTCTAGGGGCCAGAAGTCTGAACTGAAGGTGTTGGGAGGGCTGCAGCCCTCCTGGAGGCTCTGGGGGAGCTATTATTTGCTTCTTTTAGCATCTGGTAGCCACTGGCACTGCTTGGTGTTGCTTTCCTGTGGGACCATATAACTCCCATGTCTGCTTCAATGTTCCTCCTCAAACTGCCTGCTCCTCTGTGACTATGTGATCTCTTTCTGTCTCTCTCTTATAAAGACACATAGGATTGGATTTAGGGACCCCTTAGATAACACAAGATAACCTCCTACCATGAGGTCCTTAATTTAATCACATCCCTGAAGGTTCTGTTTCCCTTGTCAGATAATATTTACAGATTCCAGTAATTAGGATCTGGATACCCATTATTCAGCCTACTAAAGAAAGGTAAATGCTTATTATTATTATTATTATTATTATTATTTATTAGTGATAGTAGAAATTATCTAATGGTATCATAAAAGTAGTTGTATTATAAAAGTAGCATATATTTAAAGATATTCTAATTCAGAGTTGCAAAAGGAAGAATAATATATAGAAAAGACTTTGGACTTTGGAAATTAACACTATAAAAGGAAACATTATATGAAGCCTAAGATATCGTGCCATCTAAGAGTCAAATATTAAATATTTTTAGAGTGCTGCTCTTGATATAAAAAAAATAGTCAAAAAAAAGGTGAAAGAAAGAACTCATATTGTGGAGTTGCTGTTCTATGTCTAGTAGGATCTAATATATAACAATAAATAATAATAAAAATAAATGAAATCATATTATGGAGAACACTGTTCCGAGTGCTTTTCATCTGTTTAGTCGTTTAATAAACCCTATGAAGCACTCCCATGATCCCTATTTTATAGCTGAGGAATTTGTAGACGAGAAGCTGGCTAACTTGGTAAATGCTGCAGTGAGTTTCCGTGGTAGAGCCTAACCTGAATCCAGGTTCTCTGGCTTCAGAGTGTGTGCTCCCAGCCACTTCTTCATCCCACTCCTCATATGCAATAGTCTCCATGTAACTTGGAGAGATTTTACCTTCTGCATCTATAAAATGATGACTGTAATATTTTTCTACATTACACAGATAAAGAACTACTCTGTTTTTTCTAAAAGACTTGCAAACAGTTTAGTTGATCACAAACTAGGTTTGTGGGAGCTCCAGAAACAAAATGGTAAAATTTTTTATTAGTGTGACTATAATCCCTCATCTTCCCTGACAAATTCCTATTACTGTTTTTCCTTCAGTCACCTCCTTGGCCCAACTACTGTCATGAATTGGCAATTTTGTACTAGATAAAAATAGAGGTATCTAGGGTGGGCTTCAGGGGAATATGGCTCATAAAAACCCTATGCAAAGCCCTTCTCTAATAAGCATGACCAAATATTTCTTAGCTTTAAGGCAGGAACTTAATACTTGGGCAGGAAGTTCTCCTTAGAGTCTCATTTGTCTTGGTCTTAATTTATGCTACTCTGAATTTAGAGACCCTGATTATAGCAGGAGGCCTCCTCATAATTCCAAAAAGGAAGTTCCAAAATGGTGAAAAGACCCATGAACATGCAATTCTCTTAAAAGTTTATTACATCATTTTTACAATGAATCCATGTTTTCAAATGTGCCAGCATTAATATATTACCTATCTTCCCACCTGCTATTCTTAGAGAACTGTCTTAGGTGCCCTGGATCATAGTCCTTCCCTTCCAAAGCCCTGGCAGACTCTTGAGATGGTTTTCTATCTGTTTGAGGTGTTTCCTATCTGTCATCAATATGGCCTTTTCTATTGTACCTTTCACACAAAGAGGTATTCTATAATCTCTGTATTATTAAGAAATACACTTCTCTCACCCCATAGGTCTCTCTTCCTAGCCACCGGCTATTACTCTGCTCTCCTCTAGATATGCATGAGCTTTCTTTCCTTTCTCTCTCAAACCTACTCCAGTCAGTTTGCAACACTTCTGCACCATTTGCTTTTTGTTGGTGTTTGTGTGTGGTAGGGCTGGGGATGTAGCTCAGTGGTAGAGTGCTTGCCTAGCACACATGAGGTCCTGGGTTTGATCACTAGCACAGTAAAAAATCAATCAAAAACCCCACAACCAAAAAACAACAAGAGCAACAACAATACTCTCTTCAAGGTAACCAGTGTCCATAGGGAAAGTAGCCATTCTTCCATGTTTATCCCACTTGACTGATCAGTGATATTTGACACAGGTGGTCAATCCCTTGCTTTTGACATACTTTTCTTTAACTGAGTTCTGAGCTACCACTGGTATCAGTCAGAAGCTTAAACAACAATATTCTTACCATCTGGGAGGCTGGAAGATTAGAATCAAGGGGTAGGCAAGTTTGGCCTCTTCTGAAGCCTCTCTCCTTGGCTTGCAGATGGATTTTTTTTTTCTACTGTGTGTGCACACATCCTGGTGCCCTTTCCTCTTCTGTTAAAAACACCAGTCCCAGTGAGTTCCTCACATGTATTAAGGTGACTGGATTAGTCCCCTTAATCAAATTAATGGTTCATACTTAATTACCTCTTCAAACACTCTATCTCCAAAATCTCCAAATATAGTCTTATGTGGGGTTGGAGCTTCAGCGTAGGAATTTTGTGGAGGGTGGTGGGAAAGTTATAATTTATTTCCATATCACCCCTCTTTCCTTAATTTCTGGCTCCTCTTGTTTCCCTTGCCTGGATTTCTCTTCTCTTCCTAGGTTTAAAGCTGCCTCAAGGCTCAGTCAGTATTCAGCCCTCTGTATTATTAAGAAATATACTTCCATATGTATATGCTTATCTATGCTGACTTTTGATGTGAGAATAACCAGTCCCCTTGGACTCTGTTTCTCACTATGACTTCTTTGAGCTTTGATGTTATTTCACTGTGTAAGAGCCAATGGGGGTCTTGCATTAAGTACGTTTGAAATCAAACTTGATTTATATTTTTAACCAAAATGTTCTTTATTATAAGTTCCTTCATATCAGCCTATAGTACTTTTTATCCTGTCAGTTACTTGGCCTATAACTTCAGAGTTATTCTTATCTTTCCCTTTACCTCACACCTACATCTATAAGTTTAGTTCATTCTATATTCAAATACAGAGGTCCCCCCTTTCCCTCCAAAAAGAAGGGGACATCAATTTGGCTCGGGCAGGTTCTTTTTTTAAATATATATATATATATATATATATATATATATATATATTTAGTTGTAGATGGTCGCAACACCTTCCTTCCTTCCTTCCTTCCTTCCTTCCTTCCTTCCTTCCTTCCTGAGGATAAAACCCAGTGCCTCATTCATGCCAGGCACGTGCTCTACTATCACTAAGCCACAACTCCAGCCCTAGGGCAAATTCTTAATGCTTGCCACAGAGAAGAATTCTAGGAAACATTAGAAGGTGAGGCACAAGCAGAGATTTATTTAAGACCAGCAAAGGTGTGGCACCTCAACACAGAGTGTGAGACCCCCTTACAGGGAAAGACACAGTGTGGTTTTCAAATCCATGCTTATTTTTACATTTTCAGTTTAGAATGAACAAACAAGCAAACAGGTGGGGATTGAAATAGCACAGTCGCCATAGTACACACAAATATTTCTGGCCCAATAGTTCAGATCATTTCCCTGTCTATGGGTACCCAGGTTTTAAATCACTTTTCTCTCTACATGAACCCAGTGGTTACCAATAAACAAACTTATTACATATAGTCTTGCCACAATAATGGCTCTGCAGTTTATAAGTTACTTATTTATAAAAGAATTTTAAGAGTTTTTATTTTCCCACAAGATTCCAAAATTTTTTAATTTATTTTTCCTTTTTCTCCCACTCACCTATCTCAGTTTCACTTTCCACAGTTTCAATTACCCACAGTCAACCATGGTCCAAAAATATTAAGTCAAAATTCCAGATATAAATAATTCCTAAGTTTTACATCACACCTCTGAGCACTGTGACGAAATCTTGAAATGTCATACTCCAGGCTACTTTGTCCAGAGTATCTACACAGTATACACTATCCATCCATCAGTCACTAGGATTGTATAAAGTTTGATATTATCTGTGGTTTCAGACATTCACAGGGGATATTGGAATGTACCCTGAATGGATCATTATATATTTCAAATCAGATCTGTTGACTGTCTTATCAGTTGGCTTCATTTTTTTTTTTTTTAATGTAGAACCACAGTTTAAGGGGCTGAGGCTGTAGCTCAGTGGTAAAGTGCTTGCCTTGCATATGTGAGGCACTGGGTTCAATCCTCAGCACCACATAAAAATAAATAAAGATACTGTGTGTTCATCTATGACTAAATAAATATTTAAAAAAGAACCACAGTTTAACCATATACTTAACTATAACTAATTAAGCAAAATGGTAGCTGGTTAAGAACTATTTCTGGATGTGTTTGTGTGGGTGTTTCAGGAAGAGATTAGCATCTGAATTGGTGGACTTGAGTAAAGCAGTTGACCTACTCACTGATGATAGGAACATAATTGGCTAATGCAAATAGCTTGAAATTGTTAAAGAATTATGAATAAATTGAAGGATCATACACAAATAGTTAAAAATAGCTAATTGCATATTAAATCTTACTTATTTTTTCCAAGTATATTAACCACTAGGGACTTTTTCAAACTTACCCAGAATCATTGGAAGCAAATCATGAAGAAATTTAGTGTGTTAAAACTCCTACATGTATAATCAGCTTATGATTTTAGATATGGTTCATGATTTATTCTTTTCATGAAAATATGCCATTATTATTATAAAAATCAAATGTATTAGTTCAAATAGATATGCTTTCTTGATTCTGAGGAACTTATTAAATGTGATTTTGTAAGTTTGTTAATCTCTATTGTGAGAAAATATAGATTCAAAATATGTGTCACAAGGCCACCCCATGACAAAAAGCTTAAGTTGTTTAGTGGACATGGCCTGAATGATAACAGCTTTTATTCTTTCTGCCATTGCTCACCATTTAATTTCTTTTTGGTGGTGATGATGGGGTCATGGGCATTGAACCCAGAGGTACTTTACCACTAAGCTACATCCCCAACCCTTTATTTTCTATTTATTTATTTTTATTTTATTTTGAGACAAGGTCTCCCTAAGTTGCTGAGAGTCTTGTTAAGTTTCCAGGCTGACCTCAAACTTGCAATCCTCCTGTCTCAGCCTTCTGAGCCACTGGGATTACAGGTGTGCACCATTGCATCCAACACCATTCAACTTTTTGATAACCAAAATTGCCTCTGCAGTTCATAATGACAAAGTGATTGCCTTTTACATGAAGTTTTATTTATATTTGCTGGGTTTACTGATTTGGGTATTTATACTGGACATTTCTCAAAATAGAAATTGCCTCTTTGGTACATAAGGAAAATCTGGCTTTTATAATATTTACTTTTCTTTCTTTTTTTTTTTTTGCATGGGCTACTTTCAACATTTGTCAGTATCACTGAAAACACATTTATCTGGTGATATCCAGCAAAAACTGAAGATGGAAAGCTGGAAAGTTTGTTTGGAGGTTCTGAGCAGAGTATTTATCCATCTGGGGAAAATATTGAGAGAAGATAAGGGAAACAGTGGTTTTGTGAAGAATGCACATAAAAAAGTGAAGAGAGAAGGGTCTCTGCTGGTGAGCCAAAATGGGAATCTCAATACCATGGACTGCGGGCTATTGCTACCTTCATACCCTATTTAATGAAGGAGGTTTCAGAAAATGAATCGAGGTACAGCATAGTTTGCTAAATATACCAGAGCAATAGTTTTTATAACCATGAACTGGAAAGAATAAAAAAATCACTGAAGATTATCTTGAATTGCATATTTTCATAGATAGGTAGCTACAGACACATGGGTAGGGAGGAAACTATTAGAAGAGTGGCTGGTGTTCAGTAAGTACAATTTAAGTGTTCTTTTTTAAAATATTATCCAAAGTAAATTTAAAATATTGTCTCATTAATTTAGGTAATTTGATGATGGTGATTAGCACATTTTTAGTGTAAAAAGTAAAACTATATTTAAAATCAAATTTTCTTTTAGGTTTTCAGAGGTATTGCTTCCTGTTAAGGTTTGGATCTAAAATGTCCCCTGAAGTCTCATGTTTTCAAAGGTAGGGCTTTGGGGAAGTGATTGGATCATGGAGGCTTTGACCTTATCAATGAATTAATTCATTGATGGCTGAATAGATTGGAGAGATTTATCTTCTCTCTGGCTCCTTCCCGTCTCTCTCTGGCTCCTTCCCGTCTCTCTCTGCCTCTCAGCTGCTGTGATCTGAGCCCTTGCAGCATGATGTTCTGCTTCACCTTAGGCCCAGAGCAATGGAGCCAGCTGACCATGAACTGGAACTTCTGTGACTATAAGACCAAAGAAATCTTTTCTTCTCTAAGTTGTTCTTGTCGGGCATTTTGGTCACAAGGATGAAAAGCTAAGTAACTTCATGACAGAAATTTGGCTGTAAAAGACCTTATTTCTGGCTCACTACAATGAAATCCTAATCTGCTCATTATTTTGGGAAGGCTCAAAGACTACAGAATATGCAAAGAAAAACCTTTAAATCCTTTTTTTTTTTTTTTACCTTTTGTTTTTTACCTTTAAACCTTTGATTAGTTGTTTAGCAAGTCTGATTATAGGGAAGAAGAGAGCAATAGAATTCCAGATCACGATTTCTTCCCTCAGGGTATTAAAAAAATCTATTTTCAATAAATATTTTAAAGAGAGGCAATTATTTTGCTTTGGCTAGGAAATTATGTCAATGCTGGGTTTTTTTTTTAATTTTTTTCCCTTTTTCTTTTGTGTGACTATAACTTGCAACTTTGTTCTTTCCAACTTATCAACTTTGTTTTTCTTTTCGGAATTCTAATCATGTGCTACCATGTTCTGATCAGAATTTTTACTTTTCTTTTTGTTATCCTTCCAGACCCACTTCATGAAATTTGGAGCCTGACATTTTCATTCTAAAAAAATAGATTTTTCTCTATCAGAAATTATTGTGCTGCCTTTCCTATCCTCAGGCAGCAGAATACAACAGACACTAGTATGGCAATATGTAAATCAATGGATGTGTAACCGATGTGATTCTGCAATCTGTATACGGGGTAAAAATGGGAGTTTATAACCCACTTGAATCAAAGTGTGAAATATGATATATCAAGAACTATGTAATGTTTTGAACAACCAACAATAAAAATTAAAAAAAAAGAAATTATTATGTTTATATTTTATACTGATTTTCAATTTAAGTGACTCTCTAAGGAGTCCATACAGGTGGTTGTAAAATGACTGAGTTAGTGTGATTTGGCTTCTTGGAATTAGCTTTAGGATTAATCTAATATTTGTGTTTATAAATATTTGATGGGGATGGTGTTTAGAAGTCACATAGGTGCTACATAATTTATGAGAGTAATATTTTAACATCACATGTCATTTTTTCCCCCTTAACTTGTTTTGTCTTTTCTAAAAATTCTAACAATTTCTGATAGAGCAGGCTTTATCACTGGAAACAGAAGTTAAGCAAATTATGTAAGCACAGTAACCTGGAACTTGTGTATCTAACCAAAGGAAATGTTCTTTTTCTACCATGTAGCTGCATTCTTGGGTACCTTTGGTAATTTTTCAGCTTTCTATTGACTATATTTTATTATCTTTATATCTCCCAGAATTCAAGGTTGTCTTAAACATGGAAAACAACTTTTCATGATAATTACTTAAAGAATTAAATAATTTAAACCCATTATTTAATTATTCATTAAACTTTATTTTTTTTTTCACTTTTTAAAAAATATTTATTTTTTAGTTGTAGTTGGACCTAATATCTTTATCTTATTTATCCATTTTTATGTGATGCTGGGGATCAAACCCAGGGCCCTGCATATGTTACATGAGCATTCCACCACTGAGTCACAACCCCAGCCCCACTTACTTTTTAACCCAGGCCTTCAATCTTAGAGAGGTTGCTACATGTAGGAAGATTGCCAAAACCTTTTCCAATGTGCTAAAACTGTAATACATGGCTCAGTATGATGAGGTCCTAAACATATCTGTTTTTTTTTTTAAATTTTTTATTGTTGGTTGTTCAAAACATTACAAATTTCTTGATATATAATATTTCACACTTTGATTCAAGTGGGTTATGATTTAAATAGTCTTATTGATTAAACAAAAGTTAATGGATATAATGATGATAATCAAATATAAATGAGCTGGGCATGGTGGTGCACGCCTGTAATCCCAGCTGATCGGGAGGCTGAGGCAGGAGGATCATGAGTTCAAAGCCAGCCTCAGCAATAGTGAGGCACTAACCAACTCAGTGAGACCTGTCTCTAAATAAAATACAATATAGGGCTGGGAGTGTGGCTCAGTGGTCTAGTGCCCCTGAGTTCAAACCCTAGTCTGTGGTGTGTGTGTGTGTGTGTGTGTGTGTGTGTGTGTATGACTGCTTTATCTTGACTGACTACAGATTTGGGTTTGAAACAATCCCTCAGCTGTGACTTTCCAACTAGTAACTCTAGAGCCCTTTTATTTCCTGGGTCGAATCTGATTTTTTGGGGAGGAGGATACTAGGGATTGAATCAGGGACACTCAACCACTGAGCCACATCCCCAGCCCTATTTTGTATTTTACTTAGAGACAGGATCTCACCAAGTTGCTTAGCTCCTCGCTTTTGCTGAGGCTGGCTTTGAACTCAAGATCCTCTGTCTCCACCTCTGGAGCTGCTGGAATTACAGGCATGGGCCACTGCACAGGCTTCCAGATCTGATTTTAATAATGCTGAGTCCACTATGAGAAAAGCAAAATTTATATGTATCGGAAAGACATAATAAGGTAGAAGGAGCTTCTAATCACCACTTTTCATTTGACTTTTTTAATGTTGGCAATTATATTTATACTCTTTATTGTTGTGTGTGATAGTTTGTTTTAGAATATACTATTTCTGGGGCTGAGATGTAGCTCAGTGGTAGAGCACTTGCCTACCATCTGTAAGGCCCTGGGTTTGATTTCCAACATCACAAAAAGAGACAAAGAAGCAAAAATAAATAAAAGAAGAAAGAAAGAAAAATACTATTTCTATTCAGCAGAGCCATAGCAGCCTGTATGAACCAAAGTACCAATTTCTGTGGTGTAACATAAAATGATCAGGTCAAGAATACCATTTTCAGTAGAAATGTGAAAATGCTACATTCAAAGCAATGTTACCAAAACAATTTTTGGTAATAAATACTTCCCTCATGGCTCAAGTGGGAAAAAAACAAACAAAAAAGGATCTGACTTACTGTATTTTCTCTCCATTTTTGGGTCAGATTCATTTTTTCCTTAAGGCCTGGGTCCAGCAGGTGCCCCAAGAGGCAAACCCTGAATTGCTAAGTGTGGACAGCAGTTCTCCTTCACACAGTGTCTGGGGTTATAGGATCTTCAGACTCATTTCTGGCTAACTTTATTCTTCTGGGATTAACAGCATTCTGGCAAAGAAAAGGGAAATATTCTACCTGTGTGGATTTATCTTAATTGCTAGCTTCAAATACTGTAAGCATACTCTGTGCAGATTTTTTTTTTCAAAAGGCGAAAGGAAGAAAAAAAATGTGTAAGAACCAAAGAAATACAACCACAGGGTGGGGCATGTGTCATTCACCATTTAAAGAGCACTTATGACCTCTTAGTGAGCCCTAAGTCTGCTGGGTGCTGTGAACCATCCCAGTGAAAGAGAAAATGTCGTCTATCACCTTCTGTATCAGGGGAGGAGGGCAGATTACATGATTAAATACTGATGTTAATTACTTGCCAAATAAACATAGGCATACACAGTGAGACCCGCGCGCGCACACACACGTATGCACAAATACACAGTTTACAGAATGAGGGCAAAACAGCCTGGAACAATAAGAAGAACAGCTTATTGAACACTTCTGCAAATTCTTGTAAATGCTTTGTATAAATTTTAATCTTTTAACAGTCCTTGCTGTGCTATTACAATTCCCTGGGGACACAGAGGTGCTACAAAGTTGGGCAACAATAGACTTGTTCAGAGGAGAAGCTGGGCATCACATGCAAATAAGCTGGGCCCTGAGTCCTTACTTTCTCTCTGCCTTGGAGAATAACTTTCTTCAGCTCCAGGGTGGAGCCTTTTGGTCCTAGAAGATATGGCTAGGGAGGGAGGACAAGGGAGAGTGCTTTAAGTAGTAAAGTTTCAAAAATATAGCACAATAATAACTGATAATTGACATTTCAAACCAGGAAAAGTCAGAAATCTTTTACCTCTTATTAAAGAAATATGAGAAAGTTTCTATTGAGCAGAGCAAGTTTTGAATAGGCACATATCAGGGGTTAGGCAACAATCTCCTTTTGTCTCCCCAGGAGGATGGGGATGTTAAAGTGCCCTCGCTCCTTAGAGTTTGCTTTCTGTTTGGCGATTAGATGAGCTGAGTTTGGTGAGACAGAGGCAGAGGGTTCTGGCTCAGGTTCTTTTAGAGCACTGAGACTTGGTTTTGTCTTTATGAATTATTAGAAACAATTTAGAACAATTAACTCATTTTGTAGAGAACTGAAGCCCAGATGGGCTATGTATTGACCATTGAGCAGGATAGCCAGGATGGAAACCTGGTTCCCTAAGTCCTCATTCAGAACTGTTTCTACTGACACTTGTTCCTCTCGCTATTCATGGTTATTATCTTAATTGTTATGTGGTCACTTTTTATTATGCTTTTACGTCCTGAGTGTTACCATGTTATAATGATAATAATAATATCATTTCAGGTGATCTGACATTACCACAAGATTAAAACACAGATTGTTATTGCTATATTGCTGGGCATTTCATAATTTGAAACTACAGAAAATACCCCTTTGGACTAGCTTTCTATTGTAGCATAACAAATATAGCGGCTCATTACAAAGCTCATTTGTTTGCTCAGAGCTCTGTGGACCTGAAGTCTGGCAGGCTCTTATTAGGGTGTCTGTGCCTGGGCTGCTACCTGGAAGCCCTGGGGAGGCATCTGCCTCCAGGTTGGTTTAGGTTTTTGGCAGGCGTCAGTTTCTGCAGTTCTACAGAGACTCCTGCTCCCTTCCTGGCTAGTGTTGAGGGTGATTCTTATCTGCTGCAGGCCTTGCTATGGTCCTGGTAGTTTTCCCTTTATCTTGAAAGCCAGTCAAGGCCCACCAAATCCTTCTTAAGCTCTGAGTGTCTCTGACTGCCCCTTCTGCCAGAAGTAGAGAAAACTCTCTTCTTATATTAAAATTTCCTGGGATTCAATCAGGACTACCCAGAAAAAATCTCTTTGGTTAATCTCTTTGATTAAGTAGTTTGATTAAATTATGTGTTAATTTTTATGTATGCAAGGTATCATAGTCATGTGCAGGATATCTCATTCTATTCAAAATCCCATCCTTGTGGAATAAATCCTGGAATGGGGCATCTTAGAATTCTGCCTCCTGTATTCTCCAAAGTTGAATCTGGGGCACTAATTTATTCATTTTATACAGGCACCCACTAACGCACACACAGAGACTTTTGCAATATCATTTTTATATGATGTGCTCTATTTTTCTCAACAAGATTTTAACTGCACCAGCATAGGTAGGCAATTAGTAACATCTTTTTAAATGCTCTGTAGTTTTAGACTATCAAGTTTTGCTATTTTTCACTTACATTATACACAATATGTGTTTGTTTAGTATTGTAAAGCAATCAAACATTGTTCTAAAACCTATAGATTAGTAGCAAGTTTGTGAGGTGTGCATATTTGGAATATATCCTCATGCTTGGAAGTAGAGAAAATTTGTATATAATATTAATATAATCCATTTGAATATAGATGTACTTGATGTATGTTCCTGCCAATTTTTTGAAAGGTGAAGTTAGCAAGGTAGCAAAGTACTTTCAAAAATTTTCACAGCATATTGGTAATATATGGAAAGTATAACTCATAAATCAGTCTATTACTAAACTCTTAAAGTGGTCAACTGTATTGCCATTCAGCAATCTAATTTCCATTTCTTTTGCAGCTTACCAAAAGAACAATATATTTTCCTGAGGAAATACACAAAAGTAATTTTTTCAATTGCAAGAAGAAACTATTTGTGTGACTATAAATGGCTGAGTTGTAAGAAAGTCTCAACTGGAAATATGCAGATACCATGGTTACCCAATGCGTGTGGCTTTTGTAATATATGGAATTACAAGAAAATAGAAACAGGAAAGACAATAAGAGAAATGCCATAGAGTACCTACAATACCTCTAAAAATAAATTATACTGTTGTGAATTTAAAACATTCTTTATTTTCCACCTGAAAAATATTGAGAGTTTTTAACTCCTGTAGGAGTAGAGGTTATTTGTGAAAACTTCCTTGGGGATATCTATAAAAAATTGACTCTACGCCATCATGTCTTTAGCTATTACTTTCAGTTCCATGACAGATTTTATTAAAAGTTTTCATTGTGTGCAGAACTTTGTATTTAAGTGTTCCCTTAAAAATGCAAATAGATTTTCAAATCAAAATCTGATCATATTACAGATCATATGTTCCAGACTATACTTCCTTGTTCTGAATCATTTTCTGAAACACACAAGAAATACTCGAGTATTTTCCCAGGTAAAAAAATGCTAGAACCTAATAGAAGAAAAAGTAGGCCCAAATCTCCATCATGTCAGATTAGGCCCCAAATTTCTTAATAAAACTCCTTGTAGCTCAAGAATTAAAACCCAAAATCAATAAATGGGATGGATTTAAGCTGAAAAGCTTCTTCTCAGCAAAATAAACCATCAGTGAGGTGGATAGAGAGCCTACAGAGTGGGAGCAAATCTTTACTACAAGCACATCAGATAGGGAACTAATCTCTAGGATATATAAAACACTCAAAAACCTTAACACCAAAAAACCCCAAATAACCCAATCAATAAATGGGCGAAGGAACTGAACAGACACTTCTCAGAAGGTGATGCAATCAATCAACAAATATATGAAAAAATGTTCAACATCTCTAGCAATTAGAGAAATGCAAATCCAAACGACTCTAAGATTTCATCTCACTCCAGTCAGAAAGGCAGCTATTAAGAACTCAAACAACAGTAAGTGTTGGTGCAGATGTGGGGGAAAAGGCACACTTATATATTGCTGGTGGGACTGCAAATTGGTGCAGCCAAACTGGAAAGCAGTATGGAGATTCCTTGGAAAGCTGGGAATGGAATCACCATTTTGACCCAGCTATTTCACTGCTTGGTCTATACCCAAAGGACTTAAAAACAGCATACTACAGGGACACAGCCATATCAATGTTTATGGCAGCACAATTCACAATAGCTAAATTATGGAACCAACCTAGATGCCCTTCAGTAGATGAATGGATAGGGAAACTTTGGTGTATATACACAATGGAACATTACTCAGCATTAAAAGATAATAAAATCTTGGCATTTGCAGGTAAATGGATGGAGTTGGAGAATATAATGCTAAGTGAAGCAAGCCAATTCCCCCAAATCAAAGGCCAAATGTTTTCTTTGATATGAGGGTGCAGATGCATAATGGTGATTATGTGTGGGGCGTGGGGCATGGGAGGAACAGAGGAACTTTAAATAGAGCAAAGGGGACAGGAGAGGGCAAGAGGGTAGGAATGATGGTGGAATGAGTTAGACATCCTTACCCTAAATACATGTGTAAGACACAAATGGTGTGAAAATATTTTGTGTACAACCAGTGTCTTGAAAAATTGTGCTCTGTAGTATAATATGAAATGAATTGCATTCAGCCATCATGTATAAAAAATCAGAATTAAAAAAAAAGAAAATTTTTAGTACTTTGAATAAGAACCACCAACATCCTTTGTGTAAACGTTAAGGTCTAGATTTGTTTAGGGAAAGGTATTATTATTTTTCTCTCTCTCTGCAGGCAAGGGAGTTAGTCCTGGGTCTGGAATTGAAACTTGAGTCTGCATGAGTCCAGAGCACCAAATTTTAACCCCTGTACTCTGCTGTCTTTTTTGGAATGACCAGTTCCCATATGGAGCAGCAGCTTCCTGATTTCAGATTTCTCTCTCTCTAGATCTGCTCTTCCCTGGAGGAGGCTGTAGGCACTGACCTTTAACAGATGTCTTCCCATCAGGATGTGCATCTTCAGGAGATGTCAGTAGAGAACTCACTTAGTGAACTGAGCAAAAGGAACTAAAATATTAGCAGTTGGCCATATTTGGAAATTACTGTACCCTTTACTTTAAAGGCGGATAGATAAGATTTTCCAAAGAAATGCAGTAGCAATTCTGGGGTATTTGGTTCTACAATTATAGCTTCATCTCAATTCTGCCCCTCGTCGATCTGTCAGGCACGTTTTATTCAAAACCTTTCCTGTTTAGTTTACTGAAGTCTAGGGAAAGGGACTTTCTCCTAAATACCAACACCTGCTGACTTCCAGGTTGTAAGCCCTCGCCTTTTGGACTTTGCTTTGTTTGTGTTTCCTATTTCTGGCCCATTCTCTGCTTTGGTAATCGCTGGTGTCTTTGCCCTTTAGCTTCAGACCTGCTGTTGCCATGTGGAGAGCCCGGGTGATTGGCAGCTTGTGTAGAGAGACAGCACCTGGGGCTCAGAAGACCATTTTTGTTGCACAATGACTCAACAGGCAGTCGCAACTTGGCAGCCAAAAAGAAGCAGGGAATTTCAAAATGGTGGAGTTTTATTCAAAAATCATTTCGTAACTACTTAGTCATCTTTATATTTGAATGTGGCTGTTAATGGAAGACCCTTGCAGTGTGTGTATGTGTGTGTGTGTGTACTCATGTGCATGTGTATGTGAATATATGTATGCATGTTCCACTAGAGTCAGAAGGAAATGGACAATTTTTGAAATCTCCTTGCTTTCTTTTCCCTTTCCATTTTCAGTAGGAGATATGATCTGGTAGGTATCTCTTCAGCAGATGAATCATTTATGCCTTTAAACTAGTGTGCTCGTTTCATGTAAAATGAATGCCTACTTGTGTAGGAGTGGCTATAGACATCTCTGCCCCTCTTAGTCCTTAATTTGGATATTCCACTGGGTCTAGGAATCAAATTAACACAAGCCAGATTAGTGGATAAAAAATATGTAAGCTTTATTAATTTTTTATAAATACATGGGGGATATTCACAAGAGATAAAGATCCAAAGGAATGGTCAAAGCAGGAAACTCTTATACTTTTTTTAGACAAAGAATGATAAACATTGTAAAGAAATGACAAGGCAAAGGGTTCTGGGTTAGGGGTAGTAAATTCCTGGGGCATTAGTATGAGATATGTTGTGTAAACCTAGTGGAAGAGTAGGGTTATTTCAGGTAGTTTACATGGATCAATTTCAGTATCAATTTGAAGTCACTGGTTATTTTCTTGTGTTGGTACTGGGAAGGGGTCTATCTCCCAGGAATTTTTAATAGCTTGTACAGGTGAGAGAATAGTTAAGATAGCCCTTTCGCAATGCTCTTCTCATATACCTACATCTCAAAAGTATTTATGTCAAAGAGGCATATTTCAGGGAGATATAGGTTTTCTTTACTTGCTACTGTTGTCTTATACTGAAAAGTTGAATATTAGCAATGAAACCTAAAACAAAGTCTCAGCACTTAGAGGGTGCAGTCTTACTAACATTTCGTACATTTCCATTCATATTTATTGATCTAGAAGTTGTTATATTTTCAGTTCTATTTCTTTTAGTTTCCCAGCCACTATGTGGCATGTGTGAAAATGAAATGGAAATACAGCATTCTTTTTGGTATTGCTGTTTCCAGTAGCAGCTAGAGAATGAAGAAACGTCCATTTAACAGAAAAGTTTCATCTTGGAAGAATGTAATTCTGATTTTGAAGTTAACTAAAACAGATCAACAGAATGATTGTATGTTCTATTTGCCCTGTTTTTTTTTTTTTTTTTTTTTTGGTGTGGGGGGGTACCTACTGTTAATCTTTTGCAAATTAAAATGACCAAATATACAGTATCATAAATCATTTGATTTCAAAAACTAAGTAACTTCAAATTAATCTGCTTTTGAGTTTTATGTGCATTTATTTAATTTAAAAGACTGACGGAGATAGGGATGGCCTTTGGCCAACTGTCAAACTGGCGAATTATGCATTTGATTTATTCCTCTCAAGCTTCCCCAGGGATTCTGTGTTAAAGGTCCAATTTCCTTGCCCTTCTCAGAGCCTCTTTTCCTCTCAGATATTATATATAAGTATATTTGGTCCTCAGTATCCATGGTCTCTGCATCTCGTGTATTTAACTAGATGCTGATGGAAAATATGAAAAACAAAACAAAACAACTGTACTGAACATTTACAGACTTTTACTTCTAATCATTATTCCCTAAACAATATAGAATAACAATTATTTACATCGTATCGAGTATAATAAGTAATTTAGAGATGATTAAAATATATGGAAGGATATGCATAGGTTATATGCAAATACTATCTCATTTAATATAAGGAATTTGAGTAGATTTTGGTATCCCTGGGGGTCCTGGAACCATTCTCTCATGCATACTGGGGGATGATTATATATACATAGATATTAATATAGATCTGAATACAAATATGTGTGTATTTTTCTATAGAAATATTTTTATTATTTTAGTTTTTTTTATCTCCAAGAAGTACTATTTTGAAGAGAATTTGTAGGGGAAGTATACCTTCTATGGTTCCAGAGGGAGTTTGGGGACCACCCCACATGCATAACTCTCTCCTCTCTTCTATGTACAGCTGCTCTAACACAAGCATCTTAGAAAAGTTCCAGAAAACATCTGTGCAGATTTTTTGAGTGCATGATTTCCTGGGTTTTTTTTTTTTTTTGTTGTTGTTGTTGATTTTGTTTTTTTGAATGTGAGACTCAGAATGTGTTGCCTGCTTGAGCCTCAGATTGTGCAAACACATTAAAAGGTACAACCTAATAACCTGCCTTAATTTCTCCAGGTAAATTCAGTTCAGACATAGGCTAAACCCCATCTGCTGAATGCTACCATGTGTGGATTGCAGATGATCTTTGTAGGTTGGCATGCACCAGCCTTTGATTTGATAGTGAATGGCAGTCTGTGGACAGAGTCCCTGACAGGGTGAAAAAGGGCAGAGACTCTTACACAGACACTCCCATGAAGGCATCATGTTCACACCGCTACAGTGATGGCTGTTTCATGCTGCCATTATAATGATGCCATAAATTTTCTGATGAGCTAAAACATGAAGGAACAGAGGATTGATCTGAAAGTCATATGGAGAATTTCCATCTATAAAATTATATCTTCATTTTATTGTGGGTTATAAATGTGGTATCCCAGTGACTGTTCATCACTGTTAAAATATGTTATAAGGAGGTTGTTATAACTAATTCCTAAAATCTGTCAATGACTCAAACTTAGAAGGGAGCCTGGCAAAAATCTCACATAGGAGAAATTAATTCAAACTGAATGCCTGTTTCTAGCTGCAAGTTCATCTCACAGCTAAGTCTATATAGGAATTTGTGACTCCATTTCTGTACTTTCTCCTCCATTCTTTTTCCAGATTTACTGAGACTGGATTCTCTACATTGATTATGCTAAAGGAAATAATTCCTGATCAATTCTGAGATATACATTTCAAGAGACAACACAATCCAGTCTGTCATTATAGAACAGTTTTATGCCCACCATACTTAGAGCAGATGAAATCAGTTGCAGATAATATTGTCTATTTACTATTTTATGTGATAGGCATAGAGAAGTTGGCAAAAAGAATAAGACAGTTTCTTCTTATGTTAACTGAACAGAGGCAAAAAAGTTATAAGGTGTTTTTTTTAATAGTAAAAGTGAATTCACTTGCAGTCTAAAAAATATAAATAAGAAGGAAGAAAGAGCACAGATATACTATTTTTTTAAAGAGAGAGAGAGAATTTTTTAATATTTATTTTTCAGTTTTCTGTGGACACAACATCTTTATTTTATTTTATGTGGTGTTGAGGATCGACCCAGCACCCCACGCATGCCAGGCAAGTGTGTTACCGCTTGAGCTACATCCCCAGCCCACAGCTATACTATTTCATGTTATTCTGTTAATGGGGATTTGTACAATGTACAACATAGAGATTAATTTGAAAGTCTCAAAGAAGAAAACCACTAAGAACATCTGATTTAGGTCACTGGAAAAGGTGTGAAAATATGCATTTGATTTTCAGCTAACAGTATTAAGTAAGCTTTTTGAAGTTCAACTATGAAATGAAATTAGGAATATATAAAAATCAACTAAGGGGTTTTATTCAAAGATGACCAATAATGAGAGAAATTTAAATAAATGATTTAGATGTTTGTGTCGGTCATCTTGTACTTTAAAATTTTCATCTTGAGAAAATTTCTCTTACCAAAAAGTTATTTCCAGATTGTTTTGCTCTCTGAGGAGCCCCATATGTAATTACTTTTGGGGGATACATTTAAGTTCTTCTCAGATTTTTGTGCTATATCATGCTTTTTAAGTACAGGCAGATCATTCTCATTTCTATAAAACTTGTACATAAGAAAAATGTGAAAAATTCTAAAACTAGTTTTTAAAATAATTTGAGTGAATCTACAAGTTGACATTTATTATAGAATGATCTGATCAAAATAATTGCTGGAATAACAGAATAGAAATTATAACAGAATGATTGGTTGGTGTTGAGTATTCTATTCCTTTTAGATTTTCTGATTCTCGAAAGAGAAAGTCAATTCTTTAAATTTTAATATTTTAATAGACATTAATTGTACACATTTGGAGGCACAATATGATGCTTTGACACATGTATGCAATGCATAATCATCAAATCAGGGTAATTAGCATATATAGTACCTGTAGCATTTATCATTTCTTTTGGAGTGAAAACATTCAAAATCCTCTCTTCTAGCTATTTTGAAATATTCAATACAACATTGCTAACCTTAGTCACCCTACTGTGCAATAGAACACTGGAACTTATTCTTCTTGTCTAATTACAGGCTGCTTGAAAATCACTTTTCACTCAATCCACAGGCAGTGAAGAAAACAGAAAAGTGTTGTGACTGCAGAGGGGTTATGCTGAGTCCAGAGGCACTGAAAATCACTCCCTGCTCCTCAGGGTCTTTTTTCCACAACTGGAGAGCCAGAGCAGAAGGGGTTGGGGCAATTAATACTATGCAAATTGAATAATTTGGATGATGCTTAGAATGAGACCAGACCAAATGACTATAATGGTCTCCTAGTTGAAGCACTTGCTCCCCTAATCAATGACTAATGCTGCTAGCTATTGAAGCAATGTTGAGTGAGGCAAATAAGAGTCTGGCTTCTAGAAGTTTGCATTTTAGTGGGTGAGACTGACAAATAAGTAATAAGTACAAACTACATAGATGGTGAAATAAATACAGATCATTATTAATTCTACGAAGAAAATAGAAACAGGGAAAGTCTGAGAGGGTGACATTTTAGTTCAAGTATGTCTGTGAGGAGTTGCTAAATCATGTAATGTGTGTATACCTGCGTTATCTCTTATTGGACTTCTTAGTAGCATCCAATACTAATGACCACTCCAGCCTGGAGACACTTTTTTTCTTTTTCTTTGCAAGTTTGTCTTTCTCCTCCTGCTCCTTAACCCTAGCATTACCCTGAGTCATCCCTTCCTCTTTTTCTAAGATCTCAGGGGTATCTCATGTTCTTTCCTCTCTGCAGATACTGTCTGTATACCAGTTTATACTCCGATTTATGTCTCTAGGCCTTATCTTAGTCTCAAGACCTGAACCACTGTACTTATATTTTGTTTCTTGTGAGCCCCTCAGATATGTTCCCTCCCAAACTGAACTGATGACCAGCCCCAATTAAACATCTCCCTTTCTTCCTGGCCATATTTTATTTCTTAGTGGATATTGATTTGACTCTCTGGAAATTCAGACCTGAAATCTGGGACTAATCTTTGTCCTCATGTTCAATTGCTTGTCAACTATGACTGATTTCAGCTCTGATCTTTCAGATCATTTTTCTTCCTACCTATGGTATTAATTTGGATCCTTGCCAAGGCTCCCTTAGCTGAGTGCATTGACCTCGTATGTCAGTTTCCCTGGGTCCTTACAGAAACAGCACACCAGTTGGGCATTCTGAAGAGAGCTTAGTTAAGGCACTATTATGAAGGTTGGAACATGGTGTAAAGAAACACTAGGAAAAAATGCAATATCTGAGGCATCTTGGTTCATGGACAGGGTGGCTCCTAAACGACAGAAATTTATTTCTCCATGCTGGAGGCTAGAAGTTCAAGAACAGGTGCCAGTATGGCCAGATCCTGGTCAGGGCTCTCTTCCAGATTGCAAATGCTGACTTCTCTGTCATCCCACATGGCAGATTGGGAAGGGATATCACTGGTCGCTTTTTTGAAGGCACTGATCTCATCATGAGGGCTCCACTTTTCTGACCT
Source organism: Marmota marmota marmota (assembly GCF_001458135.2). Taxonomy (NCBI): domain Eukaryota; kingdom Metazoa; phylum Chordata; class Mammalia; order Rodentia; family Sciuridae; genus Marmota; species Marmota marmota. The sequence goes on along the minus strand of NW_026000093.1, from coordinate 4,645,106 downwards.
GATCACCTCCCAAGGTCCCCACCTCCTAAGATCCATCTCCTGGGGCATTAGGGTTTCAACACTGAAATCCCAATACAGACCACAGCACTATGCCTGGTAGATTTTACCACCCTTAAAGGGGCAAAGAGGGAGAGCAAAGGCCAGGTAGAGACACAGAGGTGCAGAGAGAGTTGTGTGGAGGAAGATTCTCAGTAAGAACTGAACTTTAGTGGAGGCAGTCAGCTGTTTGCACAGATGAGGGAAGGCAGCCAGTGAGTAGATACCTTAATTTTTCTTACATTTTCCTCTTTGACATCCCACTACTGCTCCCCATTGCCTGAGGCCAACTGAAATCAGAGGACAGAGGAACCACCAATTCAGGCCCCAGAGGACAGTTCAGGGCAGGTCAAGGAGGAGTGCATCCCAGGAGCAAATAAATTCTCTAACATGCTTTCTCAAGTTCTAGCCACTTTTTACTGTCTTCCTTTATCTGCTTTGAATCTAAACAAACAAAACAAACACCACCACCATTTTTGTCCTCTTAATTGATATTTGTGAATGCCATTTTTCCATTGGCTAAAAGGTGTTAATGAATCTCCAGCTTTCAGTACAAGAAGGAGCATTTCTACAGGGCATCCGAGGTCCTTCATAACCTACCTCTCTTTGTTCCTTTAACTTTATCCATCTAATTTCCTTCTTAGATTTTTAAGCTTTTTGAGGGCAGATTTGTCATATAACTTTGAGAACTGCCAGACACACAAATAAGTATCAGCTATATTTAAACATTTATTATAAAATATTCAAGACCCCTTAAGAGGTCTAAAGCAATATAGTGAACATCCATGTAATCACCAACCCAGTTAGGAAACAAGCTAATAATAAACCTAATTTCCTTCTTTTCCTACCACGAAGGTAATTTCTATACTTAAATTCTTTTTTTTTTCATTCCTATATATTTATTTATGTTTCTAATAGGGGTAGTATGTATTCCTAAATAACTTATGTTTTGCATGTTTAAAATTTTTATTGTGATGCCACACATATTGCTGATACTATTAATCATAATAATTTGAGTGAACAGATGAATATATCCAAACAATTTTTCTTTACTACTAGCTCCAAAACTCAAGGTGGTATGAAGAATTCTAAGATGATTCCCAATAACCTACCTAAGGGGACTTCCCTTGAGTATAGGCAGGGTCTTTGTGTGAGATAGGATATCACTTATATTAGTAATATTACATATATCCATTCATCACTCACTCATTTATACTCACAGTGAAAATACGTGTGCAATCACTTACACTAATAGCAAAGGCAAAAGGATTTTGCATATTTAATGAAGGTCCTTAATCAGTTGCCTTTGAGCCATTTAAAAGGGAGATTCTCCCATGGAGGCTTGGCCTAAGCAGTTGAGTTTTTGTGGGGATGGTAATTAGCAGACATGCTCTTTCTAGCTTGGAAGAAACAGCATGCTGTGAACTGTCTACAGAGAAAGGTGGTTTCTAAGGAGGGTCTCAGTGCTTCAACTGCATTCTGAATTCTGACAACAGCCTGAATGAGTTTGGAGGAGGATAATGAGCTCTAGTTGAGATGCCTTGATTTCAGAAGACTCATGTGTAGACCCCTGGGCCAAGGAAACTGAAATAATAAAGTGATGTTGTTTTAAGCAGCTGAATTGATGGCCATTTATTTGTTTTCTAATTACTTTAGAGTATGTCCTTTATTAAACATCTTCCAAGAATATCTTGAAAAGATGAGGAAAAACGTCTATATATTAACAATAATAGTCTATTATTTATTATTGTTGTTGAATACTATTAGGATCATAATAGCAAACATTTAATTTTTAATTGTTACTTTAAATTTTATTTATAATATTTATTTATACTATTAGAAAGAAAATATTTGCATGCCCAAGGCTGGGTACCATGTCAATGGAACTTAAAAACATTTTTTTTAAGTGCTAAAGACGAATTTATTGACTAAAAGCAATAGTGTTTAGCTTTGGAGAAAGAAATGACTGATGTTCAATCAAAATATATCAGAGGAAACAAATATGGGAACAAGTACTTATTTTACCCTTGGTCGTTTTTTTTTAACTTGAAGAGGAATAGACCTTTTGAGAGGTCTACAAAGAGAAATAGACCTTACATTTGCCTTAGGGTATGAAGCAAGAAATGTTGACAAACTTCTCAACTTGAATGTCAGGGTTGGTGGCACAAATAATGGAAAAATGGTATAATATCTTCTATAAAGAATATATTTTAGAGGTAGGCATTTATTTATGAGACTCATATATAAATTCATTTATGGACTATACTTATTGGTATTTACTATTAATGGGCAGTAAATGTAAGGGAAATTTTGCTCACTTCTGTGCTTTATAATATAATATAGTTTTTAAATGTGTTTATACTTGTTAACTCTCAGATATTTGAATACAAATTTAAAAACATTTTAATCCAATGTAGAATCTGGGTGCCAGAGACTGTTGGGATATAGTAGAGTTGCTTGAGAGTTCTTCTCATGAGGACCAACAGGTGTAATTTGTATTTAGGGCAATCATCCCAAGGAACAAAAACTTTGGAAAAACTTTCGAAATCTTTATTTTAAAATATTTTGATTCAGCAGGGTGTGGTGGCACAGGCCTGTAATTCCAATGGCTAGGGAGGCTGAGGCAGGAGGATTGTGAATTCAAAGCCAGCCTCAGCAAAAAGCTAAGCTACCCAGTGAGACCCTGTCTCTAAATAAAATACAAAATAGGGCTGGGGATGTGGCTCAGTGGTTGAGTATTCCCGAGTTCAGTCTCTGGTACCTGTAGGGGTTTTGTATTTGGGATTGGGGTTCCTGATGAATTCATGGCTGTGGCATGTTTGGTGCTTGGGAAAGTTTTTGTGTAAAGGCATAGGATGCCTGGTTGTTATGGTAATGCCCTCCATGTTAGAGTCTTATCAGCTTTGACTTTAATCTTAGGTATACAATTTCTGGGAATAAAGGAGCTTGCTTGCTTGATAACTACAATGTTTCATCAAGTTCCAGTGCTCCTGGAGCTGCCTGCCTAACAGTAACTTCAGACAATGGACCGTCTTGAGAGTTGCACAAAGCTTCTAACATTGCATATTGTAACTGTGAAATGTAACTCCAGAATAAGCAACCTTACTGATACTGTAAACAATAATCTCCTTATGGTACTAATGACCTAATTTAAACTTGGACAAAGAGCCACTCTGCCACCTTCCCTGCCTCTGCATCTTGGGGAAATATATATATATATATATATAATCTCCAATTTAAATTATTGTGCTCATTCCTGGTGGCTAGAAGTGAGTTTAAAAAATGCCAATACCCTGTTACCTTGATACTTATGCTCCTTAGGCAAATACTGACAAATGGATAAAGCAGGACTTTCAGGATATGGTACATGCCACCCATGCTCTCCCCAAGGCCCTTCACAGGCCAGACCACAGCCATTGCCCAGGTGTGATGGTGGTTATCTGGTGATGCTGGAAGCCTCTCTCTTCCCATGAGGAAGCGGTTGAAATAAAAGCTGCCATCTGGAGGAATTTCTTCTGGGAACTGAACATACGATTTTGTACCTCTTTTCCCTCTAACTGTCCCTGGATTTTCCCGTTGCTCCCATGTCATTCTTGCCCATAGGGTGACCTTTCTACCTGAACTTACTGCCCGTGGCATGTCTCACCCAGTGACTCCACTTGCTTCTGTCACCAGGTGGGCCCATTCTGGCTTGATTCCTGGGAGCTACCTACTTCTAACCTCTGGATTCTTCCTGCGTTACTCTTTTCCTTCTTTCAGATACTCTCGCCAGCCCTAATATTTAATCTGTAAGAGTTGAAATGGTAAGTTATTTCAACACCCAAATACAGCCTGTGAGTACTGTATGTCCCCTTCTTATTAGAATCTCCTCCCGGATATTTGAAAACTGAGGAGTCGAGAAACTGGAGACTATGACTGGGATCCTTCTGTGAGCTCAAGGCTCTAGGGTGGTGGTTCTTAGAAAGATGTGGCCCCCTCACCTTCATAGGGAATATTTGGAATAGTTCGTCACCTGTTGGTAGAGCCCAGGAATGTTGCTAACCAGCCCACAATTCTCAGAACAGCACCTCTCCCAACGTGGAATTACCTGGCTTCAGATGTCAATGACACTGAGATCTAGGAGACACTATCATCAACTGCACTTCCTGATGTATCCTCCCCAGGGGAACCTTATTTCCAGGTAGTTCCCCTGCCATAATCCTCATCCTCTATAAATAACCACTTGACTTCCTTCTCGCCTTCCATTTTCACAGAAATTATCTTCTTTTAATTCCAAATCAAGTGGGGCCATCCAGATCAGTTTTTATTAATGCGTTCTCCTTGCCAATCAATGGGGAAAAAGCTCAAACCTCAAAATATAATGTAATCAAGAAGATTTTTTCCAGGATTCTACCAAATGACTAGGAGTTATTCAATAGCATTTCTTACAGTGAAACAGTCTGTCTCTTAAGTTTGTCATCCATCCTTACAGAACCATGAAAGCCTTAAAGACAACTTTATAATAACAAGGGGTGACTCTCAGGATGAGATCTCTAGAGCTCTCAGGTTCATCCTGGTAGAACTGGGAGAAGGTCAGGGGACCTGACCAGAGAGCACTTCATCAATTCATCAATTGACTATTTTGGTATTCAAGAGTTATATAGAAGATGAAGTTCAATGCAGAGAAGAAAAACAATTTTATTGTGTCCCACTTAGTCCTCACTTTCACTATTAATATCTTATAGGAAAAGGAAACTTGGAAGTTAGCAAAAGGGGTCCCAAGAAGATGATCCACATAACATAGCAACATGCCCCCTTGGGGCATCACTCTCTCTTTTTCTCCCCTGCCCTCTAGCTTTTCCCTTCCACTTTCTCCCCCTCCTCCTGCTCCTCCCACTCCTTCCCCCACCCCTTCTCCCCCTCATCCCTCCCCCTCCTCTTTTCTCCCCACTTTCCTTCCTTCCTCTTATTACACATCCCTAACACCTTTCATGCACAGGGTCAAGGTTCTGGTTCCGACAAGAAGTTCAACACTTTCAAAATAAATTTTGATAAACTGGACATCCCAGGACAGCAAAACCCAGTGAGAGGAAGATGGAGAGCAGCTGCTCGTTGGCTGTAGCTTTTCTGGACAATGAACAGAGATTCTTTCCATGCTTGCTCCCGTTCTTGCTGGGCTTATGGGTTGGCTCTTGATAGATTCCACCTGGCCTGGTTGCTTCTCCTCCTCTTTAATTTCTGAGACTATGTGGTCAGTCTTGGTGACAATTCAGTGAGAACCATTCCAGCCTTTGAGGGTTCTGTTCAGGCTGTCAGAGCCTTGCAGAAGCAGTGTCATCGAGGCTGTAGCTGATTCATTTATTTATTCTCTAAGGCATAAATTCTGTTCACCCCCTGGTATGGCTGTCAAAAGCATGCTTCTCACCTCCAATAGAATTTGGAAAGATCCTGTGGTAGTTTTACAGCTTAGACATCATGGGGTTATAGAAAGACAGAGCTGCAAACAGTAGCTCTTCCTCCATCATTTTTTTCTTATTTATTTATTTATTGTTTATATATGACAGTGGAATGCATTACAATTCTTATTACAGATATATAGCACAATTTTCATATCTCTGGTTGGATACACAGAATATTCACACCAATTCGTGTCTTCATACCTATACTTTGGGTAATAAGGATCATCACATTCCACCATCATCAATAACACCCTCCCTCCCTGTCCAATCCCTCTGCCCTATCTAGAGTTCATCCATTCCTCCCATGCTCCTGCTCCCTATCCCACTATGAATCACCCTCCTTATATCAAAGAAAACATTCGGCATTTGTTTTTTGGAGGATTGGCTAACTTCACTTAGCATTATCTTCTCTAACTCCATCCATTTACCTGCAAATGCCATGATTTTATTCTCTTTTATTGCTGAGAAATATTCCATTGTGTATATATGCCACATTTTTTTATCCATTCATCTATTGAAGGGCATCTAGTTGGCTCCAGAATTGTGACTTGTGCCGCTATAAACATTGATGTGGCTGTGTCCCTGTAGTATGCTTCCTCCATCTTTGTTAGCAGTCCTTCCTGTCCCCAAAAGTTGCTTGGCACCCTTGTGGGTCTTGGTGGGGGCCTCAGAAGACCTGGTGCAGTTTTTTTCAGGTGCCCAGAAAAGGTGGCCAAAGTGGTGGTGGCAAGGTGGGCTTCAAGCAGCCAAGGGGATGCTGAGTGCAGCCTGGAACCATCACCATGTCATTTATTGAGCTGAGCAGCCTTTGTGGGCAGAGGATGCTCTCAACAGTATAGTGATTACCCAGAATTTTTCATCTTCTGGCTGCAGTGAAGTAGAAAGTTGATTGAGAATCAGGGCAATTGCTGCCAATCCAAGAGCCAAAAATAACTGGACTTTATGTCCCCTTTGCTTTGACCATTAGGGATTGCAGCCTCTTAAAAGAGATAAGAACATATTCATTGCTTCTATTTGAGTGAATTAACTCTCACAGAATTAACTCTGGTGCTTGTCCACTAGAAAGCTTGCGATGTGAATGGACAGTCATCGGATGGGCTCAGGAAGAAGCTCCTAGCTGCCTCCCCTCCCCATTTCCTAAAAGCTTCTAGCTGTCCAGTCATATACAGAAGGCTGGGAGATTATAGAGTTTGTCATTCAATGAAACATTTGTCTTTAGCATGTCCTGTTAAAGATATGGATCAAGCAGTTCAAATTCTACAGTATATCCAAGTATGTTAGTTTATGAAAAAGAAAATCTCTTATGGGGAGGCTGCCAGTGACTCCCCAGGTGTCTTTTTTCCTGCCCAGAAGGGTATAAGCCACCAGAGAAAATAAGTCAGAAATAGTGAAGAACAAAAGACTCAGAGCCAGAAAGAGTTTTGAAGCAGAGTACCTGATAGATTCAGCCCACACAGGAGCTGGAGCTGGATAATTAGAAAATGGCTCCAGTGGTTGCTTTAAGGGGGTACATCAAAGGCTGGTATAAGGTTTCAGGAATGGAGTCTTGCTTCATGATATCTGCAGTCAGAAGGTTGATGGGCATCTTGGCAGGTTACACCCATCTCTGAGAGGCTGTGTTACTACAGCAGGTCACCCCATCTCCAGTGCTGTGTGGGACCAGGCAGAGCTGAATAGGGCTCACAATGTGTCTGGGTGATCTTGGCCACAGGAAATTTCCACTGGAAGTTCCCAGACACCAGATTCTCCTCTTCACTGGCTGCGATGCTGATGTAATCCACACATAGCCCATGGATGGCTTTTGACAATCCCTAATACAGACATTTTGGTAAATGGCATGCAGAGGGGAGGTGAGTTCTTCCTGAGGTGTAACAGGACATTTTTTTCAGGAGCAAAGATTTTGTAGAAGGTTATGGAGGAATGTTAGGAAAAACAAAACCGCAGTCCAGAGATGTCTATTGAACACTTGAAATATAGTTAGTCTGAATTGATGTGTTCTTGTTTCATACACTCAGACCACAAAACATGTGAAAATAAAAGCGTAAGTATTTAACTTTTTATATTAAATACACCCTAGAAAGATAATAATTTAGGTATACTGGGTTAGATAAATATATGTTATTCAAGTCAATTTCACCTGGTTCTTTTTACTTTTTAAATGTGGCTACTAGAAAATTAGATATAGATACATGGCTGTATTTTGTGCTCAAATTATATTTCTATTGGTCAGAGTGACAATAGATGTAAAAGACTCGTTTTATCTTGTTAAACACTCTGTTCCTTTAAGTTTGAGTTTGATTTTTATACAGTATTATTTTCAATAGTGGCAAGTGCATATAAATGTTTATTGTATTTTATTTTTCTTGAACTATACAAAGACCAGAAAGATGATCTCTCATCTGTTCACCATCCCAGGGGAACACACCCATTCACACTTGTTAGCAGGCAGTCTCTGAGAGGTGCAGGTTCACTTCCTTAAAAGTGAGCCAGATTGGTTGTACACACTTGAAATCCCAGGAGGCTGAGGCAGGAGGATTGAGGCCAGCCTGGGAAACTTGGAGGGACCCTAACTCAAAATTTAAAAAAAATTAAAATGGCTGGGGATGTGACTCAGTGGTGAAATGTCATTGGGTATAATCCCCACTACCACGAACATATAAAAACAAAATCAGAACACAACGAAACAAAACCTCCTCCTCCCCAAAAAGTAACCCCCCAAAACCAAACCAACCAACCAAACAAGCCAATCCCCAAAAAAACAAATGCTGAAAGTTTTCTCTGATATAAGGGGGTTGACTCATAGTGGGATTGGGAGGGAGAGCATGGGAGGATTAGATTATTTCTAGATAGGGAAGAGGGATGGGAGGGAAAGGGAGGGGGCAAGGGATTAGCAAGGATGGTGGAATGTGATGGTTATCATTATACAAAGTACATGTATGAAGACTTGAATTGGGTGTCAACATACCTTATATACAAACAGAAATATGAAAAATTGTGGTATATTTGTGTATAAAGAATTGTAATGCAAAAAAAGTACATGTACAAATTGATGTGAACATACTTTATATACCGAGATACAAAAAATTGTGCTCTATATGTGTAATAAAGATTGTAATGCATTCCACTGTTGTCATGTATTTAAAAAAAATAAAATAAATTTAAAAAAAGGGAAAATAAGATAACAAAAACACTGCCATGAGAAACAGATGCACATGTCATGAGCCTCAGTATTATAAAAATCAATTTTTAAAATTAGTTTCATTATCATAAAAAATTTTGAAACAAAGTAAGACAGTTAAGGTTAAATAAATTTTAAGGTTTCTTTAGGTCTAAAATTCTGTGAGGCTCTATGCTACAAGATTACTTCACCCCCTTATCTCAGGTATAGTTAGTTATCTGTCGGTTCAATATCCTCAGATTCAACCCACCTCGAATGGGAAATATTCTAAAAAATAATTTTGTCTGTACTGAACATATACATTTCTTGTCATTATTCCTAAACAGTATAACAACTATTTACATGATGTTTACATTGTATTAGGTATAAGAAGTCATGTAGAGAAGAGCTAAAGTATATGGACAGATATGTGTAGGTTATATGCAAAGGTTACATCATAATTAAGAAGATAATTTGAGCAATCTTTGATTTTGGTAGCAGTGTGGAGTTCTAGAACCAATCCTATGTGGATACCAAGTGCTGGATATGAGTAGTTTAACAAGAAGAGAACTTGATTGTTAAATGTTAGTCATAATTTACCAACATATAGTTTTTGTGATTTTTTTTAGAAGGATCATCTAACATTAGTTTTTCTTTTAACATTTAAAAAAACATTTTAAAATTGATAGGATTCATTACTAAACATATATTTAAGAGTCCTATCTTTGACTTTGGATTTTACAATGTATTTAGCAGATTGATATTATCCTGTTTATATGACTTTCTCGTTTTCTTTTTAAAAGATTAATATTTACATTAATATTTTAATGTGTATATCTGTATGTATTTCACATGTTTTCACATATATTTCTTTTTTTGTATTAGGTAAAGCATTATAATCATAACTTTTGGAAAAAAAATAGTCACATGGCCAAATATGGAAGAAAGGACAGAAAAGTTGAGAAGCAATCTGACCTAATTAATATTTCAGCAGATCTATGAAACTATTCTTTCAATTTTATAATTTCACTTTCTTACTCATCCAAATTATATTTAATTATTTTTCTAGATGCACATAGATGATGAGAGAAAGTTACTGTCTTTGACTAGTGTATGTTCTCATCTCTATCATACTTACATCCTAGAAAAAAATTGTATTTTATGTGGTATAAAGAAAGTACATAAGAAAATGCAAAAATTATAGGTGTTTTCTCCTTTATGATAGCTCCTCTTAATTTTTTTGACTTTATGGTAGAATAAAAGCCATGCATTCAGTAGAAACTGTATTTGAAGTTTTGAATTTTGCTCTTCCTCCAGGTAGTGATATGTAATATGCTCTGGTGATGCTGAGCACTGCAACCAGCTGCAGCTCACAGTCAGCCACGTAACTGCATGGTCACCTCATATAAAACAAAACCTTGGTTTTGGATGAGGTTGCCCAACTATCTGCTAATGCCAGTGTTCTGAGTGCTTGTAAGGTAGGCTAGACGAAGCGATGACATTTGTAGTTTAGGTGTGTTTAATGCATTTTTTACTTACAATATTTCCAATTTATTACAGTTTTATAGGGTCATAACCATGGTAAGCCAAGAAGCATCCATAATCCTTATCTGATCAGGGACAATTTATAAACATTTACCTGTTCTATCTAAAGTTTGGGAGACATTTACCAAAATTAAGTAATTATTTCTGAGTAGAGGTGCTTTCAAATTTTCCTTGTGCATATTTATATTTTAAAAATTGCTACATAAATAATCCATGCTAATTATAGAAAACTTAGGAAGATAGAAAACAATTAGAATCAAATGATAGCATCACAGTTGCACTAAAATGGAAGTTGTGTGAGGATGCCTATTTTTAGTACTGTACCAGCTAAGAGGTGGAGGTGTTTGTGCATTGGGAGATGACACAATAGCTGTCATATATATGTATGCATGTTTGTATATATCCATGTATATTGTATCTAGATTGGGAATGGTAAAAAACTTGAAATTGTGATGTTTTAACATAAAGATCAAAAACTTTTTAAAAACCTAAAATCAGAGGTAAAATTTAAGTATTAATAATGGATTTTAGGAACTGAATGTTTATTTACTTATTTTGCAATGGTGTGCCTTAAATACCAGGCCTTATGCATTCCAGGCAAGTGGTCCACAATGAGCTCCTCCCCCTCTCCTAGGAATTGAATAATTTAATAAACTAATTTTAACATAATTTGAGGGGTAGGTTTTTTACACTGTTCTAATATGTTGACTATATTATAAGAAATGCCACCCTTCATTGGCTTTGGCATAGAAATAAATACACCCTCCATTTAGTTACTGCTCACGATAGTAATTATTTGTGGTAAGAGGAATCATGAGCATGCGGCCACTATTTATCCGTACCCTGCTTCCTGGTTTAATAACACACTTGCCTGGCAAATTCTTTTCTTTACTCCTACTTACTTCCCTTTTAAAGCATCTAGTTTGTAACTTTCATAATTATTAAGGATGAAAGTCTAAAAGAGTACCTATTATCACCATTATTTCAAAGTACATTTTAAGAGGGTCATCAAGTCTTATTGGGTATAAGATAGAAATGAGGTATCATTATGGGAAATACTATGTTTGGCATGGGAGATAACTTCATGATTCAAATACTCACAGTCAACTAAGAAGTGGTTAGAAACAATAAATAAGCGAAGTAAAGAAAGTTACAAAACTAATGTTCAAAATTCAATCTCTCCTGTATTAAAAAAATAATCAGCTAGGAAATATGTTGTAATAAAAGATTTGCTTTAAATTGGGAATCCAGAAGATGAAATAGCATGAGCAAATTTAGTAAAACATACATTTCGGTGTTCGTTTTGGAAAAAAAAATAGTTCTAGTACATATTATAAGCTAAAGCTAAATTTTTTGTATACCAAGAATTCTTGACAAATCAAGAAAGGCAAGCAATGGAATAGAAATATGGAACCAAAGATGTGTTCATAAATGGCCATTAACATAAAATTTCGGGATAAGTATATCGTTCTTTTACTTCAGTCTTAGATAGTCATTACTGACTTTGGCCATGAATCTCTTACTTGGTAACAATGCAAATAACACAGGAATCATAGATAATGCTTATTGAAAGTTTTGTATTCTGTTTACTTCAGGAAACATGGAAATGAAATGCACAACCTCTCCATGTTAAGGGTAGCTGAACCCCATTTGGGGGGTGTTCAAAAGATAAGGAGGACAGTGAACTTGTTGGATTTTTAAAAGAATTTGTCCCTCAGAAAGATTTCACATGTATACCTGCATTTCCTTTTGAGGAATATGCATGAAGTGAAAAGCTGATAAAGTCACTAGGTAATAAATTTGTGTTCTGTAAATGAAAATGAGCCAGTTCCTTTGCTTTATTTCCCACCATTTTGAACTGCAAATGATTTATATGGTGCCTAAAATAATATAAATATTTTTCTGTGGTATTGGCAATGATAAATTATCCAGAGATAGTCATTACTGACTTTGGCCATGAATCTCTTACTTGGTAACAATGCAAATAACTCAGGAGTCATAGATAATGCTTATTGAAAGTTTTATACTCTGTTTACTTCAGAACACACGGAAATGGAATGCACAACCTCTCCATGTTGAGGGTAGCTGAACCCCATTTTTGGAGAATGCCCACATGAATAGCAAGCACAATCATACCATGCAAAAATAGATCAACATTAGCACCACTTACCAAAAAATCAAACACACATTATAAACACAACAAAAAACAAAAACCTGTTTCATTTGTATGTAGTTATAAAGATTATACTTTCATAGTAAATCTTGGCATTATCCCAAGCAGATATTGCATGTGAGATGCAAACAAGTTCTATTTTACTTGTTTCTCCTATTCGGGGTTTATTGTTTATTTATTTAAAAAATTTTCATTAATGTGCATTAATTATAGATCTGTATTGATTTCTTTGGGATCTGCTGCTAGAGAGTTATTATGTTCTTTCAGAAGCATCTTATTACCTTGATTGTTCGTATTTCTTATTCTCCTGTGTTGAGATTTGTGCATCAAGTGGATCAGGTATCTCTACAACTTTTGTGGAGTGGCCTGATCCACCATAGGGGCCACCACACCCATTAAAGGACTAGCCACATAGCGAATACACACTCTGTTTGGAACACAGAGTGGGTCTTTCCAATTCTGCCACTGTATGCACTGTGTTCAAAGTCATTAATCACAGCCAGAGAAGCTACAGGGGGACAGCACTATGTTACCCAGCTGGAATTAGAGCCAACTGGGCATAACAAATCAACACCCAAGGCACATCCTCCGGAGAATGCCTTCATGAATTGTATTTGGCCACCCCCATTCACATGTACCCAAGGGTAGGGGACAGACAGCCAAGGGTTATCAGGGTCCTCTCACCATGTCACTGTGGCAAGGCAGGAGTGGAAAATAAAGTGCACCTTCCTCATCTTGTTAGTAACAGGCACTTGAGTGCAGCACAGTGAGGAGGGGCAGCTGGAACCCTGTGGGTACCTGCCTTTGGTCCCAGCACTGGTGTGGGTCCACATGTGCCTGGTCACACCTGTTCTCAGGGGGCAAGGACCTGCTCCTGGTTCTCAATGGGGGCATCCTCTGCTCTCTGTGTTCTACCTACCCCTCATCCCTACAGTGCAGGCACCCTGGGCTTATATCACAGTCACTCTGCTTAGGACAACACGTGTGTCTGATATATCCAATATGTGATATTGGATTCTTGAGGCAGATACCCCTGAAACCATAATAGCAGAATGTGTGTGGAGTCTCAGAGATGGGGTGTGCAGGGTTTCTGATCCCTAGAACAATTCAAACAACAGTAGGTCCCTTCTCAAGATGGCTCCTGGCTGTAGTAACCTAGGTTTTCTTAGGAGATGATGTGAGATTCTTTCCCAAAGCAAGACAGCTGTGCAGATTTCAGATTACTTATCTAATTAGGCTCTAAGCTTGTAAGGATTGTATAACTTACAAAACACTTTTATTTTTCCTAATAGCCACATTATTTTTTCCCAAAATATTTCCAAAAGCACAGTCTACATTTGTACAGTATGAAATATATGAGTGTGCATGCTACAGGAAGGCACTCAGTATTTCAGCAAAAATAAATAAATAAATAGATAGATAGATAGATAGATAAATAAATAATACAATGAGCTAATGCAGGTGATACAATGACTCATTGGTCTAATGCTGGTTCCTCTTTTCTCCAAGGGCTTGATCATCTGAGTAATCATCTGTCTTTAGAAATTACTTTTCTTTATTTCTTCAATAAAAAATGTAACATTTTTCTTGTAGGAAATTTTGTTTGCTTCTTTTTTTCCCCTCCTTGGCATTGTAGGCAATATTAGGTGTATTAGTCAGCATTCTCTAGAGGAACAGAATCAACAGGAAGTAAAATTATAAAAAGGGATTTATCTTTCTGGCTTCTGCAACCAGAAGCTGGATAGTCCACAATGGCTGGAGAGCTAGAAGAACCAGTCGCTGCACAGTCCAAGAGGTGGAAGTCCCAGAATAAGAGGGATCAAAGGTGCTACCCTAGTCCGAGACTGAAGGCTTCTGCAGAATCACTGGCAGAGTCTACTTTGGAGGGGTGAAGAAGTGCGAGTCCGATATCCTCAGATGATCTAGCAGCAGTCAGGAACCTGTTCAAGAAGAATGGAGCTTGCATCTACTGCTTCTTCCTTGCTAATCATTCCTAGACACACCCTCATTGACATTCCCTTAAGCCTCTTAGTAATTGGCTACTCTTAATCCAATCAAGTTGGCAATTCAAATTATCCATTACATAGAATATAGAGCACAGCTACAAATTTACTGAGCTTGTGTTGATTTTTGGTGACAGGGCATTAGGTATTGTTTTATGTCCTGAATTTCTGTAGATTCACTCATAAATTTCAATTGCATTTTATTTATGAAAAAATAAAAGAAAAATAATAGAAATGATAGTTTCTATAATTACTTAATCAAAACACTGCTAGGTGAAGAATCCATCCATTAAAATTATGATACAGATATTTTGATGGAAATCACGGTGCTTTGAATAAAGTTTGACAAGAAATATGTGTTGGTGATTGGAGAATACATTCAACTGTGAACCACTGTAATGGATTTGGATTTTTGTTAACAATAAAAACATTTTCAAAAAACCTTCAAATTAAATTGTTTGATCTCATATTTTAGATTACTCATATTCACAGTGAATTATAATGTTAAGTTGTATGTTTTACTTTTGCCATAATTTAGATAAGTACATAAGAATATGTGGAAACATAGATTTCTCACACATTTTATATATTAAACAAAGATTAATTGCAATACATAGTATCTTTTCCTTCTCTTGGTTGTGGTTTTGGTCATAGATGACCAAAAGCATCTTTAAAAAAATTTTAATTGTAGATGGATACAGTACCTTTATTTTGTTTAGTTTTTTAATGTGGTGCTGGGCGCTCTACCACTGAGCCACAATCCTAGCCCCTAAAGCATCTTCTGTATAAAGCAAATTGACTTCTTTCTCTTAAATACCACATCCTTGGGAAAATTAAGAAACTAGTCCCTCAAATTGTTTCCTGTGGTCGGTGGTTCATATGAGATTGAGATTACATATATTGATCACATTATACACATCCCAGCAGAAGTGTAAATTACATGCACACACATATTTTATTCTATGTGCATTAGAATAATCATTCTCTAAGTAACAGCATTTCTGTGGTGGTTGTTTTGGGATCTAAAGGAAAGTGTATGAATTGATTTGGAACAATAAAATGAGAGTGTGTACAGAGAGATTAATTAAATGAGAGATTCTCTTAGGACAACACATGTGTCTGGTATTAATCATATATTAACTAGCTATGTTGATTTCAGCCTGCTTAAAAATTTCCTGTGCACATGGTAGACTATAAATTTTATTGGATCCTTGACTAAGGAGTATCCATGACAATTGGCATTATCTCTGGCTGGCATCACTTCTAATGCTGTAGATTTATTGTTCTGCCTCCCCAGTGGCCAGAAGAACTCTAGGCAGTCTGTCACAAATGGTGAAGAGTGGCTTGGGTAACATCACTGGGAGTCACATAGTGGCTTCAGATACTATTTGGGGTACTTAGCAGTGAAGCCTGTGGTGAACAGGTTAGGAACAGATAAGACTGGAGATTTGTGGGCTTCCTGTGGCATTGTATGTGATGACTAAAATGATCACTTGGCCGAAGCACTTCCGTTTTCCTAATCAGTCACACACACACAGAGAAAAAAACAAAAAAAAAATTCATCATACACTAAAAGTGAGCCCTCCAGCATTTGATTCTAGCCATAGCTGTTAAGAAGCTTTGGGGGTTTTTGATATTTGAAGACCTTCAGAGATAAGTGTACTAAGCCAGTTAGCACACATTTAGACATGCCACCACAATTTAAATTTGAAAGAAATTTTAAGTGTATTTATCCAAAAATATGATTTTCATTTGCCAGAGTACTCTTTTCAAAGCTTTCAAAGGTACAGAAAGGTGATTTTCTGTAACTTGGTTTACTGTTCAAATCCAATTTAGTTCTGCCACCTGTTATTTTTCTCCTTGGATTTGTTTTTTTAGAAGTCATTTTTAGAGCCTTTGATATTACTATATAAGAGCCTCACATCCTATGGTGTAATTGACTCTGGGTTTGATAGTTCAACAAATACACAATGAGAGTCCATTGTGTGCCAAAAGCTGTAATGTTTATTTTTCCAAGGAAGCTGCTTCAACCTAAGTGTTTGCAGCTCTCCATCTGTTAGTTTAGGAATTTGTCCCTTTGTTACTGTGACAATATTGATAATTTCTCTTTTAGATGATAGGCTTCAGGAGATGGAGAATTTTGCCTTTGGGTTTTTGATGCTCTTCTAGTGATATTTTTGGGATAACTTATTATATTTTTGAATAGATTAATATAGCCTTTCTAAATAGAAAATTAAAATTTCCAAATTTAGCGAACCATGTCACCATGTTAGTAAATATTTTTCTACTGTGCAGAGCATTACACTTAAAAGTGGAACGGTTAAAATGTTTGCAGAATCAGCTTCTCATTGTGGAATTGTTTGTTTGTTTTCTTTTTAGTCTTCTGAACAACAATCAAATCAGAAAGATTTCCAGAACTGCTTTTGAAGGACTTGAAAATTTGCTGCATCTGTAAGTTCTAAGAAAAACCAACAATGGCTTCTTTTGTTGACTGATTATTTTTGCCTTCTTGATTATTTTAACCTAAGCAATTCTTTACCTTCCTGAGAAGTACTGGCAACCTTGAAACAGAACTGTTAAATGAACATTTCTAAGGACAGCAAAGTGTTTCTTTCAATAGATCGTGCATCTGAGGACATTTGAATATTAATGCACATTTCTATCCTTCCACCCTTGACACGCAATTCTAAATTGGAGAAAAATAAAAACAAAGTTTAATCAATACTTCACACTTATATCTAATTAATCAATGATTATAAAAAATCCACAAATCTGAAAGGAACTTTATGTTAATAATTCAGTCATCTAAGACCTTTTGAGGCTGGTGAACACATTACAATTAGGAATGTTAATCAACTTGGGTAGGAGAGAAATTTTGAAAAAAAAAACAGCTTATAAATATGACCATTGACAATTATCAAGCTTTTGATGTATTATTACTGATAAATGAATAAAAAACACTTAAAATGATTGCTTAAGTCAGAAACCAATGCATGTTGATGAAATGAATGTTGGATGGTGGAGAATGGATAGGCTTATGTGGGAGGCTGAAGAAAGTAAGCACAGGGACACTGGTTTCAGGTAGGAGTGAGTCCTGCAACTTCCTTTTTAAAAAATGTTAAAGACAACTGGAGGTAAAGCTTAGTAGTAGAGCACTTGCTTGGCATGTGCCAGGCCCTGGGTTTGATCAGTAGCACTACCAAAAAAAAGTATTAAGGAGGTAACTAACATTTTTACACAAAAAATGTCTACTTGTAGATCCATTAAGCAATTGGTCTAAAAAGTGATAGTAATTCTTTTAAAAAGAAAATGCTGTCCTACTTTTGCTCTAATTTACATATCTGTTGCACTTTGCTGAAATGGAATTTCAATTATACACCAACCCAAGAGCTTTATAGCTTTCTTGTTTTGAGATGCCCCAGCCCTAACACACAGGTCTCCCATAACTCTTTCCATTAATCCACCATAATGTCTTGATTTGCTGCCCTAATCTTGCACAGCCAATCTAACATGATCTGCAGGTGCATGCCACTTTTGATCTCTACCAAGCTTTTAGACCAGTGCTGTAAAAAGTCTGCTCTTTGTTTGTGAAGAATCTTGACTTTCTCCCTGTTTTTCATCTCGATCCTGGCCTGTGGTTCTCTACTTACGGGCATGTCAAAAGTAATTCCCTACAGTGATAAAAGTAGTAGACTAAACAAAACAAAAAAACCCTATGACTTTGTACATAATGGTTTAGAACAAATTTCATTATTAGTGCTAATACTAAATGTGGAAATTTAGTTAAATTATAGCTGTTAGTAGGAAGTTAATATTGGATAAAATGCTCATTGTTGCTGATGTTGGATCAATTATAAGCACAAGAGTACCATATGATCTGGATGAAAATAAGAAGAGCATTTCATAAAACTTCTATTCAATGTTATGACAAGCTAAACATTGCTTTTTAAGTGAAAGATAAGTCTTTGGGCTTCTGGAAGGTAAATGACTTATGAAAAGGTGAGGATAATTTATAAATGTGTATGATGTGGGTGATGAACACTTTCCCATGGCCACTGACGTGCATCTTTCCATGTTTTCACTAACATTGCCAAGTGAGCATTGCTTCTCAAACTGGAGAAGTTCCCAGACAGAGGGCTGTAGGCAAGAAGACCCACTTAATGCACATGGTACCTGCAAATTCATCTTCTACATTTCCTTTGCATTTTAACCTCAATCCCTTATTATTTTATTTCTTCGAACACAATAAGCACACACACACTACCTCTTCAACCTGTGCACAGGATGCTAATTATTTTCTGCTTGGCTATATTACCAGGCATAATGTCACTGTACTCTCAGTGACTTAGGAGACGGAGGCAGGAGTATTACAAGTTTGAGGCCAGCCTAGGCAACTTAGCAAGACTCTGTCTCAAAATAAAAATTAGAAAGGGCTAGTGATGTAGCTGAGTAATAGAGTATCCCTGGAGTAAATCCCCAGTACCATAAATAAATAAATAAATAAATAAATAAATAAATTCAGCATTTTCCCTTAGTTAAATCTCAGTTTTAATATCATGTCCTTTAGGAGTCCCTTTAAGTCAGTTAATGTTTTTTTTTTCCTCTCTCAGGGTGTCTTGTGTATTTCATTTATTATATACATTATACAAGTTCATTTTTCTTACCTATTTGTTACCTTGTTTATTTTTGGATTTCCCCACTGGATTCTGTAAAGACAAATAGCCCTGTGGCCATACTTCTTTCCATTTATTTGCCATTTTATTCCAGCATCTAGAACTAGTGTCTAGAACAGAGCAACTGCTCACAAAAGATTTGTTAAACAGATGTATGAACATAAGGTGCTCAGTAAATGCTTGATATTTGATTGATTAAGCCTCTTGGCTATGATGTGTTAATTAATCTTATGAGAAAAGAATGATAACGCTATTATATGCCTTGGATTTTTCAACAACCTGTGTATTTATCCATTATTTATAGTGTGCCATTTCCCAAGGATTTCCAGTGTTATATTACATAAAATAGTTATAATGTTTTCATACTGAGGAGCTCAATTTTCATTAGACTATATATACCAAAGAACTTCAGTTTTACCTTGCCAAACATAAAGGCTAGAATATTTTTTTTTTCTCTAAGACAAAAGCATTGCTAAACTCATGTGAAATTGTAGCGTGTTTTGTCCAAAACATATCATTGATTCCCTTGGGCAAAAACAAATAGAAGTATCCTAGGACAAATTTTGCTTTCAGATTCACACAAGAAAGTACAATTGTTTGAGAATATCCTTGGGAACTGTGGTTCATTTAAGGTTAGCTGAATCTTAAAGCCAAGATATATTGTAGAAGTGGGAGCAAAATATCCCTATTCTTTGATTCAGCAGACCAGTTATCTCTTAATAGCATTGTCAGTATTCATTATTGTGAGTTAATCTAAGGATAGACTCCCAAATAAAACTTCTTGTTAAGAAGCATCTTGGTGTCCCAATAATAAGGATCTTATTATTTATCAGCATTGATAATTGAAGAGGTTTTTAAAAAGAATTATTTGTAGGGGGAAAACCCTGGTGTGTTTCTGTGGGTTTGAGATGAATTGAGCATCATTTATTAGTATTACAAAAAGCGAAATGTATCCCACTTTCAAATCTGTGATTCTGTGTCTGGCTATGGTCCCCATTTCCTAAATTTGTTTTTGTTCTTTGAGTTACAGTTTCTTCCTTCCAACGCAGCCCCTGGTCATCTTTGTCTTCATGAACTCTCACTCCTGAATGCTACACCCTATACACAAGTTCACCTTCTTAAATCATTGTCTTGATGTGTCACTTGCAATTGTGTACTCAGCCTTTTCCATCTTTTGTGATTTGGGTGGGAGGGGGCACTGGAGATTGAACTCAGGGGCACTGGACCACTGAGCCACATCCCTAGCCCTGTTTTTTAGTTTATTTAGATACAGGGTCTCGCTGAGTTGGTTAGTGCCTCGATTTTGCTGAGGCTGACTTTGAACTTGGGATCCTCCTGCCTCAGCCTCTCAAGCTGCTGGGATTACAGGTATGTGATACTGCACCTTGTGCTTTTGTGAATGTATTTGAACTCTGTGTCATTTCTTTTGCAACTTATAGATTTAAAAAAAAGTCACTTTTTTTGTTATTGTTTAAACTACTGAGCAAGAAAATGTCATTGAAGAATCTGATCTTTAATGATGTAACTTTGAGGGACTCAGTTCTCACCATTTTTGGCTAGACTCACTGCCTGAATTTAATGACAGTCTTACAAACAGACTGAAATTTGCATATGGTTTCTTGTTCATTATGTTAGCTTTCCTTTCTATAACAAACCTCTGCAGGATTTAGTGGCTTAAAACAAGGAAGAGGTCCTATTTTTTCATGCTTGATTCATGGGTGGCCTGGGCAGTTCTGGTCTGCTGTGGTTCAGACCTTGGGTTTAGAATGGCATCATTCACACATGCCACAATTCCACAGTTATCAGCTGGGAGGGCTTTTTCTTCTTTCCCTGGCCAGCTAGATTGTGCTTGTTCACACAGTGATCTGTCTCTAATAAAAGCCAGGGATGAGTGCTTTTCAAGCCTGGCTTTTGCTGTTTTTTAGTGTCCCATTTGGTCAATCATGCCACATGGCCCAAATCTAATTCCAGCACAGGAAGATCTTGATGAGTGAAGCAGCAAAATCATCTCATAAAATGTTATAAATCAGGGCTGGGGAAATTTGTGGCCCAAAGTGCAATTGACCACTTTAACATGAGGAGTAGAGTTTTCTAAGAGTTGAGATTCAGATTGCAATCACAATCAAGCCCACTCTGGCTCTGTCACCAGGATGGACTTTTCTGATGGTTACAGTAGGAGCTCAAAGGGAGAAGAGGCCTGGCTTCTTCTGGGAGACACAAGGGGTGGAGGGCAGGTTAGATTTGATGGAAGGAGCAACACGTTTACTTAATTTTGAAAGGCTGTATGAGAAGAGGTAAGAAATGGTCTTCTATGATTTGGTAATGGGCAGTATCTTCAGTGGCTGGATGGAGCATTGATGAGAGATGAGACTGGTGAGTTTGATATGCGAAATAATAGGAGTGAATGGTTTCAATGCCTGGCTGCCTGCCTTCCTGTTTATAACTCTTTCTTTCTTCTAATCATGCCAAATTAGCTTCTATTCTTACTGCTCCAATAAAAGTGCTTCAACAACGGCCACTCATGTTATTAGACATATTGAACATTTAACATTTAACATTTAACCCTGCCCCATGGTGTCTCTTGTTGGCCACACCCCCTCTTGATCCCTATGGTGCTCTTGAATTTCCTTTTCCTGGTAAGGCTGCTCAAATTCCTTCATCCCGGGCTCTCTCCTGTACTTTGCCTCTCTATTGGTCAATGTATCTGCTTCCATGGTATCAGTCATTATCCAAATGTTGCTACCTCTTAAATCTTTATTTCCAGCCCAGATAGTTTTTATATTTCCACCCAACACCTATTTCTTTACTCAGTATTTCTACTGACATGTTCCACAGAATCCTTAAATTGACATGACAAATATTTGTCATGTCTTTAATTTTCCCCTTCAAACCCACTCCTGATTTCCCCTTCAAACATGATGCTTCTTATTTGGGGAAATGTTTGCACATTCATACAGCCATCTGAACTAAATTTCTACATTGGCCTCCTCCCATTTCCTTTACCACGGTATCTAGTTATTTTTCCATCCTGTGGGTTCCGTGTTAACATTATTCCATATCTCCCCTCTCTATTTATCTCAATTTGGCTGCCTTACCTTCAATCCTCATTATCCATCTTCCCTACTGTTAACAAAACCTTTTATCTCCATCCATGTTTTTCCTCTTCTAAATCTCCAAAAGGTATTCAGTCATCTTTTAGAAACAAAAATTCAATCACGCCACTCTTCTCAGAGTTCTTCAGTGGCTCCCCATTGTTTTGGGGATGATGTAGAAATACTGTCTACATCCACGTTAAGATTCAACTTCACTTTATATCTTTAGGCTTCTTGACAATCACCTCCCCACACTCTATGCTCTGAAGTTCCTGATGTGTGGCGTTTGATATCCTATTGAATTTCTACCTTGGGATGCTCCCCTGGTTACTGGATTTTGCTGGGGCACTTTGTTTTCCTGGGAATCCTTTTTGCTCCCTCTGATACTCAGATCATCTCACAGGTCACATGGGCACTAATAATGTATATCGTCTCTAACTGCACAACACACCTGTGTGGCTTTACAGATGGGAAAGATGAAAGAGTCATTATTAACTTCACCAAGGACACTGGAAACTTTTGAAGAACAAATCTGGGGAAAAATGGGACCAAGGAGTGGGGATGGGGGGGAAGGCGGTAACACTTGTCTCCTACCCTTTCTTGGGAGACAGTGCCTTGACTTTGAGTGGAGAGGTCTAGTCCACTCAGTAGGCTCATCCACTAAGAGGTGGAGCTGCATCAAACTATCATAACTCAATGAGATTAAGAACATCACCCACTTTCATTGTGTCCTTTTGATGGTCATCTGAATCCCAAATAGATTTGAGGTCAGGGAAACAATATGCTGACTACCTGAGAAGAACAGTTCAATCTTCAAAGGACGTATCACTGCTTAATTCATTGATTTATCAAACTAGTTTTTTTTTAA
Source organism: Marmota marmota marmota (assembly GCF_001458135.2). Taxonomy (NCBI): domain Eukaryota; kingdom Metazoa; phylum Chordata; class Mammalia; order Rodentia; family Sciuridae; genus Marmota; species Marmota marmota. The sequence continues at coordinate 4,622,121 of NW_026000093.1, read as the reverse complement.
ATGATTTTAACTAGGGTGGATCAATTTCCAAAAGAAGAAAAGATACTTTGGTGCTCTGACTAAAACTATTTCCTAGGCTAAGCTGAGTAACCGAGATAATGTCCTTTGGGAGATCCTCTTTGGGCTAGTCATTTCACCTCCCTATGCGGTATTTGTCTTTTCTCTCCATGCTTGCAACATGCTTGCAAAAATCCATTTCAGCATTACTTTATTTTATGTATAACTTTATATTCCTGACATATAAGCACTTTGTAAGCATTGTTTGCCTAGGAATTTCATCCAATTTGTCTGTTTGTTCGTCACTTCACCCGATAATTCAACAATCTATTTGATAGCTGTAAATTTACTCATCCATATATTTACCTATCTATTCATCCTCTCAACAATCATGTAGCAAATAACTACCATGCCAGATACTGTACTAGACCCTGGGTGTATTGTGGTAAGCAAAAAGATTTGACTGATTCTCATAGAATCTAGGGACTTAAACAGCAGAGATGCAGTATTTGTTCATGTTCCTGCCTTAATATGTTAATAGAAGATTATCAATAGAAGTAATGAATCAGTGATGTCCAATGGAGTTTAGAAAGATTGAGGAGGGGAGAGGAGTCATTACACAGAGATACAAAGGACCATAAAAGACTATTGTGAACAACTATATACCAACAAGTTTATAGAATAATAACAATTGAGGAGATTGACAAAGAACATTCCAGAAATTGAGGAATTTACGGCTGAATTTTACCAAACACTTAAAGAAAGGATATCAATCCTTCTCAAATCTTTGAAAAAAAAGTTTTAGTTATAAAACTAAAACTATTGAAGAGGAGGGGATATTCCCAAACTTGTTTTACAAAGCTGTCTTACCCTGATACTAAAGTCAGACAAGGATATAATAAGAAAACTACAGGACAATATCCCTGATGAAGATGGGGATTTCTATTTGGCTCAGACTCTTTGATGCCTAGGTTTTTTTTTTTTTTTTTGCTCTCATGAATCTCCCACAAAGATAACTTCACTTTTTCTGATGAATATGTATTTATGAATCTGTTTGGTGATACAAGCTCAACCTTGCAAATGGTTGGGGTCACCGATATGGCCGCCTGAGACAAAATGATTCAAGAACCACAGAAATTCTTTTTCTCCAGAGATTTCCCCTTCACTCTTTCCTCCTTCCTGACTTTTCTTTGATTTCAGAAGGCCAGAGACGCAACCACAGCTGTCTCTCACCCACTCAACAGGGGAGGATCCCTAGTGAGAGAATCCTTTGCAGGTTTCCAAAGAGGGAGAGAGGAATGGGTTCAGCCTTGCTTTGAGTTGTATATTTGCTGATTAGGCAAAAAAAATCTTCAAAGTTTGCCTTCCATTATAAATCTTTTTGATGAAGTATTCACATCCTCCAGGAAACTTTTCCAGGTTTTCCCAATGGGGAAGTGCTGGTTACATTTGAAACATCATTTCTCTTTTTTAAAATCTCTCGGATTTCAATATTTAACTTTGTCATATAGCAATCAATTCTTCTCTATTACAAAATGATAAGCTACTTGTTATCAAGGAATATCTTAACTATTTTCATGTGCATATATATTTTATTTATTTTTAATTATTAATAAGAATTTTTAGGCATATATATTTTAAATCTGTAGTCTGATTGGCTTTGTTAGAACATGATATATGAAAATTTGGTGGACGTATGTGTGGAACAAATTATCCTTATATGTTAAAATAAACTGAATTGACCTTGGTGGTTTCGAGAATAGAATATGGGCTTTAAAAAGTTACGGGCATGATGAGTTCAGTTAAGCTACTCACTTATTCCATCTTCATTCATTTAACAAACTTTTTAAATTAAACTTTTTATTATGATAATAAATTAGTATGTAGTCATAAGAAAGAAAAAACAGGATATAACATCTAATTTTTTTCTGCATTTCCCACCAGTGGTAAATGTTATAAAACTATTATCCAATAAAAGACCAGGATATTTGCACTGATATAATCAATATATAAAAAACATTTCTATTACCCCAGATTCCTCATGTTGCCCTTTTATAGTTGAAACCACTTCCCTCTGTCTTACTCCCTTTTTAAGCCTTGGCAACCACTAAACTATTCTTTATTTCCAAAATTTGTTATTTTAAAAATGTTATGCCAATATAAATATGCAATATATAACTTTTGGGGATTGCCTTTTCCCATGCAGAATAATTCTTAGGAAACTCATCCAAGTTGTAAAATATCAATAGCTTATTACTTTTATTGCTGAACAGTATTTTATGGTAAGAATATACTACAGAATATACACAGTTTGGCCATTTGCCTACTGAGGGGCATCTGGATTATTTCTATTTTCTGATAATAAAAATATGTGTACATGTTTTTACATAAACAATACTTTTAAATTTTTAAAAAATTTGCTCTAATTAGTTATACATGAAAGTAGAATGCATTTTGACATCATACATAAATGGTTACATAATTCTATATCTTCTGGTTGTACATGTCCTTTACAGATGGGAAAGACGAAATCATGTAATCATATGTGCATATCGGGTAATAATGTCCAATTTATTCCTACCCCTATAGCCCCTTATTGTATAAGGGGGTAATCCAAAATACCTCTACTCTTCCCCTTGCCAGCTTATTGTGAATTAGCATCTGCATGTCAGAGAAAACCTTTGGCCTTTGGTTCTTCTGGGTTGGCTTCTTTCACTTATCGTGATATTCTCCACTTCCATCCATTTATTGGCAAGTACAATAATTTCATTCTTCTGTAAGGCTGAGTAGTATTTCATCATGTATATATACCACAATTTCTTTATCTGTTCATCTGTTGAAGGGTACTTAGATTGGTTCCACAGATTAGCTATTGTAAATTGAGCTGCTATAAACATTGAGGTGGCTGTATCGCTGTAGTATGCTGATTTTAAGTCTTTTGGGTATAAACCTAGGAGTGGGATGACTGGGTCAAATAGTGGTTCCATTCCAAGTTATATGAGGAATCTCCATACTGCTTTCCACAGTGGTTGCACCAATTTGCAGTCCCACCAACAATGTATGAGTCTATCTTTTTCCCCACATCCTCCTCAACATTTATTGTTACTTGTAGTCTGGATAATTGCCATACTGACTGGAGTGAGATAGAGTACCAGTGTAGTTTTGATTTGCGTTTCTCTAATCATTAGTGATGTTGAAGATGTTGAACATTTTTTCATATATTTGTTGATTGATTGTATTTCTTCTTCTGTGAAGTTATCTGTTCAGATCCTTAGCCCAATTATTGATTGGGTTATTTGTTTTTTGGGTGTTAAGTTTTTTGAGTTCTTTATATATCCTGGAGATTCATGCTCTATGTGAGTTACATGTGGTAAAGATTTTCTCGCATTCTGTAGGCTCTCTCTTCATGAACATAACTTTTTATTCTGTTGAATAAATGTCTGGAAAAACAATTACTATTGAGGCAGGAGATAGATTACTTATAGGCAGATAGAAATTGGGACTAGGAGAAAGGGGTCCCACACTCCAGATTGAAACCCTAGGCTTTTTGTTTTTGGCTGCCTGACTGGAAAGTCCCACTCATGCTTGTGTACCCATGCCCTAACATTAGTCAACCTCAAACAAGCAGTTATTTTGTTAAGGAACAAGAATGGGATGAACTCAGGTCAACAAAGACATTAAACCATCCTATTATGGGAATAAGAAATTAAACTTGTACATTTTCAGTTGTATCAGAAAAAGAGAACAATAAAGACTTTTCAATTATAGGTTAATTCAGTAGAGAATTTAAAACCCCTAGAATATAGACACATATTGGCATCCCTCTTTTGTGATCCCCTCTTTGGGATCTTTGGGAGCTTTGCTTTCTATTGCTCTAATAAATCTTGTTATTTTGCTTTCTGTCACCATTATGTTAAGGATTTCATTCTTTGAGTTTGCAAGACAAAACCCCCACCCATCCATGTTCTGTATTACACTAGGTTATGTGGTGGTTTCATGTTTAATTTTTGAAGAAACTAACAAACTTTCTGGAGTAGCCATGCCATTTTATTTTCCCAACCAGTATCACTGGTTAAGTTTCTTTGCAACTTTGCAAACATTTTTCACTGTCACTATTTTTTTTTAAATTTTCATAGTGATGTCTCATTACAGTTCTAATTTGTATTTTCCTAATGATTAATGACGTTGAATGTCTTTCATGTGCCTGTTTACTCTGTATATATCTTCATCTGTTCATGTCTGTTTAGGTCTTTAGAGCATTTTCTAATTAGATAGTGGGATTTTTGTTTTGTTTTTATTTTTGTTTGTTTTGGTACTGTTAAATTTTGAGATTTTATGTACATAGAGGTGAGTCCTTGTTCAGATATGAAGTTCTAGAATATTTCTTTGTTAGATGTTTAGTTTTTAAGAGGTTAAGGGTATAGCTCAGTTGGTAGAGTGTTTGCCTCAAGTGCAGAAGGCCCTGGGTTCAATCCCTAGCCCTGCACTCCCCATATCTGTGGGTTTCAAACAAATACTTTTTCAACTGGGTCTTTTTGAAGGATAAACATTTTAATATTGATGAAGTCCAGTTTATCAAATTATCCCTCCATATATTGTGCTTTTGGTGTCAAGTCTTACAATACTTAGTCTAGTGGTAGATTTTCCAAAAAGATTTATAGTTCTGCATATTGTACTTAATTCTGTGATCCACTTAGAGTAATTTTAATATAAGATTAGATTTAGGTCAAGGCTCGCTCTTTTCCCCTGCACTGTTTTTTCTTTGTTGAAAGGCTTTCTTTTCTCCACTGAATTGCTTTTACATCTTTCTCAGTAATAAGTTGACCATATTCTATGAGTCTATCTCAGAGCTGTCTTTTATTCTATTTACCTATATGTTTACTGCCGCAGTCTGGCTGGGCACAAAATCACGAGCCACTCACAGCCTTGTAGATTCAAACAGCAAGTCTTTATTCCTGACCTCTCACCGGCACTCTACACGCACGTTCTGGGGAAAATTTACCAGCACTTTACATCCCAAATACTCTCTCAATCCCGCGAGAACTCAACGGGAACTCAAGGAGCGGGCAGGTGCCTGAGGCAGCAGGATACGCCCTATTCCCAGCAGGAATCACCTTAAATCTGGAACCGCTCTAAACCCGATCCGCCCTAAACCCGGATCCGCCCTGGTCCTTGAGCAGGGTCACCTTACTCAAACTTCATGCAATGTCACTGCAAATGACCTGGGTCCAAGGCAAGCCCATTTCCACAATGGAGAGTCCTCCCTCTAAGCAACATGGGGTAGGCTGACAAGGAAATTGCCATGCGTCATTCCTACTTAGCTATGGCTCTCAGCAGTTTACCCTTTGATACACAGTCTTGATTACTGTAGCTCTATAATATGCCCTAAAGCCAGTAAACAGCTTCTTTTTGTTTTATTATTTTCTTTTTTCAAAGTTGTTTTAAGTATTCTAGCTCCTTTAACCTTTTATTAAAATATGGAGTAGTCTTTTCTATACCTACAAAAGTCTTGCTTGGATTTTAATAGAATTTCTTAAATTTTGTATATCAACTTGCAGTTGAATGACCAATTTATTCCTTGTGATTTCTAATTCATGAATAAATGTCTTTTCACTTTTTTTTTAATCAGCATTTTTTAGTTTTTAGAACAAATATCCTCTACAGTTTTTGATAGGTTTGTACCTAGGCATTTCATCATTTAAGTGATTGAAGAGTATAATAATATTTTATTTTTTTAAGTGATTGAAAAGAGTTTTATATTATTTATTTTAGTGTTCACATATCCATTGCCAGAAACTAGTAGTACAATTGAGTTTTGTATTCTCTTGTATACTGTGATCTTGCATATTCATTTTTTAATTCTAGAAGAAGTTTTTTTTGGTGAATTATTTAGAATTTTCTACGTAATCATGTGGAAACAGGAACTTTTTTCTGTCTCTCTTTATAATCTGTATATATTTTTTCTGACATTTTTTCATTGACTGGATTTTCAGTCATTGTGTTTAATAAAGTGGTGAGAACAGATACTACTGTCTTGTTCCTGGTCCAGGCAAGATGATTCAGTTATGAGCCATGACATAAAAGATTAGATGATTTTTGTATAAGATTAGATGATTTTGTTTTTGATCAAACTCTTAACTAGGAACCTGAGAAAGCAACCCAGTAATCCTATTTTCTTAGAGTTTTTATCATAAATGAGCATAGACTTTGACCAAGTTCCTTTTCATTGATTTCTGTGACCAGGTGACTTTTCTTCTTGAGTCTGTTCAATACAGAATACAGTGAATTTTATGGATTAATTATTGAATATTGAACCACTCTTCTATCCATGGAATAAACAACACTAGATTATGGATTTTTTTTTTTTTTAAATTTTTTATTGTTGGCTGTTCAAAACATTACATAATTCTTGATATATCATATTTCACACTTTGATTCAAGTGGGTTATGAGCTCCCATTTTGATTATGGATTTTTAAAAAGATTGCTGAAATATGTTAGAGAATTGTTGAGAATTTGCTTATTTATAAGGGCTTTTGGTTTGATACCTTTTTTTTCCCCCTACTGTTTCTCAGTTTTGGTTTAAAGTTGATGCTAACTTCACAGTGAATTGAGAAGTGTTCCTCTTCATCTTTTCTTGGAAGAGAGTGTATAGATGATAAATTCTTTAGATGTTTGGTGGAGTTCATCATAACTTAACATCGGTCAGGGATTTATTTTCCAAGAGGGTCTAAATTATGAATTCAATTTCCTTAATAGTTGTAGGGCTGTTCACATTATCTACTTCATAGTGGGTTAGTTGAGGTAGTGTTTTTTAAGTATGTGATCCATTTCATCTAAGCTGTCAAATTTATGTGTGCACAATTGTTTGTTATACTTTGATGGCTGTGTGATCCGTAGTCTATTTCCCCACTTTCATTTCTCATTGATTTTTTTGTGTCTACTCTTTTGTTTTGTGTCACTCTTGCTTGAGGTTTTACAGTTTTATTACTACTTTCAAAGAATCAGCTTTTTGTTGGTTCCATGATTTCTCTATTTTTTAATGTTTTTTTTTTAAAAATTTTATTGATTTGTGCTCACTTTTATTGTTCTCTTTCTTTTTTCTTCGAATTTGTTTTGCTCCTTCGTTCTAATTTTTTTGAGGTGATTGCTTTGGTTAGTGGTTTGAGAGTTTTTCCTCTTTCATAGTATATGTCACATGATAAATTTGACTCTCTGTACTATTTTATCTATATGCTGCAAATTTTGACACATTGTATTTTCACTTTCATGCTGTTCAAGGTATATTGTTTAATTTTTTCAAATTTTTCCTTTTACTCATGAAGTATGTAATTTGATTTCTAGGTGCTTAGATATTTTCTATTTTTCTGCTATTGATTCCATTGTGTTCAGAAAGTACACTCTATGGTTTCAATCCTTTCACACTGATGAAGATTGTTTTGGGCCTAGGATGTGCTCTACCCTGGAATGTGATCTGTGAATGTGACTCCAAAAGGATATGGATTCTAAGTTTTGGGCATGGAGTGTTGTATGAATTTCAGCTAGGTTCTGTTTTTTAATGATATAATTGAGTTTTTCATATCCTAGCTGATTTTCTTCCTAGCTATTTTATCAATAAGAAGAAATGGGTATTAAAGTATCTATCATTGTAGATATATGCATTTCTATTGTCAGCTCTGTCACTTTTTGCGTCACAGATTTTGATGTTTTGTTGTTTTTTTTTGCACACATTTAGGATTGAAATGTTTTCTTGTTGGACTGACCTTTTGACCATTATATAATTTTCTTTTTTGTCTCTAGTAATTACCTTTGATCTGAAGCCTACTTTATCTGACATTAACACAACCAACCTGTTTTCTTTTGATTGGTGCTTGTGTGATCCAACTTCTCTTGTACTTTTACTTTCAATTTGATTATTCCATCTTACTTGAAGTCAGTTTCTTATAGATAGCACATAGGTGGGCCACTTCATTCTGCAAATTTCTCTTTTAATTGTTTAGACCATTTCTATTTAGTGTAATTGTTGATGCATTAGGCTCAAGTCTCACACTTTAATTTTTGTTTTCTGTTTGTTCTATTTTTCTTTTCTATGATTTTCTTTCTGGTGTCTTCTTGTTTTCCTTTTATTCTATAGTGTTTTGTATTTTGTCTTTTCATAGTTTTGGTTGCAGTTGCTCTGCATTTTATATATTTACATGTAGCTTATCACATTCTAATGTACTCATTTTACTTGCTTGCATTAAACATAGAAATCTTACCTTTCTTGAAGTCCCTTAATACTCCCATAGTTACTACATAATTATCTTAAATATTTTCTCTACATGCTTTGAAAACTACATCAGATGATGATATTATTTTTGCTTCAATCATCAGCCATAATTTAGGAAGCTGAAGAGAAAAGGTACAATTTATCCCTAATTTTGGTTTTTTTTTCACTATTCTTTCTTTTTGTTTCATGTTTGTTTTATCATTTTCTTTCTGTTTAGAAAACTCTCTTTAATATAGCTCTAAAGTTGATAATTCTCCTAATTTTCATTCTTTTGAGAATATCTTGATCAACCTGTCATTTCAGAAGAATATTTTAGCTTACTTATATAGAATTCTGGATTCATTATTTTTTTTTCTGTAAACACTTGAAAGAGGTGCAACTCCTTCTACCTCTGTTATACCTGATGAAACAAAGAGTTTGTAAATTTCGAATGTCTTGGGCTGGGGTTGTGGCTCAGTGGTAGAGCACTCACCTAGCATGTGCGAGGCACTGGGTTCCATCCTCAGCACCACAAAAATGAAAAAAATAAAAGAAAGGTATTAAAAAATTTTTTGAATGTCTTTCTCATATGTACTTCTTGACAAGAAGAAAGAACTAATAATCACAACTCTAGTGTGTGATGAATTTTTTTTTAAAGTGGCAAATTATATGTAACATAATATGTGCCATTTTAACATTTGTTAAATGGACTATTCAGTGACATTTAGTGCATTTATAAAATAATGGTGACCAGTATCCATTTCCAGAACTTTCTCATCATTCCAAACAGAAACTGTACCCTTTAAATAATACTTCCACATTTCCCATTCTCCTGACTCTCGTAACCTCTGCTCTATTTTCTGTCTTCATGAATTTGCCAATTCTAGGTATGTTAATAACTGGAATAATTTACCATTTATCTGGCTTATTTCAATTCACATAATGTCCTTAAGGCTTATCAATGTTGTAATATGTAACAATTTTATTCCTTTATATAGCTGAATAAAATTCCATTGTATTGCTACAACACAGCTTGCTTAATCATTCATCCATCTATGGACGTTTGGATTTTTTCCACCATTAGGCTATTATGAAAATGCTACTGTACTTCTCTTTTTAGGGTTTTGTAGTTTTCATTATATAAATCTTTCACCTCTTTTGTTAGGTAACTAACATCATCAAAATGGCGATATTACCAAAAGTTCTCTATAGGTTTANAGAGAAAAGGGAAATTGCATTGTAATGGAGGGAGACCCTCATTGTTATACAAAATTACATATAAGAGGTTGTGAGGGGAATGGGAAAATAAACAAGGAGAAATATGAATTACAGTGGATGGGATAGAGAGAGAAGATGGGAGGGGAGGGAGGGGGGATGGTAGAGGATAGGAAAGGTAGCAGAATACAACAGTTACTAATAGGGCATTATGTAAAAATGTGGATGTGTAACCGATGTGATTCTGCAATCTGTATTTGGGGTAAAATTGGGAGTTCATAACCAACTTGAATCTAATGTATGAAATATGATATGTCAAGAGCTTTATAATGTTTTGAACAATCAATAAAAAAAATTAAAAAAAAAAAACAAAAAAAAAAGAAAGAAAATGCTACTGTAAATATGGGTTTGCAAGTATCTGAGTCCTTGTTTTCAATTCTTCTGGGCATACAATAGAAATAAAATTGCAAAATGTATTGTTATGCTATCATTTACTCATTGATTCATTAATTTATTTACTCATTCACTTATTTAACACATTACTTGGTAATCATTTATTTGCCAAACATTGTATTGATATTAATGTTCTATATCTTACTTATTTACATAGTGTTTTATGGAACATTTCTATAGGTGTCTCATGGAATTTTCACAATCATCCTATGACTTGATGTATTAATACCCCAACTACACAAATAAAGAGTTGTATTTTTATAAGCTTAATTTTCTGGGAGTTCCATAACTAAGTCCAGATTCATACTTCCATACAGTTTTGAGCCCAATACTCTTACAGGTGACAACCTGGAAATATTTAAAGTTTAAATTATCATGTGAAGAGATGTTCTAAAAATATATTCTTATAACCCCAGAATCTTTTCCATAAGAAAGAATCTTGCAGATTACGTATAAACCATCTTCTACGGTGTTTGTTAACTTAAATCTGAATTTTTACAGTTGGAAACAATTACTCTGGAAATGACATTGTCAGAGATGCACATAATTTAATGCATAAATATTTAGTGAAACATACTGATATAAATTTTTATCAATTTGTTGGTTTTTCATACATACCTATTATCTAAAAACAATTTTTGGATTCTGTGTTTATATTTCTTAGCTGAATGACTGTCTTCTTGGATCCTCTTTTCTGACAGTAATATAAAACTTTAGTTCCAAAATGAATAAATGTTAAATCAAAAGTGATTATTTAAGTTTTTGGCATTGATTGTTGTAGAACAGAAATAAATTTGTAATTGGGAGACCACATTCTAATCTCAAGTGAAAATATTTCTAGAATATTTAATACATTTTAATAAATAGAATTTTATTTTGATTGGATTAAGTTATTTGGGTCTAAATTTTTTCAGAAAAAAAGGAGTGAGATGAAGGATGATTTGATTTTTTATTAATTAATTTATTTTAATTAGGTATATCTGACAGCAGAATGCATTTTGATTCATTGTACACAATTGCAGCACAACTTTACATTTCTATGGTTGTACACAATGTAGTGTCACACCATTTGTGCAATCATAAATGTACCTAGGGTAATGATATCAATCTCAGTCCACCATCTTTCCTGCCCCCATGAACCCTCCATTCCCTCCCTCCCCTTTGCCAAAAGTTTCTTCATTTTTCCCATTCCTTCCCCCTCCCCGTTAAGGATCAGCATCCACTTATCAGAAAGAATATTCGGCCTTTGGTTTTTTGGGATTGGCTTTACTTCACTTAGCATGATCTTCTCCAACTCCATCCATTTACCTGCAAATGCCATAATTTTATTCTCTTTTAATGCTGAGTAATATTCTATTGTGTACATATGCCACAATTTCTTTATCCATTCATCTATTGAAGGGAATCTAGGTTGCTTCCACAGTTTAGCTATCGTGAATTGAGCTGCTATGAACATTGATGTGGCTGCATTACTATAGTATGCTGATTTTAAGTCCTTTGGGTATAGACTGAGCAGTGGGATAGCTGGGTCAAATGATGCTTTCTGTCCAAGTTTTATTAGGAATCTCCATACTGCTTTCCAGATTGGTTGCACCAATTTGCAGTCCCACCAGCAATGTATGAGTGTGCCTTTTCTTCCACATTCTCGCCAACATTTATTGTTGTCTGTATTCTTGATAACTGCCATTCTGACTGATGTGAGATAAAATTTAGAGTAATTTTGATTTGCATTTCTCTGCTGGTTGGAGGGGGCGGTCCTGGGATGACGTAATTTTTAATCATTCTTTATCTATTATCGTTTGGACTTTTGAAAAGTATTGAATTATTATATCTCGAAATAATGTAGGACACAGGTTTAGGCCATAAGAGATACTTTAGTTTCCCCCCAAAATATGAAAACAGAGGTAAAGTGAGTATAAATTTTCCCATTTAAGAAGTATTGCATTTGTATAATTTGTTTTAGTTATTATTGGCATAATGATTTTCTTTTTTTTTTAATTTTTTATTGTTGGTTGTTCAAGACATTACAAATTTCTTGACATATCATATTCCACACTTTGATTCAAGTGGGTTATGAACTCCCACCTTCACCCCATACACAGATTGCAGAATCACATCAGTTACACATCCATTGATTTACATATTGCCATACTAGTGTCTGTTGTGCTCCGCTGCCTTTCCCATCCTCCACCATCCCCCCTCC
>NW_026000093.1:4603266-4609222 GCF_001458135.2 Marmota marmota marmota | reverse complement strand
TTGAGGTATGTTCCTGTTATCCCTAGCTTTTCTAGAGTTTTGAACATAAAGGGATGCTGTACTTTGTCGAATGCTTTTTCCGCATCTATCGAGATGATCATATGGTTCTTATTTTTAAGTCTATTGATGTAATGATTTTCAATTTATTGGATTTTCAGTAAAAATTTCATGTTGCTCATTTGCAGTTGTTTTGAATTTTATATCTACTTCTCTAAGCCTCATGAATTCTAGCTTGATTATTAGAATTACCAAATGAGTAAAATATAATGTTATTTTTTTGTATAAATATGTATTAATGGCAGGGAAAGGAATGGGAGATAATTTCTTCAGGTGGCAATTTTTAAACATAAAAACAATTCAGATTTGGTGAGTTTTTAGGTTGCTGAAATCATTATTGGGAAGAATTCAGAGATGAGGAGGATGAAGAGGCAACAACTGAAGAAAAATTGGAGATTTTTTTCCTTTTCATTTTACAAAATACAATGTCAGTTTAGGTTCTCATTGTTATAACCAATCAAAACACACAAAGTACTGGGGTCAGCATCAGTATCATAGAATGCTGGTCTATGAGCAAGATCGACCCAATGGCTCAATAAATTTCAGTAAGAGCCCAGTTCATCTGCATCCCTCATTCTGGCCTTCCGGAAGGTTCCCTTCATCTACCTGGTGGACTCTGGAAGTTTCATGTCTCTTCCTCAAGTTAGCAAAACTTTTTTGCCAGATTGTTCACACTGCTCATCTGTGGAAGAGGATGGGTTTCTTCTGAGAGCTCATGAAGAAGACAAATGAAACATTTTTAATATATGAGAAATCAAGCAAATGTCCCCTGTGTTTCACGGGCTCATATCCTTCCTGGAGCCAATCCCTGTGAGAAGAAGACTGAAACCTCTAGGCTACCTCCAGGATGGCTGTAAACAAGTCATTAAGAAACTGGAAGGTCATGCCACCAAAAGTGCCCTGAGGCTTTGCAGGGCTGCTGATTGAAGGAGGTAGCTGATGCTGGGCAGTAAAAGAAAATACAAAGACAAACAAACAAACAAACAAACAAAACCATGCTGCTTTTCTGCAGAACAACTGAATGGACGACTTCCTGGACAAACATGGTAACTCCTTTTTTTTCTTTGTGTGAAATTTTCTCAAGTCAGTCACTTTGGAGGGATTTTGTTGGCCACATGACGTTTTATTGAAAAGAAACATGGCTTTACAGAATTTAATTAGCCGTGAGCTTTTCTGGAATATTAATTAGATCTTAGACTAATACTTTTTCACGGAATAAGGTCATCTTTGACCTTGGCACGTGTGGCTGCTGGCTGGCTCAGCAATGCACTCTGGGCTTCTCACTGCATGTAATCTGGTGCTCCCACTGGGCCTGCTTGGCTGCTGCTGCCTGCTGCCTTGGGACCCGCTGTATGATTAGGTCACAGTCTTCAAATGAGCAGACATATTCCTCAGATCTGTGGTCTTCATGGCCACACATTTATGGAGATTCTGAAGGGCAGTGGAGTCTACTGCCAGGCACAGCATGACCTCTGTGAGGACAAGCCATTACTGCTCCACCAAGAAGTTCCCACAGGAATGACTAATCTGGACCCCGAGGCTGGATTGAAACCCACAGAGCATTCTACAAGCATTCTCCCCTGGATGGGGTAAACTTCAGTGCACTTCTCTGTTTTTTTCAGTATTACTGGATTGAAGAACTGCTGCTTCTTATTAGGAAGTTTATTTCACTTCCTTTTACTCCTCACTTCATACTCAAAGCACTGAGGATATCAAGTGGAATATATTGAAATAGACTTCATGTACTTTGTATCATTTCTGTGTTAATTTTTAAAATTCTCTCATAACCCTATTGAGTGTTTTTTAAACTAAATTAGCATGGCTTGAATGAACTGCCCTATTCTTGTGGAAGCCACATACAAGAAAGTGAAATTACTTATTACACACCATCCAACCAAGGTAATCTTTTAAAAAAACACATTTTTAAATTTGTTCTAACTAGTTGTACAGAACAGTAGAATGCATTTTGACACATCATACATAAATGGAGTATAACTTCTCATCTCTTGTTGTACATGATGTAGAATAACACAGGTCATATAATCATATATGTACATGGGGTAATAGTGTCCAATTCATTCTACTATAATTCCTACCCTAATGCCCCCTCCCCTCCCTTAATTCCCCTCTGTCTAATCCAAAATACCTCTATTCTTCCTCCCCCCTTATTGTGAATTAGCATCTGGATATCAGAGAAAACATTTGGCCGTTGGTTCTTTGGGAATGGCTTATTTTGCTTGCATAATATTCTCCAGTTCTATCCATTTACCTGCAAATGCCATAGTTTCATTTTTCTTTGATGCTGAGTAATATTCTATTGTGTATGTATACCACAGTTTCTTTATCCATTCATCTGTTGAAGGGCACCTAGGTTGGTTTCATAATTTAGCTATTGTGAATTGAGCTGTTGTAAACATTGATGTGACCGTGTCACTGTAGTATGCTGATTTTGGGTATAAACCTAGGAGTGGAATGACTGGGTCAAATGGTGTTTCCATTCTAAGTTTTCTGAGGAATCTCCAGACTGTTTTTCATAGTGCCAACCATTGTAATCTTAAACGCATTCATAGAGGAACTAAAGTATGGGGGAAAAAAAAGAAGTATGGTATTACCACAATAGAGTATGTGGTACAATTTATGATGCTAATGTTGTAGAGAAAGAAGGCATCCATGTTCTCGATTGGCCTTTTGATGATGGTACACCACTGTCTAATCAGATTTGGAGATGTCATGGCCTAAAAATGTGGCTGTGCTTCAAAGATTCTAATCATCCTAGAAAGAACTGCTGCATTCAATAAAACTAGGGCACCTGATGTTATTGCCTTGAAATTTGAAACTTGAGGCAGGACCTAATTTGTCATGCATTATTATCCAACATGTTTGTGTGGTGAATAAGTTGATGAAGCTCCCCCAGGAGTCCTGGAAAGCAGTTTTACCAGGTCACAAGCTTTACAGAATTTCAACCTCTATGTTTGGGTTATCATCAACATGTTCGGTCACTTAGCAAAATATTATTGATGTTTTCATTTAAAATGTGCTTCTCATTTATACCAATTGACCTTTCCTGAAATAATGTGATATTGAGTTAATTTATTTAAATCTATTTCCATACCAGAATCTTATTAGCATATTAAAAAATTGAGAAACAAGGTGCCAAAATACCCATCACAAAACTTGTATATTTGAGTATCATAAAAAAAACCCCAAATTTTAACAACTAAGAATACTCTAGACCTTTACTCCTTCATTCATTTCAAATACTGTAGGACCTGAAGTTATTTGCCTGCTCATTCTATGTTTACATTCCCCCTTTCATACTAGTACACATCAAGTTTTTTTTTTAATCATTTAAAAAAATTTCATGATGTCTTAGGGTGATTCCAATGTCTTTCTATGAATCTTATTTTATGCCAATATGGGAAATCTATTTGAAAATTTAAGTTGCCACAGAAGCACATGTCTTTACTGTTTGTACTTTGAGGTGCCACTTAATAGGGAGGGCTTAAAAAAGAATCAGAGGGAGCTTTAAACATTTTTAGTAAAATATTGCCTTTGTCTCATGCTGAATATGTAGAATGGGACTTTTAGTCTAGCAACTATTTTTTAAAAGGTGGAGATGCTTTGTTATTGTAACTAAAAAATTTTCTTAATCATAAAATGTCTCAAATTCTTGTAATTTTTTTTACCCATAATTATCAGAAGTTTTTTTATCAACTCATTTTTTGTTTGAAGTGTGATTTTTTTCCCTTCTCTTGCCGATTTCTTGCAAAAAAATTTTTTTTCTACTAATGAATTGAGCAGACATCAAATATTTTATGTGCCTTGTTATTGGGATACTTGACAATTTTGGTTTTTTTGTTATGTAATTGATAAAATGGTGATGTGTATTAATGTCAGTTTAACCATGTATTTATACTTCTTGGGAATCTGTTGTTACAGCCCTGTGGGGGAAATAATTTGTGAGTGTTTAGCAGTTTGTGAAAATGTAATGTGAGTGCTTAAACATCTAAATAACTAATGAAATGCAAAATAATAAATAAATAAGATCATCTTCTGTTTAACATGTTTAAAATATTTAATGGCTTGAAAAGATTGTGGTTAATAAATATAATAATAAAATCAATCTCATAATATAATTCAATAGTCCCAAATGCTTAGAGTAAATGTTAGCTTTAGATAATATTTTTACAACTTGGAAGAAATCTCTAATCCTTTCTGAAAGGTTAATAAAAATCAATATTAAATTATATTGCTTTTAAGTAAAGAAAAAGTTTGTTTTCATAGATTGTCTTTATAAAGACACATACAATTGTCATATTTGCTGAAAAGCATGTTTGTATATATCCCTGTAATGCAACATAAAATCTTTGAAAGAAGAAAAAATATGTATTATTTTAGTTATTATAATTCTAATCTGTTTTATTTTTTCCACAAATTTTAATTTGAAAAAAATTTTAAGCACACAGAAAAAAGTAAACATCTGCATAACTATCATCTAAAGTGAAACTCTAAGAATCATAATTAATTGGAAATGTCTATATTTGCTTTGTATATTTTATGTATGACACATTTTTACTGAGGCATGTGAAATAAGTTATACATGACTGAAAGACAAGTGATCCATCAATAGTGAAAAAAATATTTACCCCCAATTCTGTTATATGGTATGTCTACTTTTCATTGAAAAATTGTAATACGGTGAAGAAGCAAGCAAAGCAAAACAAAACAAAACAAAAACCAGTTCAGCAATATAAGGCTGGCATCATAACCTGACCCAGATTTGGCAGAGATTTTGCAATTAGGGCCCAGAGATTTAACATAACTATGATTAATAAAGGGATTAATGAAAAAGTGGACAATATGCAAAAACAGTGAATAATGTAAGCAGAGAAATTGGAATTATAAGAAAGAACCAAAAGTAAATACTGGAGTCTGGGAGCAAAGCACTTACTTAGTATGTATGAGGCACTAGATTTGATCCCCAGTATTGAAAAAGTAAAAAAAAAAAAAAAAAAAAACCAATGCTAGATATGAAACAAACAAACAAACAAACACAAAAAGAAAAACCACTGTAACAGAAATGAAGAATGTCTTTGATGGACTCACCACTGACTAGAAATACCAAAGAAAGAATGCATAATCTTGATGATATGACAATGGAAACCTCCTGAACTGAAATGTAAAGAGAAAAAAAGTTTTAGAAAAAGTGAAAGAGAAAATTCAAGAAATTTAGGATAATAACAAATGGTGTAATATACAGGCAATGTAAATACTAGAAGGAAAAGAAAATGAGAAAGGAATAGAATAAACATTTGAAGTAATAGTAGCTAAAATTTTTTCAAAAATAATATAAACAGAAAATAGAGAGCCAAAAAGCTCAGAGAGCACCAACCCATATATATTGCAAAAAATTACATCCAGTCATATCATATTCAAATTGTAGAAAGCCAAAAACAAAGACAAACTCTTGAAAGACAGACTTGATAAATCCCCTTCCTCAACAAGAGTGAAAGAATCGAAGGCACATGGAGCAGGTTCTTAAACCATAGTGGAATTAAAACAGACATAATAACTGAAAGACAGATAGAAGAGCCTAGAATATTTGTAGATTAAGCAACATATTTATAAGTAACACACAGATCAGAGAAGCAGCCTCAGGAGAAATTAGAAAAAATATTTTGAACTGAGTGAAAGTAAAAACAAAACTTGTCAAAAATTTCAGAATGCAGTGAAAGCATCATTTAGAAATACGTTTCCAGGGGCTGGGGATGTGGCTCAAGCAGTAGCGCGCTCGCCTGGCGTGCGTGCGGCCCGGGTTCGATCCTCAGCACCACATACAAACAAAGATGTTGTGTCCGCCGAAAACTAAAAAATGAATATTAAAATTCTCTCTCTCTCT
>NW_026000093.1:4585754-4601896 GCF_001458135.2 Marmota marmota marmota | reverse complement strand
TCTCTCTCTCTCTCCCTCTCTCTCTCTCTTTAAAAAAAAAAAAGAAATACGTTTCCAGTATTGAATGACGTATATCACAAAGGAAGAGGGTATAAAATCAATGATCTAGGCTTCCACCTAGGAAGATAAGAGCAGGAAGAGCACAACTAAGACAAATAGAAGGTGGAATGTGATGGGCTTCATTATCCAAAGTACATGTATGAAGACACGAATTGGTGTCAACATACTTTTTATATACAAACAGAGATATGAAAAATTGTGCTGTATATGTATAATAAGAAAAAAAAGAAATAATTTTTTAAAAACCCCAGAAAATTCAATAAAGTGAGAACAGGAAATAGGGAGTTTTACAGAACCAAAAACTGATTCTTAGAAAAGATGAATAAAGATGATAAAATTCCATCATTAGCCAGGCTAATGAAGAAAAAGAGAGAGAATATACAAATTACCAATATCACAAATGAAATGGGGTCATCCCTACTCAACTACAGTCATTAAAAAGATAATAAAACAGTATTATTAACAGCTATGCCCATAAATTTGATCATCTAGACAAAATAGACTGATTTCTTAAAAGGCACAATCTATGAAGTTGCACAAGATGCAACAGTCTGATTAGGACCATGTCTATTAAACAAATTGAATCAATGAATAATAACCTTCCCAAAGCAGACCCAGATGGTTCCACTGGATAGTTGAAAAAAAAAAGTGCTACCAATTCTCTACAATTTCTTTCAGAAAAATAGAAGAAGAAAAATACTTTCCAACTAATTCTCTGAGGTCAGCATCATCCTAATACCAAGACCAAAGATATTGCAAGAAACAATAACAATATTGTTTTTGAACAATATTTCTTATGAACAAAAGTACAAGAATCCTCAATAAAATATTCGCTAATCCAACCGAACAGCATACAGAAAGAATTATAAACTCCAACCAAGTAATTTTTTTCACCAGGTATGTCAGGGTAGTTCAGCATTTGAAAATCAACATAGCCAGGTACAGTGATACCCACCTGTAATCCCAGTTACTCAGGAGTCTGAGGCAGGAATACTGCAAGTTCAAGGTCAATCTGGGAAATTTAGCAAGACTCTGTCTCAAAATACAAAATGTAAAGGGTTGGCGATATGCCTCAGTGATAGAATGCCATTGGTTTCAACCTTCATTACTGCAAAATAAAAACCCCAATGAGTCAACCAACCAATAAAACAAACAAAAAAAAGGTATCAATGTAACCCATAACATCAACACCCAAGAGTAGAAACGTCTTAGGATTATATCAGGAGGTGCATATAAAGGACTTGACAAAAACTAACATCTGTTTATGACAGAAAACTCTGAGCAAACTAGGAAGAGAGAGAACATTCTTAATTATATAAAAAACATCTATCAATAAACCTCTATGATTGACATTATATTTACTGGTGGGAAATTAGTTGCTTTTCCACTAGGGTGAGGAATAAGGAAAGAAAGCCCTCTTTCTCCATCAACATTCACTATCATACCAGAGGCCGTAGCTAATCAAATAAGGGGACAATAGATGAAATGAAGCTGTCTTTGCAGATGATGTGATCAGTTATCCAGAGAAGACCAGATAATGGTCCAAGAAAAAAAAAAAAACCTTGCTAGAACTAATAAGTAATTACCAACAGCTTGATATTGGCACCAAAATAGACATGGAGACTAACGGTACAGAACAGAAACAAACCCACATAAATACAGATATCTTATACTAGACAAGGCACGATAGACATATACTGGAGAAAGATAGCCTTTTCAACAAATGGTGGTGAGAAAACTGGAAATCCATATGTAGCATATGAATTTAAACCTAGCATATGAAATTAAACCTCTATCTCTCATTCTGCACAAAAAACAACTCAAAGTGGAGTAGAGACTTAGCCATTAGAACAGAGACCCTCTGCCTAAGAGAAGAAAAAGTAGGACCAAATCTCCACCATGTTGGCATAGGGACTGACTTCCTTAACTAGACACCTAAAGCACAAGAAGTAAAATTAAGAATCAATAAATGGATGGGATCAAACTAAAAAGCTTCTTCTCAGCAAAGGAAATAATATTGTGAAGAGAAAATCTACAGAATGGGAGAAAATCTTTACCACATGTACCTCAGATAGAGCAGGACATATAAAGAACTCAAAAAACTTAACACTAATAAAACAAATAACCCAATCAATAAATGGGCTAAGGAAATGAGCAAATACTTCACAGAAGAAGAAATATAATCATTCAACAAACATGAAAATAATGTTTATCATTGATAGTGATTATAGAAATGCAAATCAAAACTACTCTTAAGATTTCATCTCACTCCAGTCAGAATGACAATTATCAAGAATACAAGTAACAAAAGTGTTGGCCAGGATGTGGGGGGAAAAATACACTCACACATTACTGGTGGGACTGAAAATTGGTGCAACTACCAAGGAAAGAAGTCTGGAGATTCCTCAGAAAACTTGGATGGAACCAACATTTGACCCAGTCATTCCTCTCCTAGGTTTATACCCAAAGACCTAAAATCAGCATACTACAGGGACACAGCCACCTCAATGTTTATAGCAGCTCAATTCACAATAGCTAAACTATGGAACCAACCTAGGTGCCCTTCAACAGATGAATGGTTAAAGAAAATGTGGTACAGATACACAATAGAATTTTGCTCAGACTTAAAGAAGAATGAAATTATGGCATTTGCTGGTAAACGGATGGAGTTGGAGAA
The DNA here is from genome assembly GCF_001458135.2 of Marmota marmota marmota. Classification (NCBI taxonomy): domain Eukaryota; kingdom Metazoa; phylum Chordata; class Mammalia; order Rodentia; family Sciuridae; genus Marmota; species Marmota marmota. The sequence goes on along the minus strand of NW_026000093.1, from coordinate 4,599,159 downwards.
TATCATGCTAAGTGAAATAAGCCAAACCCCAAAACCAAGCTGAATGTTTTGTCTGATAAGCAGATGCTAATCCATAATGTGGGTGGGGAGTAGGGAAGAATGATGGAGTTTTGGGTTGTGCAGATGGGAATGAGGAGAGGGGATGGGGTGTGGGGATGGGAAGGATAGTGGAACGAGATGGACATTATTACCGTGTATACATGTATGATTATACTACTGGTGTTACTCTGCACCATGTTCAGCCAGAGGAATGAGAAGTTGTGCTCCATTTGTGTACAGTCTGTCAAAATGCATTCTACTGTCAGGTATAACTAATTAGAACAAATTAAAATAAGTAATTACAGCAAGATCTGCCAAGATCCTAGGTTAATACACTAAAGCTAATTGTATATTAGTATACATTGTATATTAGTATATATTAAAAATACACTAAAGTTAATTGCTTCTATATGTACAGAATTTCACCAATGGTTTTAACATCCATTAAAAATATTGCTTTTATATTACGTTGCAAAATTATGATTTTTCGAATTTTATTACTTTCTACATTTATTAGCTGTCAGTCTACTGAAAAGAAGAATTTTTAAAAATTCCCTGCCATATGTTTCTCTTTCTCTTTTATCTCTATGGACTCATAGAACATGAAAAATTCTACGCATTATAATCAGATACCTCATCATTCATTCTGATTCTCCAGTAGCCCCAACTTAGCCAGTAGAAGACCCTTCAGCCTTTGTCTTTTTGACATGATCCCATTAGACTTTGAGTGCATTTTGTCAAACAATATAATAGATTTTTTTCTACTTTGGACTTAGAAGCAGATATTTCTTCAAAGATCTTAATTTCTTTTAATGAAAAATATTACCTTGAAATAAAATCTGAATAGTGGGTATTCTTATTACACTGGGAAGTTATCAACTAAGTTCTTCTAGAGAATAGACATGAGACCTTTTTTTAATTTTATGTACTTAGACATCATTCTTTCATGACTTCCCTACTCTGAATTAACAACATATATTTCACATTTTCAAGTTCTTTTGTGTTTTCATTTTCACACATATTATCATTTTATCTATAAATATATATGATTCATTTTCACATTATGTTATTATTTTTTGTTCTGCATGGGCTTTTGAGGTATAAAGTTAAGTTATTCTTCAATGCATTTTAAAATATTATTAAAGTGAACATGACCCCATCTAAGACTGAGTAAGATGTACAAGTTTCTGCTGCTTACTGTGCATATTTTCCCATGCAAACATGAATACACAGTAAACACAAGAATATAAAATGGAATGTCTGATAGGTGTGACTACGTCAGTTTACATATTAAGTAGTGTAAAATATAATTTTATTTTCTTATAACCCATTTCCTATTTTGAACTTCATTTCACATGATGATAGAAAATTATTGTTTCAAGTCCAGTTTGGGTAAATTTATCATTTGGAATAGTCAATACAGATTCTTCTTTTCTTCTATTCAATCTAGGCTGCTGTTAGGGACTGATTGTTGATGGCCGCTCATCCCTCTCCCCAAGTTAATATGTTGAAGCTCTACCCTCAATGTGATGGTATTTAGGATTGGGGTCTTTGAGAAGTGATTAGATTTACATAAGTTCCTGAGGGTGAGTGCCATGCTGCAGGTAGTACTCTCTTAAAAACTGACACCAGAGCTTGTTTTCTTTCTGCCATGTGAAGTCAGAGCAAAAAGGTGGCCCTCTGGAAGACAGGAAAAGAGCCCTCACCAGAGACTGAACCCTGCCAGAATTGATCATGGCTTCCCAGCCTCTGAAGTATGAGAAAATAAATTTATTATTTAAATAATACAGTCTGTAATATTTTATTATAGTAATCTGAGCTAAGATGCTTCCATGATGCTTCATGAGACATCTAACTGCTGCAATGGAGATATTAGATTTTCTCATTCTGTGAGGTGGAGCACGATTCTACGGAGTCCTTAAGTGTGTTCATGTAAAGGTGCTGGCCTTTTGTGAGATCAGAGCAGTTTCTTTTTGGCCACAGTGTTTTAAGTGCCAAATAACCCTCTACTGTGATATATCTTTATTACAACTTCAATTCACTTCCAGGTCCCATGACTCTTGGTGATATATACATCTACTACCAGGCACTGGAAAGACATTTGTCTCTTTCCAGTCACACTGAAGAACTTAGGGACGTATTAGGGCAACTGTTGCCTTGGTGCTCCTTGTAGCTATAGGCAGCTCTATTTCCCCATGGTAGATTGGGAACCAATCTGTAGCATGTGACATCTTCCAGAGCAACCTTCAAGAAACAGGGGCACAGATATCCTCTGTTCTCAGATCCATCCTCTATTCTGAGTTTTTATCATTCTTTCCTTGGGACTAATTCTGTGGTTGGTTGGAAAAGTTTAGGTTTTTCTTTTCATTGCTCTTTTCTATATAAGAGTCCTTGGCCCATGTATTAGCCAGCTTTTGTATCACTGTGATAAAAACACCTTCTTTTCTAAGAGCAACTTAGAGAAGGGAAAGTTTATTTGGAACTCATGGTTTCAGAGGTCTCAGTTCATAGATGGCTGACTTCATTGCTTTGGGCCCAAGGAGAGGCAGCTCTTCATGGGGAAGGGCCCAGCTCCTGTGGGGTCAGAAAGCAGAGGGAGGAGGCACTGCAGGGTGTATTAACCTTTCCAGGACATGCCTCCAGGGACAGACTTTCAGACATGTCCCAACTGCCTACAGTAACCACCCAATCAGTCCATTTAAACTAGGCTGAATTACGACTCTCATAATCCAATCATTGAGCCTCTAATACCCTGTATTATCACAGGAGTGTTTGGGGGACACTTCATTTCTAAACCATAACAGTCCAATAGCCCATTAGTTTTTTTTTAATATCCATTGGAAGAATGGAGAGAAAAAGTTAATTTACCAAGCATTTCTCAAAAATTTCAATGTCTAACCAAGATTATTACTTTTTGAGACTGAATACCCCCAATTTTGATGTTTGTTTTCTGTGGCTATTTTCTGTGTCTAACTATTGTTGTAGCTAAAATATTACATGTTTAATTGTCTGGGCTTAGGGAAAGAATCATGCATGGAGTTAAAAAAATAAATTGGTTAACAAATTCTAGTTATGGTTAAAATCAAATGACAAAATATTTCATACATTTTAATGAAAATGAATATAAAACAGAAAATTTTTAAAGTAACATTAGTTCCCAAGGTAAAGAGAATACAGATGAATTTATTTTTCAGATTTACACATTTTATAAATAAATTTGTACTCATTGTAAAAATATATAAGTAATAGATTAATGCATAATTATTTTCAAAAATTTTGAAAATTTAGAAAAGTACAAAAAGGATAGTGAAATTATGCTAAACTTTATACTTGTCACCTCTGTATATAATTTTATCTTTATTTAAACCCATATGTTTTATATAATTATGATTAAATTCTCTATACTTTAAATTTATTTAAAAATTACAGTTGTGGTGAAAACCACAAGCATTAATATAGTATCTTACCATTTCTAAATGTACAATTCAGTTGTATTTAGTATGTTTACCTTGTGGTGCAGTCTGAAGAATTTTTTTGTCTTACAAAACTGAATATTTATTGAGGAATAACTCCAGTTTCCTTTTTCTTTATTCCTTGGCAATCACCATTCTACTTTCTGTCATCATGAGTTTACTCTAGACACCTCAAATAAGTGACATCCTACAGTGTTTGTTCCCTTCTGACTGGCTCATTTCACTAACTATAATATCTTTGAAATTCATCCATATTATAGCATTTTCTTCCTTTTTTATGGCTGGATAATTTTCTGTTGCATGTATATATCACACTTTTTTTCCTCATGCATTCGTCCATGAATGGATACTTGGGTTGCTTCTATTTCTTAGCCATGTGATTTTTGTTGGTGTGAACAGGGGTGTGTAAATATCCCTTTGTGATCCTGCCTTCAAGTTTTTTTTTGATTTATAATCAGAAGTGCAATAATTGTATCATTTGAATTCTATTTTATATTTTTAAGAAACATCCAGACTCTATAGAGGCTTCATTACTTTACATTCCTAACCTAAAGGATTCCTATTTCTCTCTGTACTTGCCAACACTTGCTATTTTGATTTTTTTTTCTATTTCCACATTTTTATATTGGTGCATTCTAGTTATACATAATGATTGGATTTGTTGTTACATATTCATACACGCACAAAACATACATTATCATTTGACCACTATCACTCCTAACACTTCCCTATGTCCACCCTTTCTCCCATCCTTAGTCTCTTTCTTCCAGTGATCTCTGTTTAATTTTCCTGATATCTCTGCCCTTCCAACTTTCTTTTTCTTTTTTCTCTCTAGATTCCACATATGAGATAAAACATATGACCCTTGACCTTCTGAGTTTGGTTCATTTCATTTAACATAATAATCTCAAGTTCCATCCATTTTCCTGCAAATGACATGATTTCATTCTTCTTTATGGCTGAATAAAGCTCCATTGTGTATGTATATCACATTTTCTTTATCTCTTTATCCATTGATAGACACTTAGGCTGGTGCCATAGTTTGGTTATTGTGAATTGTGCTTCCATAAACATGGGCATGCATGCATCACCATAGTATGATGACTTTTAAGTCTTTAGGATAAATACTGAGGTATGGTATAGCTAGGCCACATGGTGGTTCCATGTCTAGTCTTTTGAGGAAACTTCATGGTGATTTCCATAGTGGTTATACAAATTTACCATCCCACTAACAGTATAAAAGTGTCCCTTTCTCTCCACATCATCTCCAACGTTTATCACTGTTTGCATTCTTGATGACTGTCATTCTGACTGGTATGAAGTAAAATATTAGTGTGGTTTTGATTTGCCCTTTCCTAATTGCTAATGATGTTGAAGATTTTTTCATATATTTATTGGTCATTTTTATTTTTTATTTTGAGAATTGTCTTCTTGTATTCTTCCAAATGAATTATAAAACTGTTTCTACTAAATCCATGAAGAATATTATTGACATTTTGATGGAGGATTGCTTTGGATCTGTATATTGCTTTTGGTAGTAAGGCCATTTTAACAATATTAGTTCTTCCTATGCTCATGGGAGGTTTTGCCATCTTCTGAGGTCTTTCTTTCTCCAATGCTCTATAGTTTTCATTGTAGAGGTCTTTCACCTCCATGGTTAGATTTATTAGTAGGTTTTTTTTAAGGCTATTGTGAATAGGATATTTTTCCTGATCTCTTTCTCAGCAGATACATTATTGGTATATAGGAAAGGTATTGATTTTTGTTATGTTGATTTTGTAACCTGCTACTTTATTAAATTTATTTGCTCTTCAAGACTTTTGATGGACTTTTTCTGATTTTCTAAGTATAGCATCATATCATCTGAAGATAATGATAATTTGTCTTCCTTTCTCATTTTTGTCTCTTTATTTACTTTTCTTGCCTAGTTGCTCTAGAATTTTTAGCACTATATTAAATAGAAGTGATGAGAGTGGATATCCTTGTCCTATTCTAGACTTGAAAAGAAATGTTTTCAGTGTTTCCCCATTTACAATGAGGTTGGCTTTGCATTTTTCAGATATAGCCTTTATGATGTTGAGGTAGGTTCCTTTTATCCATACTTCTATCCATAATTTCTTCAGTGTTTTTATTATGAATGAGTCCTGTATTTTGTCAAAGGCCTTCTCTGCATCTATTGGGATGACTAAATGATTTATATTCTTAATTCTATTTATGTGATAATTACTTTTCTAATTTGTGTATGTTAAACCATCCCTGCATCTGTGGGATAAAAATCTTTGTCATGATGTACAATCTTCTTAATATGTTGTTGAACATAATTTGCTAATATTTTATTGAGGATTTTTGCACCTAGGTTCATCAAGGATATTGTTCTGGAATTTTCTTTCCTTGATGTATCCTTGTCTGGTTTTGATATAAGTGTGATACTGACTTCATAGAACAAATTTGGAAGTGTTCCATCCCTTTCTATTTCATGGAATAATTTGAGGTGTATTGGCATTAGTTCTTCATTAAAGATCTGCTAGAATTCAGCTGAGAATCCATTTGTTCCTGGGCTTTTCTTTATTGAAAGATTTTTTTATTACTGCTTCCAACATTTTTTAAAAATGTACTAGTCTGTTTAAGTTTTCAAATCCTCTTGATTCAATCTTGGCAGATTATATGTGTCTACAAATGTATCAATTTCTTCTAAATTTTTCAATTTATTGGAATATCAATTTTCAAAATAGTTCTTAATGGTCCACTGGATTTCTATAATGTCTCTAGTGATTTATCCTTTTTCATTTCTAATTTTATTAATTTTGATTTTCTCTTTTCTTCTGGTCAGCCTCAGAGTTTGTCAATAGTGTTTATCTTTTCAAAGAATCAACTGTTTAACTGATCCTTTGTATTTTTTAATTCTCAATTTCATTGATTTCAACTCTGATTTTACTTATTTCTTTCCTTCTACTGGTTTTAGTAGTGGTTTGTTTTTCTTTTTCAAGGAATTTGACATGTATCATTAGTTTGTTTATTTGGGATCTTCCTGATTTTCTTATGTAGGAACTCATAGCTATGAACCATTCAAATGGTATTTCAATTTCCATCCTTTCACTTTTAAACCATGGTGGCTGTCTTTGCATGTAAAGTGTGTCTCTTGCAAACAACACATAGTTAGGTCTTGTTTTTTCATCTATCCTGCTAGCTTATAACTTTTAATTGAAGAATTAAGTCCATTTACATTTAATGTTATTATAGAGAAATGTTTAGTAATTCTTGCCATTTTGATTTATTTATCATGTTTAGTTTGGTCCTGTTTCTCATTTGCTTAGCTAGTCACTCATTTGTAAACTCTGGGGCTTGGTTTTTATTTCTTCTCTGTGAAGTATTTCTTTAGGTAAATTTTGTTATGCCAGGCTTAGAAGGTGTGAATTCTTAGTTTCTGCTTATTTTGGAAGGTTTTTATTTTTTCTTTGATTTTGATGGATAGCTTTTCTGGAGATAACAATCTTGGTAGATAGTTATTTTCCTTCAGGAGTTGGAACATATCATTCCAAGTCCTCCTGCCTTACAGAGTTCGTACTAAAAAATCACAAGTGATTTTGGTTGATTTGCCTTGAAATGTGACCTGATTTTTTTCTCTTGAGGCTTTTAAGATTCTATCCTTGTTTTATATGTTAGGCATTTTAATTATATCATGGAGAGGTTCTTTTTGATTTGTCTATTTGCGGGCTTTGAATGCTTCCTGTATCTGTATGTTCATCTCATTCTGTACTGCCTTCCTTAATTCATTTAGTTGTTTTTCTGTGTTATTTTGGCCATTTTTTAAAACCATTCTTTTGAATTATTTACTGGTATTTCATCCATTTAAATAATTTTAGCATTGGCTGATGGTGAATTTTGAACATTAGGAGGTGTCATGTCCCCTTGTTTTTTTCATTTTTCTTGTATTTCTGTGTATTATTCATCTATTGAGAGGGATTTTTCTTCCACTCTTACATGTGGGTCTTTTTAGACCCAACTTTTACTTGCCAAAATGTCCTATGGTGTTCTAGATTGAGACCCCTCATAGGTGTCATATCCACAGACTTTGGTTAATTCTCTCCATTTTTCTGTAGTAGCTGATGTCCATGAGTGGACCTAAGAGCTTACCTCTCTATGTTTCTGCCTGGGGCCTGGTAGTTAGTTTGGAATTTTGTCTTTTTATTCTTTGTATTAATGTACAGTTGAAGATTGAGTGTTGCTACTTTATGTGTGGAGCAAGGTGCTCTGTCCTTTAAGTTTAGTTCAGCAACAGAGTTTCTACCTTCTGAACTAAAAGTGTCCCTGTAAGTTCCCAACCTCACAGAATGGGGGAAATAAACAATACCAACAACTGATGCAAACATTATATAAGCATTAAAATAAATACCTGCTTTCTACTATGGGATCTACAATGTTAATTACCACAGGAAAAAAAAAAACAGAAATTGCCAACAGCAATAAACAATAACCATAAGGTAGATCTGGCATTAAAGCAAACAATAGGTGTCAAATATATTATCTACAGCAGTAATAATTGCAACTGCATTAATGGTGGAGACAGGAATTAGATAAACCAATTAGTTCTAAAATATGGTAAAAACACAGTTAATTAAGAGAAAAGAAAATATGATAGGGTGGTAGAAGAGAGTTTACCATCTCAAAAAGTGAACAGAGAGAATGCAAAAGAGATGCAGCAGGTGAAGGTTGTACGAAAAAAGGAGAAAAAAATAGGAAAAATAGTAAATGGAGAGAGAAGAACAAGAGAATTTGGCTATTAGTGTGAGAAGAAAGGACAGAAAGAGAAATAAGAGAAACAAAGAAAAACAAAACAACAAAACCAAAATAAACCAAAATCCCAACCCTCAAAAGAAGAAGATGGAAAAATAACTACATTAAAACTCCTAAAATTGAGGAAAAAATATGCATACCCTTTATATATATTCATGCACCAATCACCACAGCAAGGAACAAGAAGGAGGAGGAGGAGGAGGAGGAGGAGGAGGAGAAAAGGAGGAAGAGATTCTTAGTGAAAAATGAAGAAATCGTCTCCACTGAGGTGGTCAAAATAGTAAATGAGAATGGATTTCAATGCCTATGTCCAACTATCTTTTCCATTCTTTCTTGAGTGTTATAATTTGGATGTGAGGTGTCCCCCAAAAGCTCACTTGTGTGAGACAATGCATGAAGATTTGGAGGAGAAATGATCGCATCACAGCCTTAACCTAATCAGTGGATTAATTTCTGATGGGATTAACTGAGTGGTAACTGGAGGTAGATGGGGAGTGGCTAGAGGAAGTGGCTCATTGGGGCCGTGGCTATGGGGTATATATTTGTATCTGGCAAGTGGAGTCTCTCCCTCCCTCTCCTCTCCCCTCTCTTCCCCCTTCCCTCCCCTCTCCTCCCTCTTCCCCTCTCACCATCATCATGTGAGCTGTTTCCCTCCCCCACACTCATCCTCCATGATATCCTGCCTCACCTGGAGCCCCATGGAATGAAGCCAACATTCTATGGACTAAGACCACTGAAACTTTGAGCTCTTAAATAAACTTTTCTTCCTCATACAATTATGCTGGTTGGGTCCTTTAGTCACAGCAGTGAAATAGCTGACTAAACATTGGGCTATGTACTAGGGGAGAGAAAAAGGGGGAGAAACTGAGCAAGGGATGGAGGTTGTAAACCCCTTCCTCTGTTTGTGTTGCTCACTGAGCTGCCAGTCGGAATGACCTAAGACTGAACTGGTTGAAATAGCTTTCAGCTTCCCTTCTCACCAGTATCAGGTAGGATGGAATGGGAAGGACTGTCAGTTGGAGTTTGTCTGCACACATCAGATCAATGCACTTCCAGGGTGGGTCTGCTGCAGAATTCTGGTGGATGGAACTTGGGTCTAATCAGGCCTCAGGGGCTTTGTTGGGTGGGGTCTGCTCTGGAGAAATTGGATCAGTGCACCTTAGGGCACCCCTTGGGCCTGGCAGTTGCCAATATCTGTCAGGAGAGCCTTCCAAGAATTCTATTCACAGGGGAGGGGGCAGGAGGGCCAATCTTCCACCTCACCGCCCATGAGCACAGCCTTCCCAGGTTTAGCCCCTGACTGTATTCACAACTCCCTCTTCAGATTCCTGACCCTCTTCAACTGGTCATGTGAGATGTCATACTCAAAAGAAAAGCAACTTGGATTTCCCTTCCTTTTTTCTGTGTCACATTCTACAGAGCTGCATGGTAGACACTTGCTGGGACTCTGTGGTAGTGTTTTCTCCTCTCTTCTCTCTCCCACAGCTGCAGCTGCAGTGTGGCCTCCCCCAGATGGCCCACCTCAGTTCTTCACTGCCTGTTGAGAAATGCAAAGTGCTTTTAAACACCAATTCATAGTGCAAAGTCTGGATCAACTAAGTTCAGCTTTTTTTTCTGATTGCATGTTTTTCTGTACCAAATCTGCCCATAGTGCTTCTCGGTGTGTTATCCCCTCTCACTGTGGTGAACCAGGGCTGCTACTGCTATTGCTGCTACAACCCACTTGGCTCCAATGTACTCTTTATTCTTTGTTCAATGTACCCAAATTTCTGAGTCAGTAAAATACTCTGACTGTCCAGTAGTAAATTTTAGTGAAGTCCCTCTCTCTCCTACCTTGCTAAGATGCAATATTCCTGCTGCTTGGATCCCAAGCTATGGAGCAAAGAAGGATGCAGACTTCCTCTCTTGTTTTGCTTTTCTTAAAAAATGTAATCATCCTGGTGGGTGAGGTGATATCGCATTGTGATTTTCATTTGCATTTCAATGCAATTTACAATCTGCTTGAAATAACATTGTTCTAGAAAATTCTATTATCATTTTTGTGACTTTGGGTCTTAGCTGGATTTGTCAAAGAAAATCAGAGCTAGATAGAAGTTAAAGTTGTGAAGGCATATTTTATTTGAGATTATTGCCATAGGGAAAGAGAGACCTGAGGGTAGAAAAGGCTGCATTCCATATATACCAGGAGATTTATAAGCCAAGGAGAAGAATATCAGTGGGTAGAAAATTGCTGAGAGGAGACAGAATTTTGGGAGTATTTCTGTCTAGCTGAACCAACCAACCTAACAGGATTCCTGCTGAAGGCAGGCCAGACTGACCAGATATCAGTCATGGGGCAGTGAAGAATTATGATAAATAATTATGATCAAATATTGAGGTGGTCAGATGGTGAGGGTGGAAAATTCTTGCTAAACTACCTTTGCAGAGTTATTTTTTAAAAATGAATTCTGTAAGGAAATGTACACATTGGCATAGGAGAAGAAACTTGATTAAGTTTGGCAGAGCTAAGAATCTTTGATCTTTCATAGTATCAAATAATACCATGGGAAAAAATCTCCAGTTAGACATAAATCCACATTAGTCACTCTACTCTGATAAACTTCTTGGGATTCTAACCTCTGGGAAGAGACATCAGATTGGAATTTCCAAAGCTTCACCGAACAGTTTTTTTTTTTTTTTTTAAAAGCATTCTTTTCATTTTCAGCCAGAATGGTGATTTCTATGCCATCTAAGTCAATCAGGACTGCAGTGTACTATAGTAGAATCACCCACCCAAGAGCATTGGATTTGTGGGTAGGATGTGGAAAGGGCTTTTCAACCAAACAGCAGGCAAAGGCCATCCACAGTACACAAAGGCACATTCTAAAAGCACTTGGAGGAAAGATTCAGAAATTCTGATTGCCTCAAACCCAGATGGGCACATGGCGTACAAATGACCCAGGATTTCATTTTGTGATAATCTCAAAGATCATAGAGATGAAATAACTTTGTAATCCTGTGGTTGAATCCAAACAACATAGAAAGTCCTCACATGTCACATACATGGCTTCCATCATATATTTGCCTAAGGTTAGTTCTACATCATATTTGTAAATCTGCAATATGCTTTCCTGTGGATTTTCAGTGCCAGTCACAGGAGGACCAAAATATATCTTATGGATCTGTTAAGATGTTTTTTTATCCCATTAAGATGATTCATATGGTGATATTTGCCAGCTTTGCAAAAAATATAACTCTCAAGTGAATATATTCAGTTTCACAGAGTAGATTTTTAAAATTGTTTATAGTCAAACTTTTTTCATAGAAAAGTTGCTACTCAGTAACATATGATCTCTTAGTCAGAATTTCTTCATGGTCACTTTAAATTTCTTAATATTTTGGACCAAGGAGACCTTTGAGAATTCGATGAGAGCCTTGGCATTTTCTTACCAAATTAAGATATTTAAATGAAACCACAGTTTTCCATATTTTCTTTAGGGAATCAGTGAACACCCCCCCCCACACACACACGCACAGTCCTTAGATCCAATGACTTTAGTTTAAAACTGTTGATCCAAACCATGATATATGTACAAATTTTTCAGTTTAAAGTGATTTTATATTTGTATTTTTCAGGTACCTGTACAAGAATGAAATTAATGAACTAGATAAGCAAACGTTTAAAGGACTCGTATCCTTGGAACAGCTGTAAGTAATAGAAATGTTCTAATTGAATCACTGGTGGTTATGGTTCAACTAGAAAACATTTTAAAATGCAATCGTGTGACAGTTGAACAATTATTTCAAGCTTTGTCATGAAGTTTGAATGCCTGAATATTCAGTCATCACTTGGATAAAAATCAGAACATATGATTGAGTTGGCCTGAAGGCAGGGAAATAGACAACTCAGTTAGGATCTCAACTTCTACATTTATTTGTTGCAGGACTTTGGGAAAGTTACTTTCCCTAAGCCTCTGTTTCTGAATCTCTGAAATGCAGATATTTCTGCTGTGATTTGATTAAGCTTACCATGCAAACAGACAAGTTTATGACTTGCCACAAAATAGTCATTTTGCAAAAGTTATAGTTGTCCTTTTACTTAATTTATGAAATAAGTTCCAAATTTTAACTGATGTAGTAATGCCAAGAACATGAGATACAACTTCTCATTTTACAGATGATACAATCAAATCCAATGTTAATTAAATGACTTGCCCCAAATTAAAAGTCTGTGACATGATTACAACTCAGACTTGACTTCTACCTTAGGGCACTTTTCAGCATTTGATGTCTCATATAAACCTCACATTCACCTGTCAGAATTTCAATGTGAAATATGAATTCATCAATATAAAAAAGTTATATTATCTACTCACAGTGCTATTGAACTGCAACTTGATGTTTTATTCAGAGATTTCTCTCAGTTGTACGTGTATGCAATACAGATTCTAATTAGACATTTGAAGAGATTTCCCCCCACTGATGACAAGTGGTGGATATTTTTTAAACTCAGGTATGTAGAATGTGTCCTAGTTTTTAGTTGTTAGTAAATTCCTTTGTATCAGAAGTGTTTGACTCCCAACTTTGTTTTCATTTTCATTGTGGTTTCTTAATTTCAAAAACCTATTTGCGGGAGAAGGAAGATGGCGGCGAGGGGAGTGCATTGCCCCCGTGTGCTGCTTCACTGTGTGGGAGTATGACAAGTCAGGACGGCTAAAGGATATCTTGTTAGGAATTTCCAGCAATAGTGGGGTGCTCTGGAACCTGGAGGAAGGATTTCCATCGCACGAGGATCAGCTACGGGGACTCAAACTCGAGAGGTTTGTCGCACGGAGGGTAACACTGCTTATTCAGCAAATCGCCCCGCAGCTAGAGTCTGCAGCGCGCGCTGGGATAGAGACGCAGGGTTACAGTGCTGCAGTTTCTGCCAGCCGCGCAAGCATCGTACTCAGGGCTGAATTCTGGGTTCGAGACGGGGGAAGGAAGCGGTCCATCTCGGTTCTCCACACCGGTCAGACCACAGAGGAGGCCAGCAGCCACCATGTTGGTAAACTGACGTCACCTCCCCTGTTTTCGACTGACTGCAGCTCATTCAGCCATAGATCAGGTAATTTCAGGCT
>NW_026000093.1:4563135-4583608 GCF_001458135.2 Marmota marmota marmota | reverse complement strand
AGGGGGGAGGGTGGAGGATGGGAAAGGCAGCGGAGCACAACAGACACTAGTATGGCAATATGTAAATCAATGGATGTGTAACTGATGTGATTCTGCAATCTGTGTATGGGGTGAAGGTGGGAGTTCATAACCCACTTGAATCAAAGTGTCGAATATGATATGTCAAGAAATTTGTAATGTTTTGAACAACCCACAATAAAAAATTAAAAAAAAAAAAACCTATTTGCAATCATTTCTCTAATAAACATGTTTAGTGACATTTGAATTTCTTTTTCTTAGAAAGCCAAGGTGTTAGACTGCAGTATTAAAATATGATCAACCATTGAAATATATATATTTTTAAATTATCATTGCTTTTACTTTCTTTTATTAATTTTATTTTACATGATTAGCAAGCTATCCCCATAATAAAGGGTATTTCTTCATCTTTTCCTTAAAAATTGTGTAATGTTTTAAGTAATTTTTTTTGCTGTGTTGCAGAATCCTCACACAAAGCAAATGTAAATTCTTTTTATAAAAAAATTATTTATTTGTTCTAATTTGTTATACATGATAGCAGAATATATTTCAATTCATAGTACACATATGGAGTACAATTTTTTTATTTCTCTGGTTGTACACAAAGTAGAGTCACACTATTCCTGTCTTCACACATGTACCTAGGGTAATGATGATCACCTCATTCCACCCTATTTCCTACACCCAATGGCCCTCCCTTTTACTTCTTCCCCTTTGCCCTACCCAAAGTTCCCCCGTTCCTCCCATGTCCCCTCACCCATGCACATTATGGATCAGAATCTACTTATCAGAGAAAATATTTAACCTTTGTGTTTTTTTTTTTGGATTGGCTTACTTCACTTAGCATAATATTCTCCGACTCCATCCATTTACCTGCAAATGCCAGAATTTTATTCTTTTTTAATGCTGAATAATATTCCATTGTGTGTGTGTGTGTGTGTGTGTATAATAGTTTCTTTATCCATTCATCTATTGAATGGCATCTAGGTTGGTTTCATAATTTAGTTATTGTGAATTGTGATGCTATAAACATTGAGGAGGCTGTGTCCCTGTACTATGCTGTTTTTAAGTCCTTTGAGTATAAACCTAGGATTGGGATAGCTGGGTCAAATGGTGATTCTTTCTATTCCAAGTTTTCTAAGAAATCTCCATACTGTTTTCCATATTGGTTGCACCAATTTGCAGTACCACCAACAATGTATGACTGTACCTTTCCCCCCACATACTTGCCAACACTTATTGTTGCCTATATTCTTAATAACTGTCATTCTGACTGGAGTGAGATGAAATTATACAGTAGTTTTGATTTGCATTTCTCTAATTGCTAGAGATGCTCAACATTTTTTCATATATTTGTTGATCAATTGTATATAATCTTCTAAGAAGGGTCTGCTCAGTTCCTTAGCCCATTTATTCATTGGGTTATTTGTTTTCTTAGTGTTAAGTATTTTGAGTTCTTTTTATATCCTAGATATTAGTGCTCTATCTGATGTGTGAGTGGTAAAAATTTGCTCCCATTCTGTAGGCTCTCTCTTCACCTCACTGATTGTTTCTTTTGCTGAGAAGAAGGTTTTAGTTTGATTCCATCCCATTTATTGATGCTTGATTTTATTCCTTGCACTATAGAAGTCTTGTTAAGGAAGTTGAGGACTAATCTGATATGATGAAGATTTGGGCCTACTATTTCTTCTATTATGTGCAGGGTCTCTGGTTTAATTCCTAGGTTCTTGATCCACTCAGAGTTGAGTTTTGTGCATGGTGAGAGATAGGGGCTTAATTTCATTTTGTTACATATGGATTTCCAGTTTCCCCAGCACCATTTGTTGAAGAGGCTATCTTTTCTCCAGTATTTGTTTTTGGTGCTTTTGTCTAGTATGAGATAACTGTATTTATGTGGGTTTGTCTTTGTATCTTCTATTCTGTACCATTGGTCTACAGTCTATTTTGGTACCAATACCATGCTGTTTTTGTTACTATTGCTCTGTAGGATAATTTAAGATGTGGTATAGTGATACCACCTGCTTCACGCTTCTTTCTAAGGATTGCTTTGACTATTCTGGTCTCTTATTTTACCAGATGAATTTCGTGATTGCTTTTTCAATTTCTATGAGGAATGTCATTGGGATTTTGATTGGAATTTCATTAAATCTGAATAGTGCTTTTGGTAGTATGGTCATTTTGACAATATGAATTCTGCCTATCCAAGAACAAGGGAGATCTTTCCATCTTCTAAGGTCTTCTTCAATTTCTTTCTTTAGCATTTTGTAGTTTTCATTATAGAGGTATTTCACCTCTTTTGTTAAGTTGATTCCCATGTATTTTATTTTTATTTTTTGATGCTATTGTAAATGGGATAGTTTTCCTAGTTTCTCTTTCAGAGGATTTGTCATTGATGTACAGAAATACCTTTGATTTATGGGTGTTGATTTTGTATCCTGCTACTTTGATGAATTCATTTATTAGTTCTAGAAGTTTTCTGGTGAAATTTTTCAGATCCTCTAAGTATAGAATCATGACATTGGCAAATAGTAATAGTTTGAGTCTTTATTTTCCTATCTATATCCCTTTAATTTCTTTCATCTGCCTAATGCTCTGGCTAGGGTTTCATATACTATGTTAAAAAGAAGTTGTGAAAGAGGGCATCTCTGTCTTGTTCCAGTTTTTAGAAGGAATGCTTTCATTTCTTCTCCATTTAGAATGATGTTGGCCTTGCGCATAGATAGCTTTTATCATGTTGAGATATGTTCCTATTATCTCTAGTTTTCCTAGTGTTTTGAACATGAAGGGGTGCTGTATTTTTTTTAATGCTTTTTCTGCATTTATTGAGATGATCATATGACTCTTATCTTTAAGTCTATTGGTGTGATGAATTACATTTATTGATTTCCATAAGTTGAACCAACCTTCATCCCTGGAATTAACCATACTTGATTGTAGTTCACTATCTTTTTGATATGTTTCTGTATTCAATTTGTCAGAATTTTATTGAGAATTTTTGCATCTATGTTCATTAGAGATATTGATCTGAAATTTTCTTTGATGTGTCTTTGCCTGGTTTTGGAATCAGGGTGATATTGGCTTCATAGAATGAGTTTGGAAGTGCTCCCTCTTTTTCTATTTCCTGAATTAAATTGAAGAGTGTTGATATTAGCTCTTCTTTAAAGGTCTTGTAGAACTCAGCTGTGTATTCATCTGTTCCTGGGCTTTTCTTGGTTGGTAGGCTTCTGATGGCATCTTCTATGTCATCACTTCATATTCGTCTGTTTAAATTGTATATATCAACCTGATTCAATCTGGGCAAATCATATGACTTAAGAAATTTGTTGTTGCCTTAAATGTCTTCTATTTTATTGGAGTATAAGTTTTCAAAATAATTTCTAATTATCCTCTGTATTTCTGCAGTGTCTTTTGTGATATTACCTTTTTCATCATGTGTGTTAGTAATTTGAGTTTTCTCTCTCCTCTTTGTTAGCATAACTAAGAGTCTGTCAAATTTTATTTATTTTTTCAAAGAACCAACTTTTTGTTTTGTCAATTTTTTCAGTTTTCTTTTGTTTCAATTTCATTGATGGTCAGCTCTGATTTTAATTATTTCCTGTCTTCTACTATTTTTGATGTTGGTTTGTTCTTCTTTTTCTGGGGTTTTGAGATATAATGTTAGGTCATTTATTTGTTGTCCTTTTCTTCTTTTAAGGAATAAACTCCACTCAATGAACTTTCCTCTTAATACTGCCTTCATAGTGTTCCAGAAATTTCAGTATGTTGTATCAGTGTTCTCATTTACCTCTAAGAATTTTTTAATATCCTCTTTGATGTCTTCTGCAATAATTCAGTAGCTTATTATTTAGTCTCCAGGTGTTGGAGTAGTTTTTATTTTTTATTTATCATTGATTTCTAATTTCATTCCATTATGATCTGATAAAATGCTAGGTAGTATCTCTAATTTTTTGTATTTGCTAAGAGTTGCTTTGTGACATATATGGTCTATTTTAGAGAAAAATCCATGTGCTATTGGAGAGAAAGTGTATCCACTCATTGATGGATAAAATATTCTAAATATGCCTATTTAGTCCAAGTTATTGATTGTATTATTGAGTTCTATAGTTTCTTTGTTTAACTTTCGTTTGGAAGATCTATCCAGTGGTGAAAGAGGTGTGTTAAAGTTACCCAATATTATTATGTCGTGTTCTATTTGACTCTTGAACTTGAGAAGAGCTTGTTTGATGAACGTAGATGCTCCATTATTTGGGGCATATATATTTATAATTGTATGTCTTGTTGATGTATGGTTCCCTTAAGCAGAATAAAATATCCTTCTTTATCCCTTTTGATTTACTTTGGCGTAAAGTCTACTTTATATGATATGAGGATGGAGAAACCTGCTTGTTTCCGCAGTCCATGTGAGTGGTATGTTTTTTCCCAACCCTTCACCTTCAGTCTGTGGATGTCTTTTCCTATGAGATGAATCTCTTGAAGATAGCATATTGTTTGGTCTTTTTTAAAAATCCAATCTGCCAGTTTATGTCTTTTGATTCTGAGTTTAAGCCATTAACATTCAGGGTTATTATTGAGACATGATTTTGTATTCCCAGTCATTTTTGTTTATTTTTGATATTTTACTTGACTTGGTTTCTTCTTTGATTGGTTTTCCTTTAGTGCAATACCTCTCTTTGCTTATTTTCATTGTTGTTTTTCATTTTCTCCTCATGGAATATTTTGCCAAGGATTTTCCATAATGCAGGCTTTCTAGTTGTAAATTATTTTAATTTTTCTTTATCACAGAAGGCTTTTGTTTCACCATGAAATCTAAAGCTTAATTTTGCTTGATATGATTCTTGGTTGGCATCCATTTTCTTTCAGAGCTTGGTATATGTTATTCCAGGATCTTCTAACTTTAGGATCTGTTAATATTGATCTCCTCCAATACAAAACATATACAACCTTAAATTAAATAGCGGCTATTAAGATATTTATGGTTTTGTGACAATATACAGAAATGTTGAGTTCAATTATTATGTACAAAATGAACAGCAGGTTTGCAAAAGGGTCTACAGTTTCTGATGGTGGACAAAGAGAGAACTGGGGGTGGGAGGTAGGATGAGAAGTTAAGAAGGTAGGAGATGAGGATGTAGAGTTACTAGAACTTAGAAAGCATGAAAGAGGAATCTAAAGAAGTTGGCTAATAGTAGGTGAAAAGAGAGAATGTGATTTGGAGAGACAAGTAAATGGGAAGAAAATAGAGAACAACAACAACAAAACAAACATAAAAGTTAAGAAAATAAAAAAATATAAAAATAGGAGATAAAAGAATATACAACACAACTGTAATATACTATTCAGACATCCTAGTTCTCAGTAGCCTAATCCATGAAAAGTACTTGGTTTCACAAATGTAGAGGATGTGAGGGTGGGAGAAGAGAGAGAGAGAAAAGAAAAAAGAAAAAAAGAGAGAAAAGAAACAAAAATCCCAAAGGAAAATTAAAGGATTATTTCTGTTGGAGTTCAGTATCTTTCCTGCTTCTCTTCTCATCCAATAGGTGGAGTTGTCTGTTGTTTGCTGGTATCTCCACCCTCGGGATGGTGAAGGTTATTAGGGTGGGAGGGTTGGTCTTGGGTGCAGTACTTCTGGAGGAGGGGCATAGCACTTGCTGTCCTGATGGGAGACTGCATCCCAAGGATCTCCTTTGGGGGGCCTGCTCGTGAGATGTGGGAGCCTGGTCTTATATCGCCTGTAGAGTTCATAATTCCCGGTCTCTAATTTAGTCTCTAAACTCACTTACCCCCACCCTTTCTACTTCCTAGTAGGAATCTCTCTCTCCAGTGGTCTTGTGCGCTGTGCCCTGGGGCCTGCACACCTATTGCAGAGGGCTGTTTTGTATCAGGCAGATCAGGACAAGGTTTTGCAAGCTAGGGACTGTCCATGTAGTTGTAAGCACTGTACTGGGTTAGTGGCTGCAGGGGAAAGGGGGAATTGGGGGACTATAAGTACCTTGATATTGCTTCTAGGTCCCAGCTGGTGTCCCAAGCTGGGAGTTGCTCCAACTAAAAATGGCAATTGTGGTAGCAAGGATAACCCAAGTTAGCCACAAAAGTATCCCAAAATGGAGGTGGCTACTTTCAGAGATGGGGTGTTGGGTCGGGCTGGGTAGTGGCGTTGGGCAGTGTGTTCAGAGATGCAGCTCTGTGGTATGCAGTATTGTGGCTAGCAGCAGTCTCCAGACCCTCTTCAGTGACCCCAGGTGCAGGCAACTGTAGCAGTGGTTGCATTGTACCAAGATGGAGGCCCCTGGGAGAGCCCCACGCTGGTAGATGGGTGTCCACACAGGAGTGGTGGCTGGGGTTCCTGTGTGGGCACTAATGCTAGGGGTCCTGCTCAGCATGGTGACTGGGGTCCTGTGTGGACATGGCAGCTGGGATTCCTGCAAGGGAGCAGCTGTTGAGGGTCCTCTAATAACTCGAAGAGAAATAATATTCCCACTACTTGAATCCCAGGCCACAGAGTGACACAGAACGCAGCCTCCCTCTAGCCTGCCCTCTTGCATCACTAAATGTAAATTCTTTAACAACAAGGATAATGAACAAAATCCTTATCAATGTGAAAAGTGTTGTATTTTATTTTCATCAAATATATATGCATGAGTGATTTATAAAATTAGTATATGAAAAGTTCTTATGCCCATTTAAAGAGCACAGAATTTTCATTAATAAATGCTTTATATTTTGATAGCAATGGTCTTACTAATGTCAAGTAATGCTCATGAGTAAAGCATTTCTGCTTCCTGTTTTTAAGCACAATTCCACGCTCTTGTGAATTCCTATTCAAAAGGGATTTTTGGTACCCCAAATGAAATATATAATCCTTGAAATTTTTCATAATTCTAATCATAGCTCCACAATGCAATTTTACTTTAGTTTATCTCCACAAAACTACAGTGAAACTTGAGATGTCTGAGATTTTTATTCTTTAAGATTTATTCACATTGCCTTTATTTTAAGGATTCTATTTTACCTAATCATTTTTGGCTTAGATTGCTTTTTAAGGAAGGCAGGGATACATATTAGATGTGTGCAGCAGACTTGACAGTTGTAGGGAGTAGCAAGGCCAATTGTGCTACTGACAAGATCATTCACAATCAGCAGGAAAATATACTTCCCGATTTTCCTATAGTCTTCAGGAGACAGCCTTTGATCCTAAAACATGAGGGCACGAAGTGAGGAAGGGATATTAAAGAAAGATTTGTAAATTTAATTCTTTTTTTTTTTATCTTTTTTGTCAATTGAAAATTTGACAAGCTGCATTCTTTTTCAAGGATAAGTATTGTCTCTGTGTTGCATGAGATTATTTTCTGTGTGTTTGGCTATATGAACAGAATTTCTTTTAATATGTTAACAAAGTCAGAGACTAAAACAAAAAGTGATTTTATGCATCTATTAGGCTTAGTTATTTCTAAGAAAAACTTGCTTGTGTACTAATTACAGAAGGGTAATAGGTGGTGTAGGGAGGGGAAATTATCTCTGTGAGAATTATAACCATGGATTTTTATGTAAGAAAATAAAATTATCCCATTTTAGAAGCATGTAATAAAGTGAATATACTTGTGACTATATAATGAATTTTGCCAGATGTAAACACCTTTTGCTAAGGTGTAATTCTCTCAAATCATACCTATCTTGCTAACCTAACAGCAGAAGAACACAATTTTTTTTTTTCAAGTGAAAAAGGACCATTCACCAAGACAGACCATATTCTGGGAAATGAAAGAAATCTCAATAAATTTAAAAGGACTGAAATAACATGTATTTTAAAATCAAAATATAGGCTAGAAAACAAAAATAGAAAATTATCATGAAAATTCCCAAATATTTAGACCTAATAAGTAATTGATGTGTCAAGGAAATCATAGGAAAAATGTTTTAAACTGATTAAAAATGAAAACACAATATATTGAAATTTGGGATGATGTATCTGAAGTAGTACTTAGATAAAATTTATAAAATTAAATATTTAAATTTGAAAAGAATAATAATCTCAAATTACTGATGCAAGCTTCTACTTTAAAAATCTAGCTGGGTGTGATGGTCCACACTTGTAATCCCAGTGGCTCTGGAGGCTGAAGCAGGAGGATCGTGAGATCATAAACCAGTCTCAGCAACTTAGCCACATACTTAGGTACTCAGCCAGACTTTTTCTCTAATAAAATATTTTAAAAAAAGGGCTGGGGATGTGGTTCAGTGGTTAAGCATCCCAGGGGTTCAATTCACAGTTCAAAAAAAAAGGGGGGAGGTAGATAAAACAGGGAAACTTGTATTCACAGTGGCAGAAGAAATAAAATATTAGAGATGGGAATTTAAATCAAAGATCCAGAAGACAGAACGCCAACAGAGAAAAGTCTAGAATGCAAGATTGGACCCTGAGTAGAGCAGTAACATTGATAAAGCTTATTCCAAACTATTAGAACAAAAAGGAGAAAACACAAATGACTCGAGTCAAGAATGAGTGGAGGAGCACATCACTATAGATATTACAGATAGTAAATAGACATAAAGGAAATATCATGAACATTGTCATGACAATACATTTAGTAACAATATCATGAAAAGAATTATGAAAGGTACAACTTATGTAAAGTTCATTCAAGAACAAAAAGATAAAAGGTAAAACAGTTTCAGTTAAAAACAAAACTCTAGGCCCAGATGTATTCACTAATGAATTATAGAAGACCTTGAAGGAACAAATAAATTTAATTCTGTACAAATTCTTTCAGAAAATAACGAAGGGACTCTTTCCAACTCATTTTGCAAGTTGGAACTTATTTTATGGCACCAAAGTCAGACAAAAGCTTTATGAGAAAAGAAAACAACAGGCTTATATCTGTAGTAAATTTAATGCAAAATTCCTTAATCAAATATTAGAAAATTGAGGTCAGTAATGTATGAAAGGGATAATGAATGTATTTAAAAATATATATATAATCCATTGTATTTACAGATTAAAGACAAAAGATCATTTGAGCATCTCCATATCTATAGAAAAAGCATTTGGCAAAGTTTCTTATTCATTCATGATAAAAACTTTCTGCAAAGTAAGAATATATAGGCGCTTTCTCAGCCTGATAATAGTTATCTAGGAAAGGTTCATGGCTGTCTTCACACACAACGTTGAAAGGCTGACGAACAAAGAAAATGTGTCTGCTCATACGACTTCCACTAACATTTTACTAGAGATTCTCAATTACTGTATTAAGAAAAGGAAAAGAAGTGGAAGATATTCAGATGGAGAAAAAACTCTGGGTCTGATTCATCCTGGGGAATAATTCCTCTCTCTCTGTGGGTCCATGAAACTAGAAAACAGGTTACCTGCTATCAAAAATAACAGTTATAGATATTTTCATTCTAAATGGGAGAAAATGAAAGAATAAAGAACCATCCGTTCCAAGCAAATTCAAGACTTCATGGGGAAAATTACAATAGGTTTCACAGCTTACGTTGCAGGCTTGTTACTCTACCCTCTGTGCCCAAGACCCTGCCCTCACAGTCAGTCTTCCTTTCTTGAAGAGAAAATGCTTTCAGTGAAGTAGCTTTGTTTGGTTGCCTGTAGAATTTTGGAAGTCCAAAAAAGAATTTTATTTTTTAAAATTATTATCACTTTGTTGTGTCACTACTCCTTTCAGCTCAAACTGTCAGTGTTTTGCAAAAATGACATTTTCACAAGCCTTGTGGGTCTCCACTGCCTATGTTGAGGATTCACATCATTAGAGAAGATGTGCCACAAGATAAGAAGGCATTCCATAGCCGCTTTATGGAAAATTTCTAGTTTCTGCTGAGATGGTTAAGTGAATCATGGGCACATCCTTAAGCTCTTCAGAAGAATGATGCCATTGGCCTTCTCTTCAGAGCAACTTTCCTGGCCAGTGCATCTCTTGTTATTGTCATCTTTTGGAATATGAATGAGGTGAGGATTATTCAAGTCAAATGTAGATTCTTTTTAGCTTAACAGCACCTTCCTCAATTGTTAGAGTCTGTAAACAAGTCAGGATGGTGCCTGGCATTTTGCCAGAGAAATGTTAGAATCTGTAAACAAGTCTGGATGGCGCCTGGCAAAATGCCAGAGGGAGTGGTTTGTGAAGTAACACCAGCGAGCCATTAAGTGTGGAGATTCCTTATTCGTTGACTGATGTATCTAGTTTATGCTAATTTAGATAAGCTGTGTAAAATGTATAAATACCTCTGTTGTCCTACAATAAAGCGCTCCCACTCCTGCTGTGTCAACGTACACAAGTTGTTCGTCACCCCCCGGTTATTTTGCCCAGCCAGCCGGGCAGCGGCACTCAATTTGCCTCTTTCCGCCCACATTTGGCTGTAAGTACAAGAAACCAGGCCACCCGTTCAACACATTACTTGGAAATATTCTCAGCCAAATATCCGAGATTGTTGTTTACAAGTTCTGCTAACCACAGAACTGGAAAACACAATTCAGTTCAGCTTTATGTCAATATATAGCAAAGATGACCTTTCTTCCAATTTCTAATAATATATTCCCGTTTCCTTCTCCGGAAGTTACTCCATATTTCAATCGCATTGTTTATAATGATATGAATTCCCCAAAACAATAGAAGGTATTCTACCATGTTCCTTACTTCTTTCAGAGCCTTCACTAGTAGTCTTTTAACATTCATATTTCTTCTAAAAGTACACTGAAGGCAGTCTATACTTTTCCTATCATGCATCATAAAATTTTACCAATTCTATCCATTATCCAATAGAAAAGCCACTTTAACAATTTTAGATATTTGTTATAGCAGCATCTAATTTCCCAATACAAAAATTTGTATTTTGGCTTGTATGGTTTTCACAATCATAAAGCTTTCTCTGCTTGCATCCTGTCTCTATCTCTTTGAACACTGAGAATTATCAAATCAAAGACAATCTAATAAATGAAAAAACACAATCTTGTTTTGTTGCATATTCTTTCCAAATCCATAGCTTCCATGTAATTCCCACCAGAATCTCAGAAGGTTTTGGGGGATATGAGTGGAGGAATAGTTAGAAATCAACAAGTTAAAACATATGACTGCAAACATTTTTTGAAATGAAAAATGAAGGATGGAGACATTTCACTCTCTAATTTCAAGATAACTTCAAATCTGAAAAAAACAATCAAGACTGGTATTTCCATAAGGTTAGATACATAGATCCATGGAACTAAATATAGTGCTCAGAAATAGACTTATACATAGACATTGAAGTGCTACTTTGACAAATGTATAAGGAACATTCAATGGGTAATGGATAGTCTTAGCAAATAATACTGCTCTAATAATTGAATATACATATGCAAAAATTTTTTAAAAGAATCCTATTTGTATTTCACATTTTATACAAAAATTAACTCAAAATAGACCTTACACCTAAATGGAAGAGCTGACAGTGTGATACTTCTAGAAGACAAGGTAAGAAAATGTGCTTGTGACCTTATGTCAGCCAAAGATAGTTTGGATAAGACACAAAAAGCATGAAACCTAAAAAGAAAATATTTTTAAAAGAAATTGATAAGTGAAAAAAACAGGTGTTTAAAATACGCTACCAAGAAAATAAGACCAGCTACAGGCTGGGCCAAAAACAAAAAAACTTGAACCTGCTGATGGACTTCAGTCTAGTATATAAAAGGGACTTCCAGAGGCTGGGGATATAGTTCAGTTGGAAGTGTGCTTGCACAAGGACCTGGGTTTGATCCCCAGAACCACAAACAAACAAAAAGGGGCATCTACAATTCAACAATAAGAAAAATAAGTTAATTTGAAAATGTGCAAAATGTTTGAACAAGACATTTTGTCAAAGAATAAATATGATTGTCAATAAGCATAAGGAAAGATACTCACTTCTGTTAGTGGTTAGAGAAATGCAAGTCACAGCCACCATAAAACACTGATTGTGCATCTCTTAGTGTGGCATAAACAGACTGAACCTGTCAAATGTTGGGGAAGCTGTGGAGCAATTGGAACTATCTCATGCATTTCCTGGTAGTGATTAAAAATGGTACACAGTTAGCTTGAAAAATTCTTTGGCTATTTCTTCAAAAGTTAAACATGAAGAAGAGGCCATAGCTATTCTACTTGTAACTACTTACCTCCAAAGAGACAAAAACGTATTTCCTCAGAAAGACTGCTCCTCAACTAATGATAGCACCTTTATTCGTAACAAACTGGGAACAGCCCAATGGTCTCCATCAACTGAAGAATGGATAAGTAATTTTAGAACATGTAAATAAATATAATACTATTCAACAACAAATAGGGACAGATTACTGACACTCACTACAACTTGGATACATTTCAGATGCATTAAATTTAACAAAAAGATCCAGATAAGTCAGTTTCCATATGGTCTTATTACATGTATATGACATTGTGGGAAAGGTAAAATTATAACCCCAGAAAGCTGATCACTAGTATCCTAGGGCTAGTGCTGGGAGGATAGGATTGACTGTAAGGGTCATGAAAGCATGAAAATGCTTTACATCATGATTGTATACATTTGTCACACAATGACTACATTTATCACAACTAATTTATTTGCCTACTTAAAATTGGTGGAATGCTATTTACACATAATAGAGGACAAATAACTACCTCACAATTTAGCAATTGTACAAATTTACTCTTATTCCTGCTTTTGATTGCCAAACCTACTTATACTGACTTATAGTATGTCTTCAGATCAGATAATAAAATGTCTTTAATTTTAGTTTCTTTAACATTTTTTTACGACCTCATATATATTTTAGAATTAGCTTATTTCTAATCATATTCCCACTTTAAAAATGCCCTCTGAATTCTGATGGAATTATATTAAAGAAATGTGTCATTTTGTTGGAACTTCTGTCATTAAATATACTATAAACTTACTCAAACTAGAGGGAATAAAATGGGTTAACTTTGGGTAGAATTATACCAAATAAGAACTTTTTATTACTTAAATAGTTTGGGTAGAATCAAAATCTATTTCAGACTGGAAATAACCTCCTGGATACCTTGGATAACTGTTGTGCCTTTCCTAGGAGCTGAAGGACTTGAGGGCAGGTGTGTGGTCATCAGAGGTGGCAACTTGACCTTGTTTTTGAGAATCAGTAAAAGTCTATTATTTAGCACCTTTATAGTAATAGTTCTGTTCTTGCATTATTTATTCACTTTTAGGGGGAGGCACTGGGGATTGAACCCAGGACCTTGTGTATGCAAGGCAAGTGCTCAACTAAATCCTCAGTCTCATTCTTGATTTATTTAATTTTGTCTTCCAACTGGCTTTGTGACAAGTTTAAGATGATATTGTATTACTATTTTCTCATCAAATGTTATTTAGTGTTGACTCCTGAGAGAATCCCATCCTGGGAATAGGATTGGCTGCATGCCAGGATGGGTGGAAGAGTGTGGCCATTCCAATCCATACCATTCTGTTCTTCACTGACCTGTGAATTTAATCCTAGTGGGACTTCTTTAGGGGCACTACATGAAAAGAATAGGATTTAAGGGCATTTCTCTCTCTTCTTGCACAATTGCAGATAAAATCTGTATGCTGTGAAGAGTAATCCTGACTTTGAAAATGCTCAAGTTTGTTCTTTAACAGGAAGTAGATGTTAAAATCAAAAGTTCTCTGATATCCTTTGGAGCTCTCTAAAATTTCCTATGAAAAGACCCAGACACTCACACTGAGAAATAGGCCAGAGGGGGTGGAATTGAGTGTCCCTCGTGTCCCCTATTGCTTGCACCAAGGTGCTTGCAACTGGCTGGGATCGGTGGGACATAGGGGCCTCACATTTGACTTCAAACACTGCTGTTGTTGAATGGCTGGAGAGCAGAATAACAGTTATAGTTCTGCATGTATTTTGAAGTGATTCTGTAAACAACAACTGCTGCCAATTAATATAAGATTTTTGGATTGAATTTTCTTTCTACTTTATGTTTTAAGAGGAGAGGTGATAGATTAGTCAAAACTTTTATTTCTGTCATAATGGTGTTCAGTAGTGTTCTGAACCAGAGGCTGTCTGGATTGGCAGCATGATAACATCACTCAGGAGCTCATAAAAATAGCACTGCCTGCCCACCCTCACAGTAAATCAGACTCTCAGGAGGAGGGTGTTGACGTTGGTGGTTTCTTTTATGGGAGATTCTAATGTGCAATTGGAGTTAAAAATGATTCTCTTTACCTTAAAGGTTTTACATGCCTTAGAGATATGATCTGATTCTTATCTGGGATTTATATTTCCTTTTCTGTCCAACACCCACCCCTAACAAACATCTTCCATAGTTTATAAGTCCTATTATCTAAAGTTTATCTTTATCTGGCATAAATGCTATGCTAGGTACCAGTCATATATGCCCATTAGGTTTTGGCTTTAAATGGATTCTTATAAACATTGAGTTTAAGTATCTAAGAGACAGAAACCATGAAAATGTCATCTTCTTAATGTATTTTTCTACACCTGGAAGCACTGGTGTGGCCAAAACCCCTTTCTCGTACATGTGCATTTGTTCTTGACGTAATTGCATGAAAGCTGCTGGGGATCCAGACTCCTCCAGCTCTGTTTACTGGTTTAGGAAGGATTCATTTTTGTCCAACATGAGCCTTTGAAAATCAGATGTTATGATACATTTCAAGAAAGAATTTTAAAAAGCTTAAAGAATAAATGCATTTATGCTTTTTAAAAGACCTGGGATACTTAACCAACTTCTTGTTGATATTATTCTGGGTACCATCCTTCCTTCGGTGCTCTGGATTTATCATGTACTGTTCCTTGGGGCTCTTCTCCTTTGCCTTTTTCTCTCCTCTCCTTTGTGACCCACTTCCTTTTAGATACACTCAAATTTTTCTTACCATGAAAGCCAGTTTTTGAGCCAGCATTCCCATTTAGCTACTCTTCTCTTCCCTCCCTTTATGTATATCATGAAGCATACAATCTATTTTAAGTGATATGAAACTCAAAGTGGTTTCAGCAAAGACAGGGAAATGATAATCTATATTTATACAGAGTCATATCCCTCCTGAACAGGTTTTCCTCTCCATTTCTTGGTCCTATATCCTTGGTGTTAGTTTTATTCTCAGACATTATAATGGTACAAAAAAAGTACTTCACCTTCAATCTCCTTATATTTTCCAATTTGTTCTTATTAAGAAAAACCTGATCCTCAAAGCTAGGAAAATGTCAAGAGTTGAGAGTCTTTGGCCTTGACTGGACTCACTTGTGTGGTCAGATACACACTAATGACCCTATCACAGTGACTAGGAGTCTAAATCCTCTGGTTGGTCTGAACTCAATTACTGGCTCCATCCCCCGAAAAGCTGGAGTTAGCTTTTACACAGACCATAGGAGCTGAAAATCTAGTAACGGTTGCACTCACAAGGGCAGATGCAGGACAGCAAGGCAGCAAAAAGCTCTACCTTCCTTGTGAGATCTTGAGGCACTGTTACGATTTGCATATGAAGCATCCCCCAAAAACTCATGAGATAATACAGTAGTATTCAGAGATGGAATGATTAGATTATGAGAGCTATAACCTCATCAGTAGATTAATCCATGTGATGAATTAATAACTTGAAAGTATGTATTATGTGGTTAAGTGAAGGCAGGTAGGGTGAGGTTGGAAGAATTCGGTCGTTGAGGGTTTGCTTTGGGGATTTATTTATCCCTGCCCCCTAGGTCTCTCTCTTTGCTTCCTGGCTACCATGAGGTGAGAAACTTTCCCTTCACCGTGCCCTTCCACTTTGATGTTCTGCCTCCCTTTCGTCCCTGAGCTATGGAGTTGACAGACCACATAGAGAGACCTCTGAAAATGATCACCACGTAATAAATTTCTCCTCCTTGAGATTGTTCTTGTGAGGTATTTTGATCACAGTGACAAAAATCTAACGAATACAGGTTCTAAGTATTTATTTATTTATTTTTAAGGAAGGAAGAGAGGAAATAAGGGAGGAAG
This sequence comes from Marmota marmota marmota, assembly GCF_001458135.2. Lineage (NCBI taxonomy): Eukaryota > Metazoa > Chordata > Mammalia > Rodentia > Sciuridae > Marmota > Marmota marmota. The sequence continues at coordinate 4,567,622 of NW_026000093.1, read as the reverse complement.
GACGAAAAGGAGAAAAGAGGAGTCCACATCAATGCTTGTCAATCTTTCATAAGCATATGGATCACTTGGTGATAACAAGTCCCTTGGTATCTGCAGAGGATATGTTTCAGGAGCTCCTGCAGATACCAAATCCAAGGATGCTTATGTCATCTGTATATAATGGCGTGAAATGGTGTAGTAGTTGCATAAAACCTATGTACATCCTCTCATATACTTTAAATCACTTAATTACTTATAATACCTAATACAATGTAAATTCTATGTAAATAACTGTTATATTGTGTTGTCTAGGCAATAAGGAGAAGGACCAAAAGTCCATACCTCTTAGGTACTGATGTGGCATTTTTTTTGGAATATTTTTGTTCTGTGCTTGGCTGAATCTCTGAATTCACAGAACCTGACTGTACTTTTTAAAATGAAGATTCTGATTCATAAGTTCTAGCATGGGGCCAAATTTCTGCTCTCCAATCAATTCATGGCTAGAGCAGTGGTCCAGAGACCACACTTTGAATTAGAAATTGCCTAAAGTTTCTATATTCTACTTACATCTTTTCCATTGAGCCTAGTTTTTTTTTTTTTTGCACCAATGACTAACCAAAGTAGAATTTAAAAACCAAAAAAATCAAGATGCTACCTCCATTCATGCTCAAATAGCGCAGGAGTAATAACACCACACGCCTGTGTCAGACTTTGTGGTGAATGAACACATGATGCCATTTCATCCTCTAGTAACTGTGAGGCAAGTATTGCTCTCATGAAAGGTAAAAAAGAAGAGTGTCAGAGTTTAATAGCCTTGTGCATCACTGCATATTTAGCAAATGGTAGAGGGAAATAAAAATTAAGGTCTTTTCCTTCCTGAGGTTTGGGTCTTCATGAGCATATCACTGTTTAATACTGTGAAATGAGAAACTTTGCCATTTTGTCCGTCTTTTACATTTTTACTCAGGTTGATTCTCAAGTGGTAATAGCAAAAGATATTCAGACATCTTTAACTGACTGCTATCAAGTCACCTTAAGAGGAGTTCTGTCAACAGGACAAGACTTGGTGGGTTGATCTGCATTCTGCACCTTTTGCAGATCAGATCTCAAGGTCTCAATCATCGGTGCACATGACGAGGCTCAAAATCTAAAGCAAAGATTTGTAATGTATTGTAACCAAATTCAGTCAAAAGAAGTTAGATTCAAAATATTAAATGGTTTTACAGACACTAAACAGTTAAACAAGAAACTGCACTTTAAGGAATGTTCTTGTTGAAACTCTTTACCATTACTTTATATTATAATTCTCTAGAACACTTTTTTTTTCTTTGACAGTGCTTTGGATCGATCCCACTTCTAGACAAGCACTACTCCGCTGAGCCACACCCTCAGCCCTCTTCAGCATTACATTAAGATGTTAAGATTGGAGTTTGCAATGGTTGACTCCTGATTCTGTATTCCATGCTGAGTGTCTTCCACTAGGGTCTGCATTGACCAGGAATGCATCCTTCCCATCTCTCACCTCCAAGTCTTTGCAGAGGCTCTTCCGTCTTCCTGGAATCTCATCCCTTTCTTCTTTCCCTGACTGAAGTCCTTCTTGCCCATATGTGTGTTGTACATTAGGGCTGTGTCCTGAAAGAAACAGCAGAAAAATCACCTCAAGGTTTCTACTACTCATCCTCTCTGTTGGCCCAGCAGAGCCTTGTGTTCATACCCTCTTGCTATAGAGTGACCTGTCTGCCCCCAGGAACCAGCCGCAGATCTGCCACCAGCAGGGTCAGGAGTTGCTGTACCATGCTGTTCTCCACAGCTGTTCCTCATGTGGCCCCCAGGAGCTGATGGCTGACAGACAGGTTATCCACACTTCTTTAATGTATACCGCGGAGGAAAAACAGAATAAATGAAGGGAAGAAAACACTACTTAGAGACAGTGGAGACACTACAGTCATCACTGGTCTAGGATACATGTCCCATTCTGATGAGCAAAAATCACGGGAATCCCTCTAGTGGACTGGTTAAGCAAGGGGCACATCTATAGACTCTGGCTAACCTACTTCTTGGGGCATTTGTTGGGAAATGGTTCTCACTGTGGGCTGGGAAGTTTTAGCTGGATGCCCCCTTCTGTTGATGTCAGTTTGGAGACTGAGGGATTACTTTAAGATTTAAAAATCACAGACTGGGCTGGGATTGTGGCTCAGTGGCAGAGCGCTCGCCTAGCACGGGCGCTACCCGGGTTCGATTCTCAGCACCACATAAAAATAAAGGCACTGTGTTGTGTCCATCTACAAAAAGATTCTCTCTCTCTCTCTTAAAAAAAAATCACAGGCTATAACTTTCCCTATTTAGACTTTCTTATGAATTAGTTTATTACTTCATTCATTCATTCTATGTGCATTCAAAATATTGAGCATCTGATTTTTGCTGGGCATTTTCTAGGCACTGGAAATCATTAGTGAACACGAAAGAATGTCTAAGACTCATTCTGTGTACTTTCTACAGAGAAGGAAAACAGAACCATGGAATGCATGGAGTAGCGAGGAGATGTTTGTGGTAGTGCTGGGGAATGTGTGAAGGTGAGAAGGTGTGAAGGGGTGAGGGGAAGCTCCAAGAAGAATAAAAACCTAAAGGGAGAGAGGGAGGGGGGTCTTAGGCATTGCCTCCCTGGACAGAGGGCAAGTGCGAAGGCCCTGAAGTAGGAAATCATTAGGAGGGCTGTGTAGTCGAGTATGTTCCTAGGTGAGCGCAGAACAATAGACACCTGCGTCATGGTGGGCAGTTCACGCAGACCTGGTGGCACCTTTGGCTCTACTGAGAGCGAGAGAAGAACAATATTGGGGATTGTGAGTTGAGCAATGACAGGTGTGATAAAATCATTCTGGGTTTTTTGATCTACCTAGTAGGAAGAAGGAAAGAAGTCTAGAGGCTAGGAAGGCAGAAACAGAAGGAGTGTGTTTCTATTCTAGACAGAGGTTGAAGGTAAAGTAGATAGGATATCCGGGAGAACGGGAATCATAGAGTAAGAGAAAAAGAGAAGAGGGGTCCCAAAATTTTTGGTCTAGACAACTGGTTCTCAATAGGGGGTTGGGGGATTTTGCCCCTCCAAGGGTCATTTGACAATGGTTGGAGCAGTTTTGGTTGTATAGCTGGGGAAGAGTGGACGCTATATGCGTCTTGTGCATGGAGCTGAGGAAGCTGGTAAACCTCCTAGAAAGAAGGGGCATGCCACCCCCAGCACAGCAAAGAATTAGCAAACACAAAGTATCAATAGCACATGGCCTAGAAGAAGTTTTAATTTACCTAGATGTGGAAGAAAGTAAGAGGTATATCTGGGGGCAAGAGATCAGGAATTCAGTTGGGACACATTCAACTGGAAGTGGCTATCAGATGCTTAAGGGAGATTCAGAAAGGTGTCGGGCGTATGCTTCAGGAGTTCACCGTAGAAGCCTAGTTTAGAGATCAGTATTTATGAGGAAGTCACCATTTCTTTTTATTTTTTTTATTATACTATTTTATTAATGATAATAATAAAAAAATAAAAGTTTTTTTTTAAATTTTTTATTGTTAGTTGTTCAAAACATTACAAATTTCTTGATATATCATATTTCACACTTTGATTCAAGTGGGTTATGAACTCCCATTTTTACCCAATATACAGATTGCAGAATCACATCAGTTACACATCCATTGATTTACATATTGCCATACTAGTGTCTGTTGTGTTCTTCTGTCTTTCCTATCCTCTACTATCCCCCCTCCCCTCCCCTCTTCTCTCTCTACCCCCTCTACTGTCATTCATTTCTCCCCCTTGTATTATTTTTCCCTTTCCCCTCACTTCCTCTTGTATGTACTTTTGTATAACCCTGAGGGTCTCCTTCCATTTCCATGCAATTTCCCTTCTCTCTCCCTTTCCCTCCCACCTCTCATCCCTGTTTAATGTTAATCTTCTTCTCCTGCTCTTCATCCCTACTCTGTTCTTAGTTACTCTCCTTATATCAAAGAAGACATTTGGCATTTGTTTTTTAGGGATTGGCTAGCTTCACTTAGCATAATCTGCTCTAATGCCATCCATTTCCCTGCAAATTCTATGAATTTGTCATTTTTTAATGCAGAGTAATACTCCATTGTGTATAAATGCCACATTTTTTTTTTATCAATTCGTCTATTGAAGGGCATCTAGGTTGGTTCCACAGTCTTGCTATTGTGAATTGTGCTGCTATGAACATCGATGTAGCAGTGTCCCTGTAGCATGCTCTTTTTAGGTCTTTAGGGAATAGACCGAGAAGGGGAATAGCTGGGTCAAATGGTGGCTCCATTCCCAGCTTTCCAAGAAATCTCCATACTGCTTTCCAAATTGGCTGCACCAATTTGCAGTCCCACCAGCAATGTACAAGTGTACCCTTTTCCCCACATCCTCGCCAGCACTTGTTGTTGTTTGACTTCATAATGGCTGCCAATCTTACTGGAGTGAGATGGTATCTTAGGGTGGTTTTGATTTGCATTTCTCTGAC
>NW_026000093.1:4538188-4560428 GCF_001458135.2 Marmota marmota marmota | reverse complement strand
GGAACTCGGCCGCTCCGTGCTTGGTGTATGCTCTGATAAGAGCAGGCTCCAAGAAGCACTCAGGCACTGAGCCTGAGTAATCTGTCTGCAAGCCGTAGGCGAATGGCAGCCTGAAATTACCTGTTCTATGGCTGAATGAGCTGCGGTCAGTCGAAAACAGGGATGGTGACGTCAGCTCTCCAAGATGGTGGCCGCTGGCCTCCTCTGTGTTCTGACCGGTGTGGAGAACCGAAATGGACCGCTTCCTTCCCCAGTCTCGAACCCAGAATTCAGCACAGAGTACGGTGCTTGCACGGCTGGCAGAAACTGCAGCGCTGTATCCCTGCGCCACTATCTCCTCCTCGTTTCCCAGCGCGCGCTGCAGACTCTAGCCACGGGGCGATTTGCTGAATAAGCAGTGTTACCCTCCGTGCGACAAATCTCTCGCGTTTGAGTCCCCGTAGCCGATCCTCGTGCGATGGAAATCCTTCCTCCAGGTCCCGGAGCACCCCACTATTGCTGGAAATTCCTAACAAGATAGCCTTTAGCCGTCCTGACTCGTCATATTCCCACACAGTGACGTGGCACACGGGGGCAATGCACTCCCCTCGCCGCCATCTTCTCCCCCCTTCGGAAGTCACCATTTCTATAGGTAAGATTTACATTCAAAAGATGAACGAGCTTAGAAGAAATGTAGTGTGTGATTCCTAAATCATCCAGATATTGAAGATGGAAGGAAAGAGAAGACCACAGTAAAAAAAAAAAAAAAAAAGATTTGGAAATCCAAGCAGCTCATGAGAATCTGAAAGAGGCAGGATGAAGACAGCTGCAGTGGGGACAGAGAAGGAATATATGGAGTAAAGAAAATAGAAGATACAGCAGTGGATGCTTAGTGGGTAGGCGGGTGGAGAGAGGCACTTGGTTATCTAGATGAATAATGTTATTTCTGAATGAAGAAGCCAGAGAAACTCATTGGAAGAGACTCTTTCTGCCATTCTGAGTTAGAGGTGTCTCCAGGACTCCCGGCCAGAGATGTCTAGTGCGCAGAAGGAAATGCAAGTCTTCCCTGGAAGAATAGATTGGAAATTTATCAGCATAGAGCTGGTGGTAGTCCACGAAGGTTTTTATAGTAACCTTACTTGCACCAACCTCTTTAAATGCCAATTCAAGTCCAACTGCCATTAACACTATATATGGGGAAAAATGTCATAAAAAGATATGTGGTGCGTTTGGAAACAGAGCCTGAGTGACAGATATAGAAGAGGAAGGAGGAGGTTGGATGGAGAGACATTAATATGGATATTCATAGTGTTTATCCCAGAAATAGAAATTTTCCTTAACTTCTTGCTCATTTTTTTTCTCCTAGACTTATCTATAATCACAGATACCATCTGTCACCAAAAAACTTTAGACACTACTAGATTAACAGGACAAATTTCCTTAACACAACGATCCTGAAGCTTGTCTCACAAAATGATAAAATGCCCCAAAGATTCAGCTGCTGAGTGATCACTCAGCAGATCCCTCAGGTTTAGTTAGTTCTGACACACGCTGGTATGCCGTTTCTCTCCTGCAGGTGGCACTGTTAACTCACAATACCATCCTGGCCCCATCAGCGGCCACTGAGGCCAGGATTTCATTCATGGATCTGTCCTAATGTATACAGGCCTCTTGTGACCCATGCATGCATGTTGGGAGGATTCTGAGGACAGATGATAGTAAAATTAGGGCTACAATGATATTTTGGTGACTATCTGATTTTTGGCAAGAGAAAAAAATCTATGTGCAATAAAATTTCAGGCGCAGGCATATCTGGATTTCTATCAACCTCCTTCCTCCAACACAGAACTGTATAAACTAGTGTGCCCTTTTACATACAGCACAGTATTCTGGTTTGGTTTTCCTGTTTCTTATTTGCCATAAATCTGTCTGACCGGGTTTGTGTTTTTAAGCCTATCTATTGGAGGGTTTAAAATCACTCATTAGTTTGCATATTTTACCAGGTAATGTGGTTGTGCACTGGCCTTGTGGTGTACTGTTGATACTTTCTGGCTTTTTTGGTAGTCTGTGAGTGTTCTGCTAAGAGGACAGATATTCTGAAAGAGGACAACAAGGAATCATTGATTTTATGGTTGTGTTTTTAATTTTGTCTAGCATTTGGGATCAGGCTGATACTTACAGCTGGATCTTGATTTCCATTATGTAAAAAGGGCTCCATATTTAGAACATATTTGTTGACTGAAATGGTTGAGTGAATGGAAAGTTATATTAGGTTGGATACATATTGCTGAGCCCGTGTAACATACAGAGAAAAGCAGAAAAAGGGGCAGCCATAAAATGATGCATGGGACAATTACTGGGTGGTTGGAAATTTGGAGTTATTTTTTAACATACTTTTTCTGCATTGTTTGAATTTTCCTCAAGCAATGCATCAATTTTAACAGCTTTGGGGATACATCATTTACATATCATAAAATCCACCCATTACAACATTATGCAATTTTTATGAAAATGATAATGCCATTAAAATTTTGGAAGGTCAGACAAAATATACAACAGCTTCATAGAGCTTTCTTTGGCTTTTCCCACTGTGAGGAAAGTGATAACTATGGAGACTTTTCAAAGTTTTTTTTTTTTTTTTTTTGAAGAAGGTGACATAAACTCAACCGGTAATATTTAAGAATTGAAAAGCAGTGTTTGCTTTCCAATTGTTCCTCCTTCTTTTAGCTCTCTGCCCTCTGGGACTGCACCTCATCAGGCGCAGTTCAGCACGCCTTTGTTTCAATAAGGAAGGTGAGCGATTCAACAATTTTAGTGTTTTCTGACTTGGCCTGGAACTTTTGCATTTCTAACCTTAAACTTGTTCTAAGATTCAGAAAGTCTCAAGATTGCAGTATCGGGTTGGAAAAGTCCCAAGAGCAATTTCCTATGAAATTGCACTGTTTCCATTTCAGGAGAGAGAAAGAATAGAATTTTGATGATTTCTCGTGCTGTAACTAGGCGCAAACAAAAAGCAAAAGAAGCATCTTACTAACACATCTAGACCGCTCAACGGATCTCTTCTGAAAGACAAGTGAAGAATTTGTTGGGAAAAAATTTATTTTACATTAATGGTTTTATTTTTTCAGTTCCTGACGACATCCAAAAGAAAACCCAGGGTTATATATTTACGTGGTATCCTGGACTCCATATTAAGTGAGGAGATTTGCTTAAATGTGAGAGTTCAAACAGCTCAGAGAAAAAGATTCAGGGAGTGTTTTGTAAAAGCTTGGGTTGTACCAGTTTCCATGCATTGCCCTAATAGAGAAAAACCAAGCTGTTGATCCAATTGTCCATAATATACTAACTATTTAAGCATATTATTTCCTAGTTCTAAAATCTGCTTCTTGGCAAGGGCTTTAACTTTTATTTTGTTTTGCTGGTATTTGTTATGTGTCTATTATGAGCTTTGCAGTTATCTATTTTCATTACAAGAAAATATAGCTTTTCAGAGGATTAAAACAAAGTTCATGTATAGGAGAGTATTTAGCAACATATAATAATATGACTATATTTAAAACAAGGTTATACCTCAATTGCTATAGTTCCCATCATGATAAATTGGGAGTCATGCACAACCTAGGTGACATATACCTATGATGACAGATAATAGATTTGTCAAGTTGGCACCACGCCTATAATTATGTGTGCCTTATCCTGCAGCAAATACCCCTGAATATCTCAATTATGTGTTTAAAACATTTATTGAAAAGTTGAGCTCGTGAAGTTCAGGCATGAGACTTTTATTTTCTGCATTGCCCTCTTTAAGCATTCTTGGAGATTTTCCTTTTTAGCCCTGATTTCATCTTTTGAAGATCAGAGAATTTCCCAATTTGTTTTAGGAATTAAAAAAAAAATTAGCCCAGTCTAGTTCTATTTTGAATCAATTAAAGTTTTCCTTCTACTGCTTGGGCTGTTCTCTGGGCCTGACCTGTATGAAGGTACAGGGTTGCATCTGTCCACCTTAAAATAGGAGGTTAAATGCCTCCTTGGTGACATCTGTTGAGGTGTACAGGTGGGAGAAGGGGACTGTTTGTGGATATTACATTCCTGGGATAACGTGAGCTTCTGTTTTTATAGAAGCATGTTATACTGAGCTACATGGACATGCCATTATTGTGTCTAATTCTTCACTTTGTATTTTATTCTTAGTTAATAAAATTCATAACCAGATAAATTAACTGACTTTCTGGAAAGTCAGATGACAAGTTAATGGCAGAACAAAGCTAGAACCCAGATTTTTAGATCATGAGCCAACTATTTTCCTGTATTCCTCAAATGCTTGATCATTATTGATGGCCTACCCAAAATGTGTACAGGGAAAATTATATTTTTAAAATATGTTTATAATTGCTACTATCAAAATCAGAATGAGTAAAAAATAGAAAAGAATAAATATTTCAGGTGCTTTAGAACTTTCTATCACATGGAGGAATTTAAATGTCTGTCATGCATAAATCTTAATGTCTTGATTAAATATTTTGTATAACATTTCTCTAGACACATTCTAAATATTTAACTGTGTTCCTCTTATATGTGTCTATCTCAAACTGCAGAATGCATAGTAGGCCATAATGAATATATATGATGTAAATTATCACTAAAAGAATCTTTTTCTTATGGTGAAGCTTGGTAGCATAAAAAAAAATACCACTGCTCTAGGTCATTCCATCTCTAGATATTTTTGTATTTCCCACCAAGAAAAAAAAAAACTATTAAGTGAGAAGAGATTACTATTGCATATAATGCCAATTACAATAGAAGAAATGAATGTCCATTTTCAGTGAATAATGGACTTATCTGTGGGTTTGTTTTAGTTTTCTGCACTCCATTATATTTTTCTCAATGAGTTCTTTAACATCAGAACTCTGCTTGCCTATGTCTCTGTTAAGAGAATCAACATTTCATTTATATTCATACTCATTTCATATCAGTTGACAGACTGGACATAAGGATTGTCAAAACAGGGACCCTGAAGAAGGAATAAAAAATACCTTTATATAAATTTGCTAAACATTTTTCTTATCTTTGCTTTTCTTTTACTTAAACATGTCATTTAGGATAGATGACTTCTTCCCATTGTATTATCAATCCATAATCAAGCTTCAATCAACTTTCTTAGTTCTGAAGTTCATATCATATCATCATTATCAATATTATTTTAAAGAGATTAATAATAAGAAAAATAAAAGATTATATCTTATTTCATTAACTTTTTGTCTGAAGTTCTTCTTTATGTAGATTCTGTGGTTTTCTGTTGCAGGTATGTGAATCTCAGGTCCTTCATTTTCCTGGAGATACTTGTCTTTTTAGATTCGGGGATAGTGGTTTGTCTCGAGACCTCAGTTGTCTGATAGGTCCAGGAAAGATTGCTGATTTTCATTTTCTTGAGTTTGTTTATATTAGAAAGACAGGAACCCTGGCTTTCAATCTCTTTGGAAGGCTTAGTAAAAAGCCCCTTTGTTCTTCCATTTTCCTCTTCATTTCTTTTGTTAATTCCTTTTTAGGGGGTGTGGGGAATTGAACCCAGGGCCTTGTGCCTGCAAGGCAAGCACTCTACCAACTGAGCTATATCCCCAGCCCTAGTTAATTCTTGATTATTCTTGAACTTAAATATTAGTTTTATATCAGCCTTCATTCTATAAATTCAATCCATATTTTATATCTTACTTTATTTGTCCTATAATATTAGAGTTAAATTTGCAAATGACAATTTTTTTTTGCCTGTATTAATTTTCATCCACTCAGAATAAGAAGAATCAAATCTTATTTCAATATTTCTCCTTTCTTAGTGGCCAAATCCATGTCCTATTCCAAGATTACTAGTTCCATTTTTTAAAAAAATTCTCACTACAATTTTGGAGTCATATTTTATTTCCCTTCTACTCTGTCTTCACCCTCTGTACCTCTTTTCAATAAGTGACATCTGCAGTTGCCACCTGTTCCTGTCTAACCTATTCTTTGTATCTGGGTCAGACTTACCCTTAGCTGCTTTCCATCTCCATATACAGTTGCTCCATGATGCTGGACAGCGATGATACAAAATTCCCTCCTTTCTCATTCTTGGGATACTATGTAGCCTAACTTATCAGTCACTTTCTACTTCCATAGTGCACATAGCCTCTAGGAAGGTTAGGTGCTTTTTTACCTTTTCCTGCTATGATTTATGCTGTTTTCCTACCACTCACCTCTTTCTTATGTTCCCTTCTCTGTAAGAGTTCCTCAAGACACAGTCAAGATGACAATCATATCTTTTATTATCCAAAGCACATGTATGAAGACATGAATTGGTGTGAATATACTTTGTATACAACCAGAGATATGAAAAATTGTGCTCTGTATGTGTAATAAGAATTGTAATGCATTCCGCTATCTCATATAAATTTAAAAAATAATAAAAAATAATAATAATAATAAAAGATGACAATCATATCTTTCCTGATAACTTCAGCCCCCAAGATCTCTGTTATTATTGGGCCAGTTAAAACTCCAAGCTTTATCCCACAGTTTGAAATATATGTTGTCTTATACAGTGACTGTTTCATGGGCACAGGTCTTGTATCTCCCAGGTATTCTGCTCACTGAGAATAGGGACATGGATAAACTCTGGACCAAGGACCACTGGCATCTGCCCAGCTGTAGCTTCAGGATGACTCTCAAGGCAAATTGAAAATGCAGGGTTGGCATCCATCTGTGGCAGGTGACCCCCCAGAGAAGCACTTTTTCTTTGCATAGAGATTTGGCCATATATTTCTTATTTGCACCCAACAGGGATCCATGTGTTCAAGAAAGCTGATGAGGAAAACAAAACAAGATACACTGTGAAGTCAGGGAAGAACGCTGTTAAGAGATAGTCCCCTTAAAGAGGCTTATTGGAGACACAGCCTTGCCATTACACAAAGATAAATTGAGGAACTAACTACAAGAAACAGAAGCAATCTGTTAAAGTCAACATTAATCAAAACCCCAATTACATTTCTTTTGATTTTACACCCAAGGATAAAGGAGTAGAGTGGAGAACAAAACAACTCTTTGTCTTTAGCTATTAATTTAGAATATATATATATTCATTAATAAATTATTGATTAGATGCTGATCTTCACAAACTGGAAGCAACTGTTGTAGTATACCAGGGTGCAATTAATCTCAGCTTTTCCTCTGAAGCTAGTTGAAAGCTTGTCACCAGTTAGGAAAAAGAACAAGTTCATATGAAATTGTTCCCTGATAAAACACATCAGAAGCAATTACACATATAATAGTGTTATCACTCATCTTTGATGTGTCATATAAAGCTAATATGATGAATTTCTATTTTGCACTAGCATTTTAGAAATAAATCCACAGCTCTGGGAAAGGAATCAGACCAATCTTTAGAACCCTGGAAGAAGCCATAGTCCATTCTATCTAAAATAGAAAATGATTTTACCGTATTATTGATTAATTCAGTTTTCTCTCTCTATGTACATGTGTGTTTGTGTGTGTGTATCAGCTGTTGTTTTTTTAATTTAATTTTATTAATCCCATACCTTGGGATAAAGATGCATATGCAGAGCACAATTTCCAGGTTGTTTCCTGATGAGTGAGACTATAAATATTCCAAATATTCATGACCTTCTTTTTTTTCCCTTCCCTAAATCCTTAAAGAAAAGGATCAATGCATTTGGTTACATTAAATTTCAAGACTTTTAGAATGGTGATATAAAAGAAAGGTCACCATTACTGGAGTGAAAAAAGTAGATACCATTTGGAAGGTGACATTCACAACAGGGTTAACTAACAAAGAATTCTTATACAGGTAAACACACCTCTGTGTATGTGTATTCTGTATTGCCCTGTAACAAATTAGCCTAACACTTAGAAACTTTTGACCGTATACATTTATGTCATTGCCATTTCTGTGGGTCAGGAATCTGAATGTGACTTCGCTGGGTCCGCTGCTTCAAGGTCTCTCAAAGATTGGGTAGATACTTCTACCTCCTAAGCTCACTCATCTGATTGTTGGCTGGGTTCATTTCTTGTGGGCTGCTGGATTGAGGCCTCGGCTGTTGGTTTTAGACTTGTTTGAGTATAATAAAAATACTTTTTACCGTATATCATTATCATTTATTCAGAAAGTACTTTCATATATTTTAGTGAATTGTGGTATGGCAAGAGATTATATTTTGTTACTATGAAGAGATGGTCTTTTTACTAGAACATCATATAAGTATCACCTGGAGAATTGGTGAAAGGTACCAATTTCAGAGTCCACCCAGACCTATTAAATCAGAATTTCTCAGAGTGGGTATCTGACATCCAAGTTTTTTAAAAAGAAAATGCTCTCTAGGCAATTATAATGTTCAACCAGTATTGAGAATCAGTGATGAAGTTTACTTTGAATTGAAATGAATCCTTAAAATTGCTATATTTATTTGTTTTTTTTGAATTTTTTCTTCAAAGAGAGTAGAGGGCAGAATATGCTAAAACAAAATAAAAAGTGGGTAATTAAAACTTTTTGATAACCAAGATTAATAATAAATAGGAGATAACAGTATTAAAGTCTATGGCTTTGATAATTTCTAATTCTTTTCTCTGTCAGGATTTGGTATTGAAGTAGGGCGTGGAGGCATTTTAACTCTTTTTAGGGCACTGAGAATCTATTTAATGCACGGTTTTACAGCTTAATCGATCCCTAGTGTCAGGAAACAGTTAAAATAGCTCTGACAGGATTTTATTGCCAAGGAGTGAATTATGATATAGCCAATGGCAAGAGCAGATTGTATGACTTGAGGCAAGTTATATCATTTCCCTGTATTTCTCATCTCATTCTAGCAAATGCAAATAATATGGTACTCTCTAGGAAATGCCAATATTTTAAAACTAATTTCATTTAGGAATATATTGGGGTAGAATGTCAATTTAAAGTAAAATGAAGAGTTGTGAAAAGATTCTAATTTATTTATCATGATGAATTTTCTGACTATCGATCCTTTTACTTTGAAGGAGAAATATAAATGAAAGTATATTCTTGGAAAAACTGTCAAAGGCAAGATTCTCACAGAGGCTCAAACTAAGTGCCAGTTTATCTGCTCCATGGGCCCAATGAAAATGAACTTCTCTCTAGAGTTGACTCGAACTCAAGTTCTTTATCAAGAGCAGCTATGTTGTATTTTCACAATCGAGTTCTGCTTTACACCTGGCCTATTTTACATCATTTGAATAGAAGGAATATAACATATTTCTTTGATTTAAATTATGTGATACAGCTATTCATCTCAGAAGGATCTTTGTACATGCAAAATTTGCTTTTCAAAATTGTATAACTTCATTTTGAAAGAAGCTTTAATGACATCCTTTCAGAGACAGAAGCATAGAGAAAGAAAATCCACCCAAATCTGAAGCTATATCCTCTCTATTGTTTTATTATTAAAAATGTATGTCTTATTATACCTCCAGTTATGATCCCAAATTGAAGTTCCACATTTCAGTGGCTTAAAAAGTTACTTAGAAGATTTTTAAAAAACTGCTATGTCTTTGTGAGTATGAGAACTTGAACCAGGTGAGTACTTTAAAATTTCATGAACTTCAAAATGCAGAAAAGAAGGAAAACCTAATGTAAATATGATCTTAAAGTGATCATAGTTATTAAGTGATAGAACTGAGTTTTATATGTTTATGAACAATATTTTATTCATTCTCATTCAACCTCCAAAAGATTTTTTTTTTTTCACTTATGGGTGGTTGGGATGACAGAGAGTCCGCCCACTACAGTAGGAGGCTGTTCTCTGTATGAATACTAGGCTAAGTCTGCAAGGGAAGAAAAGGGTTGTGCAATGGAAAGGTGAAGAACATATCTTCCTTACAACTTCCAAGATTTTTAGCCATGGGCAGGGAAGATAAACACTAATGAAACACCTGAAACATGGTTGAATGTTCAATGGAAATGAAGATGAGGAGCAGGAGATACTGGTTGTCCTGATACTGGTTGTTTCCTTTCTGAGTCAGCTCCCTGGGCTCACAGACAAGTCCACAGCACTGACCGCATTATCTCCACTCCTCCCCAGCCCTCAGGCTTTCCCTGGAAATTGAATTGATATGCAGACATCTCATTTCCTATGTCTGCCTGTGTGTCTAGAGATCAATTCCTACTTGTCCTTCAAAGCACTAATCAAATATTCTGCATTCTGCAAAAATACTTCCTAATCTCTCATTCCTCATGGACTGGTTCTATAATCTCATGTCTTTTTAGTAGAACTCCCTCACTACATTTTATTTACTTACAGCCTTTCTTTATGACCAGCCTATAAACTCCTAGAGCATAGAGACATGTCTCCTTTATATGAGAATTACCAGTTCCTGGCATCACAGCATACACTTAGCTAAGTGCCCAATGAACGTGTTTTGGATGAGTGTGTGAATAAAACAATAACTGAATAAAAATACAATTATGTCTGGGATGAAGGCAAAGTTTAGAGAAATCAGACAGAATGTTATTTGGGTTGTAAAGGAGTGTGCAGAAAATTTTCAGGTGGAGAACTGAGTGAGATACCTCATACATAAAACAATAACATGAGAAAAACTACAAGAGAGATTAATCTGGTTGAACTAAGGTATAGGAGTGATACGAGAGCTGAATGTTTGAGAGAGTATTTTGAAAATGTAGCTTATTAAATTGCAGAGCCTCAAGAATTTGTCTGTAGATTGAGTTTTAGAAGCCCTGCGTTAGAATCAGGTTGTGGAGAATACTGCAGGTACACATTAGGTTGGGCCATTCAAGTTTTTAGTCAAGCAAATGGCATTTATATTTGTAAAAAGAATTTTCGTTGCAAAATGGGGGAAGCATTAGAACAGAGGAAGACTGGAGATGGAGAACCAGGTCAGAGGCAGTGTGGAAAAGTGTTCTGAGACAATATGGAGGCATAGGAAAAGGCATTGCGGTGGGCTGGAGTAGACTGAGTGCTTCATCACCACAGCCCAGAAAGTTGGCTCCACTCACTCCGTGAGCTTCTGAGATGGCCAAAAATCTAAAAGAATCAACCTTCCTTCCTTCCTTCCTTCCTTCCTTCCTTCCTCCCATGCATTCTTCCATTCAACTGCTGCTGAGGAATGCTTTACACCAGACATTGTTCTGCAACCTACAACTCTGGGTTTTAACATCTTGTTTGGGAAAAACAGAAAACCAAAAAAAAAAAAAAACATAACTACAATGTTTTTTTTTAAGTGGAAGCTACAGCTGAGGAATGCTCCCCAGTGAAGTGCCAGCCAAAATACAAACATTTCAAAGAAGCCAATAAGGAACATTTATCTACTTGGAGAGTAAAATATCGGGGAGATGAGAGTTAGGATCGGTTTCTGAAAAAGTCTTTTCTGGAAAGAGCTGTGTCATAATCTCTTTGTCTCTGTGGTGAAGGATGAATGGGATTCCCTCCCAACTCTAGGGTAAGTGGCCACTTCCAAAGTGTTTCTTGCAGTTTTGAGGAAAGGACGGACTGGGGTCTCCTACCTGGATGACCTAGTGGGTGTGGTCTGAGGAAGCTGACTAGCTACATTGGTGCCACACTTTAAAAGAAACAAAACAGTGTGTGGATTGGTGACCTGGAATTTATTAGGTGTAAGATGGTGAAACAATGAAAGGAGTAGTAGTATTTGGTTTGCATATTTAAAGGATCACTCACTTACCTGGGGAATAGACTGGCAGCACATTGGGAGGAGTGTAACTTACGATGATCCAGGTGAGAGATGGTGGTGGCTAGGTCTATTAGGGTATTGGTGGAGGTGATGAAACATGGTCAGATCATCTTTATATTTGGAAAGAGGTGATTGCAAGATTCCCTGATAGGTTGGCTATGGAATGTGAGAGAATGAAGAGCTAAAAATAACTCCTATATATTTAGAAGGATGGGACTTCCACCAGCTGAGATAAGGCAAGTGAGGACAAGGAGGCATTGGAGAGGTTCACCTGGTGTTTGCTTGGGCTGAGTTTGAGATGTCTACTAGACATTAAGGTTTCAAGTACATATTTTCTCATATGGAACTGGAGTTCCCAAGGGAAGTTGTAGGAATTTGAGAAATAAATTAAAGAATTTTCAGTGTATAAATATCATTAAAAGCCATGACACTGAATGAAATCACTTGCGGAGTGAGAGTTAAAAAAGAGAAAAAAAGAGAAATAAGAAATAAATCCATAGAACCTCAATTATTACAAGTCAGGCAGTTAAGGAGGGACAAGAAAAAGAGATTGGTCACCCAAAACAGTGTCAGATTGAACCAAAGGCCAGTTGCCTCTCCTGGGATCTCTGTCTCGGACCCAGAACTTCACAGCATGATGCTCCAGATAGGCTGCTGTCCCCCAACTTTCAACTACCACCCAGGAAGCATTAGAATCTGCACGTTCCTTGTGGATCTCCCATCTGATCTCCTTTGGCTGTGACCTTGAAGAGCTTTGCAACTCACTGGGCAGCATGTTCCATAGCTTCAGGATTTTCCTTGAATGCTCCTACCCATTTCTTTCTTTAGCTGGTGCCAAGCTCTGTTCCTTCAGCCCTGAGGTCCTAACATCTCTGAGGGGTGAAGCTTGGCTGGGGTGAGGGTGCAGCCTTCTCTTGTTGTCACACTGCTGTTTCACTATCTATTATGATTTGAGGACCGTTTCCCTTATTTTATGCATTTCTTTTCCTGAGATAATGTCATGGTGTTGCTTCAGACCAAAGTTCCTCAAAGTGTGTTTCTCCAAAGCCCATGTTATGAAATAGGAATTTCACACATAGCAACAATGGTTTAAAGGGAATAAAGAAAGAGGACATGGGCTTAAGTTCAAAGGTATCTTTTCTTCAGTACAATTTGTTTCTAAATTATCAATGTGGGGATATATCTTTTTTTCCCATTTTGCCAAGATTGTGTTTAATGAGGCTTGGGACTCTCCACAGAGCCCCACAGGGCTTTAGACTGTTTCCTGGATTCAACTTGAGGTATTTGAATCAGCCTTTTCACTGCTATGGCCAAAAGATCTGCAAGAACAATTAGAGGAGGAAAAGTTTACTTGGGAGCTCATGGTTTCAGAGGTCTTAGTCCATAGGTGGCTGGCTTCATTGCTCAGGACCCAAGGTGAGGCAGAACATCAGGGCAGAAGTGTGTGGCAGAAGAAAGCATCTGGGGAAGGAAGGAGAGAGGGAGGGTGCTCCCCTCACCACAGACAAAATTTAAACTCCGAGGGCCCACCCCCGTTGACCTAGCTCCTCCAGTTACCCCCCAGCTAATCCCTAGCAGGGGATTAATGCTTGCATAACCCAATTATTTCACCTCTAGATTTTCTTGCATTGTTTCAAACATGAGTTTTTTTGGGGACACCTCACAGAACCATAATATGGGGTGATACCGTGTATGTGTGCAATGGATATATACAAGTGAGTGTTATTTATCTGATGTACTGAATGGTTGAAGACTCAGAAGCCCAAATTAATTTTGGTTTTACCTTTCTTTGTCAGAGCACTATATTAGAAGAAATTTGGATTGTACCATTTTAAATGGTACCTGAAAGACTGGTATATTACAAATAATTACATCAAAAATGGCTCAATTTTCAAATCATGTGCATTTTCATAGTATAGTATCATATCTACCTAACAGTCTTAAATATTTTTGCATTTGAAAACCTTCATCCAGTGATGAAGTAACTGTACAGTTTTATGCTAAATATGAAATAAATGTTATAAAAGTAAGAAACAAGGATTATAATCTGTCAACTTTTCTGACTAAAACAGTTGAGTCTTCTTTGCAATTTTATTCATTAGCTATTTAATACAACTATCATGATGGTTTTGTCTTTATGTCTTTTCCTATCTTGTTAGCCTCTGAATGTTAAAAGTTGTAAACTATTAGTTTATTTATTATGCTTCTAGCTGAGATAGAAGCAATTTATTCTTAATGCAATATGCCCAAGATTTCAAGCAGTAACAAACTTCCCCGATGAGGAATAGAGCTCTGTGTTCTTCAATTATTGTTAGCTGGTCTATTCATGGTTGACAGTCCTCCTGTAATCTGTATATGGCTTAAATCCAGAAAAGAAATATAAAATAGAACCATAGTTATGGGCATAGAGAAAAACAATATTCATTTACGGGCAGCTTTGTTCAAAGCCATTTCTAGTTTTCTCTGAGATGTAAATCCCCAGGTGGCAATCAACCATGTCCGAAAATTGGATTTATGGGTTCAACTGAGGGAATGTTTCAGCCCAGAACATTTAGAGAACTATGGAATTTTAGAGTTGGTAAGGATCTTGTGGAACGAACTTAAATATGACTTTTACATTGTATGCTACTGGTGAATTTGAGTTTCTGAAGCCAACTTAAAAATAAGGGGAGGTACACATATGTGCATACAAATTATAATCCATAGTGTGTTGTTCTCTCTTATTATTTTGAAAAATATATTTACAGTAAATCTTAACATTTTGTGTATCTAGTGACTTATACTAGTTTTGTGTATTTTTCATTAGAGCCTCATTCTGTTTCTTAGAACCTTTGGTTATTGATGTAGTAATCTGATGCCATGCTTATTTTAAGTCAAAAAAGAAGGCACTGGAGGCATATTGATGTTGAAGCTCAAGGTATTTCTGACTTAGTGTGACTCAGTTCCCCACGCACTCATATGTAGGCCTCCACTTTCACCCTCAGATTTGTCCCAACTCAGTTTTGGAAGAGCAACTTCCACAAGGGGAGCAGAAATAAATCTCCATTGCCTGTTTGGCTTGCAGGTAAGGCACAGGCCAGGGATCTCCAACACTGGTCTCTTGTCCTTCCCTTTTCTTACTACTTCCCACCCTCTGGGTCTTCTTGCAGCTACTGTCATCCCTTATGCCAACGCCCAACCTTGAAGTGCACAGCTACCTTTGGACAGGAGCCCACTCCTGACATTAGGCAGCAGTCACAGCTCTTTAACCCTGGTGTCATTTGTTAACCTCTTTAGTATCCATATTCTTAATTCACCTGCTAGAGTCATGTTCAGTATGAGCAGCATCTCAACTTCCTGATGCTTATATAAAATTGATTACATTTACATGAGGAGTCTAGAGGCTGAGGGACAAGGTAAATCACTATATACCATGTAGAAATGGTCTCTTGCGAAATGCATCTTTCTCCTTAGGATCTGTCCTGCATATTTCTCTTTCTGTATACTACTCTCACAAACAAATTGTTATGGTTCAGATCTGGAACATCCTTGAAAAGTTTTTGATCTGAAAGCATCATCCTCAGTGCAACAAGGTTCAGAGGTGGGGTTTCAGGCAATGATTAGAGCTCTAATCTTATCAGTAGATAAGATTAGAGTGACAGCTGAGTGGATTACTAGGTGGTAAGTTCAGGCAGGAGACTTGAGGCTGGAGGAAGTAGGTCTATATCTATTGGACTGTATCTGTCCCTGGCCTCTTTCCCTCTCTGCTTTCTGGCTGCCATGAGCTGAGAAGCCTTCTTCCACTTCATCCTTCCACCATGATGTTCTGTTTGCCTCAGGCCCTGAGCAATGGCATCACTGATCATGAACTGAGATCTCTGAAACCGTGAGCACAATATCAACTTTTTCTTCCTATGAGTTGTTCTTGTCTGATATTTTGGTCACAATGGCTAACACAGAAATCTATGCATTATGAACAAGATAGGGTGTAGTGTAACGTTTTCTCCTTTTGGGTTTTAGTCTTTTTTGTCTGACTTCTGTCTATGCCATCTTACTTCTTAGAAATTCCCTGGAACATGTTTTACTAGGTTTGTATTTTAGCTTGGTCTTCACATAAGCAGGTGGTTTAGTCTTTACACTTCTTTAGCATATTTCCTCCTCCACTGAATCTAACTTGGTTGCTCCATTTTCCACAGTGTGAACTTTGATATCTCTCTATGATGTTGCTTTTACCTGAATACGCAATACTTTTTTTCCATTTTCAAAGTTTTAATAGATGTATAAATTGTGGCAACTCCCCATCTGGGAGATTTTTATGGAAATAGTCTCAGAAGGAGCCATCTGACCCGATGAATATTGTCCCCTGTCACAATGTCATAAAATTATGGTGCATGAAGGAAATGTAAGATCATATAGTTATTCCCTTGGTTTTAAGTTAAACTAAAGTCTTTAAGTAAGTAAGCTGGCTAGGTGGTGGGGTGTATTAGAGCTCAAGAAATTAGAAGACATATCACCAATATAGTATATTGGAGAGAGGGGATATTTATTTATTCTCTTTCTTGTGTTTTTCTAATTTTTTTCCCTCAAGCATAGTGTATCCTTGGTAGGAAATTATCAGGTTCTGTTCTTTTTATTCTGGACATTTCTCCCTTTACCCTGGCACATTCTTAGTGGTAGCAGGGAGTAAATTTGGCTAGCTAATAATGATTGATATTCTGAGACCAAGGTGGCTTTGTGGTGACCCATGGTGATGGCCAGCCAGTCATGCTCTCTTACCCTTTCTGTTTATAATAGCCTACAGCCGGGGTATGCTGAATAGTCCTGGGCATGTCTGCAAATAAGCTTCAGAAGGAGGATCTGATTATTTAGATTTGGAAGCAGGCATAAGACACCCCTTTTTGGCCTTAGCACTAAATCAAATTGCCCATTTCAGTTTTTCAGAAACCCTGCATGGGAAGTCAGAAAGTGCTGGTGTACGTACATTACCTCTCAGGGGGCTCTTAGCCCCATGTGTGCAGTTAGTCCCCTAGCACCGGGAGGAAACGAGTGTGGGGGCAGACCTTGGGCAAAACATCTCTGCCTCAGTTCCTGCCTGAACTTTTAAACCACATGGCATTTCTCATCTTTTCTTCCCTGTACTTCCAGTCAAATGTCTGGATATCTGTCATGTTTCAGGAAGGTGCTGGGTATTTCTCATATATGTCAACCACCCTCAAATCAAGCAACATTAACGCCAGCGTCACAGAGTGAGTGAGAGGTCTAGTGAGTGCAAACTTCCTGTGCCCTGTTGCTTCATCCTGTCAAAGGCCGACGGGACCCTTCTCTGCATTTTCTCTTAGGATTGTCCCCATGTCATAGGATGCCTGTGGCTTCTTCATCCAAGACCCTCATTTCTTCATTTCTTGACCTCTATAGGAACCTCATAATTGATTCATCCGTTGCTTTATTCAATTGTGTTACCTCTGCATAGATACTGCCCTTAAATTTCAGCATTTATGGTGTCAATGCTCTGAACCTTAAATCTTTAATTGCTCCTAAAAACCCATAGAAGCAAACTCCTACTTCTTAGCATTCATGCGCAATCATAGAACCATTTATAACTACCTTTCAGATTACAACTATCTTGCAGATTTCTCTTTTTCCCTTTTCCCCATCCACATATGAAGAAAAAACGCATTTTTCTTCACTGTTACATTCATTTATATTGGATATATTGCTCCCCAATTCCTACCGCTCTTTGTTCATTTGATTGTTGAACATCTCTCTGTTCTTGAAGGATCATTTCTAATGCCAATTTCTTCACAAAGATTTTATGTTTTTTTTCTTTTTTTAAATTTTCTTTTTGCTTCATTTTTTCCAGCACTTGATGATTCTCTGCTTCTTATGGTATTTATCTTTTTAAATCTTTTAGGGACTTTATGTAATTTCCAAGCTAATCGATTCTCTTTTTGTCTTCCCAGCACCAAATGCAGTCCCTCCCTCCCTATCTTACTTTCTTTCAACTAAATGCATTTTAATAGAAAACAAAATACAAAATAAGTCTTCTGAAAACAGAAATATTTAACCCTTTTCCAACACCAGAACTTGCTTTACCTTCCATATAGCTGTATACAGCAGGTCCACTGAGAGGCTCAGGGCCTGACAGGGTGGACCACCATGGGAGGAAGACTCAGGCTACCTCAACAAGTGCTCCTTTGAAGACACAATGTCTTGTGAATTATTTCAAATTATCTTTTATCATAATCTTTCTTTATTCTGTGCTGGGGACTGAACCCAGCCAGGGCCTCGCACCTTATCTTTTCAGGGAAGAGAATTACTAACAAAAGAGCTTGCTGGGGGAGTTGTAGGTGGGCTGGCTGCCACAGGTACTCCTGATGTCCCACATGCACACCGAGTGGTCCATGAAGGCAAAGGCAACCAAACCACTGTCCTGGCTGAAGGTGAGACTGGTGATGCTGTCCGTGAAGCATCTCATCTCTTGGAAAAGGGACAAGGATGTAAAATCAGCATACTACAGGGACACAGCCACATCAATGTTTATATCAGCACAATTCACAATAGCTAAACTGTGGAACCAACCTAGATGCCCTTCACTAGTTGAATGGATAAGAAAAATGTGGCACATATACACAATGGAATATCACTCAGCAATAAAAAGAGAATAAAATCATGGCATTTGCAGGTGAATGGACAGCGTTAGAGAAGATAATGCTAAGTGAAGTTAGGCAATCTCCCCCAAACCAAAGGCTGAATGTTTTCTCTGATATAAGGAGGCTGATTCATAGAGGTGTAGGGAGGGGGGGGCATGGGAGGAATTAGACAAACTCTGGATAGGGCAGAGGGGCCAGAAGGGAAGGGAGGAAACATGGGGTTAGAAATGGTGGTGGAATGTGATGATCATTATTATCCAAAGTACATGTATGAAGACACAAATTGGTGTGAATATACTTTGTAAACAACTGGAGATATGAAAAATTGTGTTCTATATGTGTAATAAGAATTGTAGTGCATTCTGCTGTCATATATAAATTATAAAAAATTGTATTAAGAAAAAAAGAAAGAAAAGGGTCCTAGAAGCCAAGTCCCACAGCCTCAACCTCTGGACCTTGCCAGTGGAGTCTAAGTACTTCCCTTTGGGAGAGGAGGAAGGCCCCTGTGGCCAGAGATGGCTGTCTTCTCAGTGGAACCTGTGTTCAAGTAGATGGAGTCAGGGTGGAACTTGACAGAGTCCCCGTCTGTCAGATGTCCTGTGTGTATCCTCAGTGGGTACGTTTGATCCAGCCACCACAGCCTGGTGGTGAGGTCTTGGGACCCACTGGCAAAGGAGAAGCTGTACGGCTGAAGTTCAGGTCCCATGCGGGGTAGGCGTGTCCCTGGATTAGCACGATGTTGCTGAAACTGCCCAGGTATCAGACGGACATGTCTTCAGAGCATGGACATGTCTCCATCCACGAGAAACCTCATGCTGTACACTAGTCTGCAGCGTCTTCAGGTCTTTGCCCCATGCTATCGTCCTCGGAGTCCTCCTCCTCCAGAGTGTCACAAACCAGGCGGTTGGGCTACGTGTCCACCTGTTGACTTTAACTTCTTGGGCTGCCAACTCCAGAGCTTGACGAGGGAGTTCTCAAACTCAGCAGCAGGCAGCTTGCTGTCGGGGGAGACCTCCACGGTGCTGAGCAGCGGCTCTGGGTTGTGGAAGCCATGGAAGCAGATGGTGATGAGGGAGGGAGGACCGTCCTTCACACGCTCAACGCTGTCCTGCAGGACCTCCAGGGTGGCCTTGTTCTGCAGAAGAGGGCTGGCCGGTCCAGGGGCTCCAGGCTGCCGCTGTCACCAAGGGAGCCGCCACTGGCTTAGAGCTGGTCGTCTGTTCTCTTGTCCAGCTGCACGTCCAGGTGGCTGTGGATGGTGATCACCCTGCACAGGGCACTGTTGCTGTCACACTGGAGGTAGTGCAAAAGGTAGCTGTCGCTGTCCCCCCTGGAGACGGACCACATAGTTGTTGTCCAGGGTGTCTGCGTGCTCAGCAGCTGCTGGAAGACATCGTTCTGATGGTCATTTTACAGGACCATCCGTGGAAACTTTTCCCCATGTTTTCAGGACTGTTCTGAGCCAGGTTGTTAGGGAGGTAGATGAAGAGGGCGCAGAAGAGGGGCATCACTTCATGGCGGTGCCAGCAATCAGAATCAGTGAGAAAAGTCCACAGTCTTCCAAACTGCACTTCATACTGCTCAGGTTCTGACCGGCAAGAGGCTACATAGACACTGTGTGGGCTCAACGAGGTTCTGAGCGGACTGAGAGGTTGGCCACCATCTCCTACGCACTCTGGGTCAGCCGCAGGCCTTGCTTTAGCAGACCACTGGAGTCCACGTACGGCTGGCGTTAGAGTAGCAGGAGCTGCTCCGTGCGCATGCGTTTCATGACCTCCCACCTCTGAGCCCTAGAGGTCTGCGAGGCTGCCCATTTCCGAGGCCAAGTGCTGCCCAGCACACAGCCACCTCCCATGGCGCAGGGGGAAAATGCAGCACTTCCTGTGAGTCTTCACTCAATAGAAATGTTGTAGTAGTCCTGTAGCATAAAACATCTGGCTTTAGGAGAATTGTGGGATTTTTTTTATAGCGTGCAGACTCTATCTTGCAGAACATTCTGGCCTCTACTCCACTCTAGCAAACTGTTCCCGTCTTGATACTTGGCACCTACTTATGCTTTGAAGCTACCCCAGTGCTCGAATCACCCATTTAAAGACTTCATCCAATCCGCCTCCAGATCTCCTGTGCTTCCCTAGGTTAAGTCTCAGACTTCCCTTCATGTGACAATTCGGTTATACCACGGATTTACCCATTTCTTTCAGATTTAAGGCATTCTGAGTGTAGCTGCTATAGTTTGGATCTGTAATGTCCCCCCAAGTCCCATGTGTTAAAGGCTTGGTTTCCATCTGGCCACTCTCTGGAGATGGTGGAACCTCTAAGAGGTCGGGCCTAGTGGGATGTCCCCAGGCCATTCAGGGTGTGTCCTAGAAGGGGAT
This sequence comes from Marmota marmota marmota, assembly GCF_001458135.2. Taxonomy (NCBI): domain Eukaryota; kingdom Metazoa; phylum Chordata; class Mammalia; order Rodentia; family Sciuridae; genus Marmota; species Marmota marmota. Next base: position 4,539,739 of record NW_026000093.1, on the reverse strand, counting down.
TGTGGGATGAGTGTCCCCAGCCATGAAGTGAGCAGTCTGCTCCACACGGCGATGTGCTGCTGCCTTACCACAGGCCCTAAAACCAAGAGACTAACTAACCATGGATGGAATGCCTAGAACTATGGACCAAATAAACCTTTCCTGTTTTTAAGTTGATTATCTCAGGTGATTTGTCACAATAATGGACAGTTGACTAGCACATTGTCTTATAAAGTTAGTCTTTTGTTTTCATGGGTTCTGCATCCATGAATTCAATCAAATCTGGGTCAGAAATGGTGCCTGTAGTGGATACATAGACTTTTTATCTTGTCATTATTCTCTAAACAGCACTGTATAATAACCATTTGTGTAGTGGATATATTAGGTATTATAAGTAATGTAGAGGTGATTTGGAATCTACAAGAACATGTTCATAGGCTTTATACAAACACTATTTTGTAGAAGGGATTTCAAAACCTGTGGATTTTGATATCTGCAGGGACCCTAGAACGAAACTCTTGTTTAAATTATTACTTACCCCAGCATGTCCTAATCTATGCTTCTTTTGTCCTTCAAAATCAAATATGAATTAACCTCAATTTCTGTTTCTTTACTTCTACCTTCTACTCCATGGTGTTGGAGAGAACCATAAAATCTCATATTTTGAATCAACAAATCCATCTCCAATCTCAGATAGGTTCTCAAATAATCCAATTTTTCTGAATTTAATGTTAGGTGGGAGGAGATGTAGGAGAGTGTGGTATTCCAGAGCTGGAAAAAATGAGTTTCTCAGTGGGATCAATACCAATGGGTCAATAATAGGTAAAATGAAAACTTGACCATGGCTCAGAAATGATAATGGAGTGAGGAGAGCTCCCTCTCTTACTCACTCTTCTGGTCCTTTTCAATGTTCCTCTTTCCTTAGACCAACAGTTCCCTCCTTCTTCTTGGGTGACCTTGTCTTCTACTTTTCTGAAATTCTGTGCTATGTTCTCTTGAGAGTTATCTTGTAATAGCCTTGCAGTATAGGTATAATTTAGTTTTCCGGATTTTTATCCATGAGTTTTCATGAGTGCCTTCTTCTTGCCAGATTTAGGAGTTGGGGTGTATCATTAAACTAAACATTTTTTTTATTGGTTGTTCAAAACATTAAACTAAACATTTAAGTTCTCTGCCCTGGAGAAAGTTGCATTTTAGCAGGGAAGGCAAGCATTAAAATTAATAAATAGATAAGCACATTACATGGAATTATGCAAGTCTATGACAAAGATTTAAAAATGTACAAGAAGGGTAAGGAAGGGTGTTGAGAATTGCCAGGAAGGGGAGATGAGGCTGTGATTTGAAATAGGAAGGGAGGATCAGAGGACCTCATTGAGCAGGTGGCGTTTGAGCAAACCCTTGATGCGGGGAGGGAAGTAAGTATTTGTGTGCCTGTGGGAAGGACATTGCAGCAGAGAAGATGTCATTGCAAGCACCCCACATCAGAGGTGTGCCTGGCCTGGTTGATTACAGGAGCAGTTTTCCTTTATTTGCATGTAATCTATATATATCGTCTGTAATACTCTAAATCAT
>NW_026000093.1:4509903-4536620 GCF_001458135.2 Marmota marmota marmota | reverse complement strand
TAATATATATTATATATACACATAAAATCTGGCAATTAAAAGAAAGTGAATATTTTTAAATGAAGAAGGTAAAGGAATCAGAGTGATCATTTAAAAACCTGTCAGATTAGTAGTATCATCTCTTCTAAATTATACCCCATTTGATTCAAATGTATGATATGTCAAGACCATTGTATCGTCATGAACAACTAATAAAAAAATAAAATGAAATAAAAAAATAAACACCCTCCCGTGTTCACTCAGAACAAAAAACCATCGATTCCAATGATGCAGATGGGATCCGTTCTGAGCCACAAGATCCTGTGCCAACTGGATCTCTTGGTCACATCAGTGACCAAACTGCTTCTGAATAGGCCAGGCCAGGCACACCCCTGATGTGAGGTGCTTGTAATGACATCTTCTCTGCTGCAATGTCCTTCCCACAGGTATACAAATACTTACTTCCCTCCCCTGATCAAGGTTTTGCTAAACGCCATCTGCTCAATGAGGTCCTCTGATCCTGCCTTCCTATTTCAAATCACAGCCTCATCTCCCCTTCCTGGCACTTCTCAACACCCTTCTGTACTCTTCTTGTGTATTTTTAAATCTTTGCCATAGACTTGCATAATTCCATGTAATGTGCTTATCTCTTTATTAATTTTAATGCTTGCCTTCCCTGCTAAAATGCAACTTTCTCCAGGGCAGAGAACTTGAGTACTTATTGATTTTACTATCTGTGGGTGTCCTGAAACCATTCCTCTTTTGGGTATAGCTATCTTTATGATGCATGACATTTATGTTGATATATAAATAACATTATGGAATGTCTAATTCAAGCTAATTAACAAATGCATTACTTCTCATCTTTATTTAAACTATGTTGACAGTAGCTTGTGGCAAGGCAAGGATGTGGACAAGAGGGTTTTGTTGTAATCTAGGCCAGAGATCATGCCTTGGGAGGCATGGGTATTGGACCAGTGGAGATTCTGGCTCTATTTTGAAGCTAACCACCTGGATTTGGGATGCTGGAGAAAGACAGAGGTCAAGGATGTTACCACACTTTCTGGCCTAAACAGCTCCCAGGAAGTGATGTCATCAGCTGAGAAGTAGCAACTGTGGATAAAATGGGTTATCAGAATTCCAGATTTGCATCCGGTTAAGTCTGAGATGTCTTATTGACAGCTGAGTGGGTATGTGAGTGAGGCAGTGGGGATGGGGGTCCAGAACATGTAGTCTGGGCTAGACATGCAACTGGGTGTCATTTGCATCTGAAAGTGTTCAGAGTTCTGCTGCTAGGTGGCACTGAGTGTGGATAGAAAGGGGGGCTGAGGACTCACCTCTGGGCATTCCGATAGAAGATGTTGGTCAAAAGAGAAGGAAGCAGCAAAGGGATCTGAAGTGCACTGACTACTCAGGAGAGGATCTAAAAAGTTTGGTATCTTGGAAACCGGCGAAGAAGGTCTATCGAGGAGGAGGGAGTTACCAACTGGGTCAAATACTGTTGAAAAGTCAGGTAAGGAAAGGGCTGAACACTGGATACCAGCTTCAACAGTGATGATAAAAGTGAGCTGAGCTTCTTGTCTTGCTTTCCATAGTCACAATGTAAAATATGCTCCTCTGTCCTTATTTCATACAGTCTCTTGCATTTCACACTTGCCTTTGCTTTTGACTTTAGGGAGAAAATTGAGGGCAAATGCTAATAGACATCTTACTGACTTGCCTTGTGACCAGATCATCATGATGGGTTGATGTCTATTTTCTTGTTGTTTGTCACAGCCTGTCTTTGGTACACTTTCCTTCTTCTTTTTCATAGTGATATTTTCCAATATCTATTATCTTTTATAACCAGGAATTGAACTCAAAGGCACTTAACTACTGAGCCACATCCTCAGCCTTTTAGCCCTTTTTATTTTTTATTTTATTTTATTTTTTAAAAAATTTTGAGACAGAGGCTTTCTAAGTTGCTTAGGGCCTTGCTTTGTTGCTGAGGCTGGCTTTGAACCTTGATCTTCCTGCCTCAGCCTCCTGAGCTACTGGGATTACCGGCATGCACCCTGGTGCCTGGCTCCAATAATGTTTTGATTCCTTTCAATCATTTTGATTCTCTACATAGTCTTCCTCAATTTTCTTCCATGAATTTGCCCCTCTTTTTATCTAGCATGCCTCTAGTTGATTTCTAATGTCTTGTTTTTCCTGGGCTCTGCAGTGTCATTCTTCCACTCTTGCAGCCTACAGTCTGCTACATCCAGCAGCCATTGTCATTACCACTCCTCACTGCTTAAAAAATAAATGAGGCTCTAGCTTGGCATTTCTCACCCTCAGCACCGTTGACATTTTGGGCTTGGTAAAGTTCTGGGGGCTTGGCATATGCATCAAGCAGTATCTTTCGTCACCACCTAGTAGAGGCCAGTTGTACCCCCACCTCCAGTTGTGATAATTCACAGTATCTCTAGACATTGGCCCAAATCATCTCCGGGCAGAGTTATGCTTGGTTGAATACACTTGCAAACCACTGCTGTAGCTTGTCTTTCTCCAGCTAACTTACAATCCTTTATTCAAGTTGCTGCAAGCAATGTTTATAAAATGCAAATTTTATTAAGAAATTATTTTTCTTTAAGTCTTATAATGGGTCTTGATATCTTTTTTTTCCCCCCAGTATCAGGGATTGAACTCAGGGGCACCCAGCCACTGAGCCACATCCCCAGCCCTGTTTTGTATTTTATTTAGAGACAAGGGTCTCACTGAGTTGCTTAGTGCCTCACTTTTGCTGAGGCTGGTTTGAACTCCTGCCTCAACCTCCTGAGCTTCTGGGATTACAGGAGTGTCTTGATATCTTGAAGGGACAGTTCATACTTCCTTGTTGAGTACCTAGGAAAAGTGTGATATGGCCCAAAACTCTGCAGACACCTGTGCGACTGTCCTATCTGGCTACTTACCGTTTCATAAATGAGCCTTGCATTTTAATGCCTCTGTGCTTCCCAGGTATTTGTCTTCCCACTTTCAAAACCATCTTTTCTCTTTTGCTCCTAGGTAAGTAGAGGTTGTCCAGAAAAAAATAGCTAAAGAATCTTTTTTTTTTTTTTTTTTGTATAGCCTTTCCTTATCTTTAAATTCTTGGATCACTCCTGGCATTTCTTGCATATTATTAGCATGATACATACCCTGCTAGTCTGTGGCCATTGATTTCTTGTCTTTTACCTCTTACCTGAGTGTAATCTCTGAGAAGGTCAAGGATCTTGTCTTACACTTGTGAGGCACTCAATAAATGCTTATTAATATTTTAATATACTAAAGGATCACATAGGAGTAAAGCTACTCCTGACATGAGCAACCCACTAAATACAGAATGGAGAAATAACCTTTTGAAATGAACTTAAATGGGTAAGAAAACATTTTGAACATTAGACTTCTCAAAAGAAATAAAATAGCAGAAGAGGTTCAGAGGTGGCAAATTCCTTTAGAGGGTGATTAGGTTCATGAAGGTGGAGGGAAGTCACAGATTGGCACTAAATCCTGGAAAGCCTTGAATTCCAGTTGAAGACAGTGGGAAGATATTAAGATCCCTTTAAAAGGAGTTGGTGCTGTGTTTTTTTAGGAAAAACTATCTAATAGAATCTAATATGATCCAATACAGATTATATTAGAAGGAAGAGACTGAAATTAGATGGACTACTTACAGTTATTAGTTTAGGCAAAAACAAATAGAATCTGAGCTAAGATAGCAAGAAATCACTATCAGACTATGTGTAAACTTAGAAATAAGATTTTTTTTTCTACAGCTGTCTAATTTAGTATTGAAATAACTTCTTGATAAGTGAAGCTTGTGCAATATGATTTTTTTTTTTTTATTTCTACCTTTTTTTTTTTTTTAATTTTTTATTGTGGGTTGTTCAAAACGTTACAAATTTCTTGGCATATCATATTTGACACTTTGATTCAAGTGGGTTATGAACTCCCACCTTCACCCCATACACAGATTGCAGAATCACATCAGTTACACATCCATTGATTTACAAATTGCCATCCTAGTGTCTGTTGTGCTCCGCTGCCTTTCCCATCCTCCACCCTCCCCCCTCCCCACCTCTCCCCTCCCCTCCCCTCCTCTCTCTCTACCTCCTCCACTGTATAACCCTGAGGGTCTCCTTCTATTACCATGCAATTTCCCTTCTCTCTCCCTTTCCCTCCCACCTCTCATCCCTGTTAAATGTTAATCTTCTTCTCCTGCTCTTCGTCCCTACTCTGTTCTTAGTTACTCTCCTTATATCAAAGAAGACATTTGGCATTTGTTTTTTAGGGATTGGCTAGCTTCACTTAGCATAATCTGCTCTAATGCCATCCATTTCCCTGTAAATTCTATGATTTTGTCATTTTTTAATGCAGAGTAATACTCCATTGTGTATAAATGCCACATTTTTTTTATCCATTCGTCTATTGAAGGGCATCTAGGTTGGTTCCACAGTCTTGCTATTGTGAACTGTGCTGCTATGAACATCGATGTAGCAGTGTCCCTGTAGCATGCTCTTTTTAGGTCTTTAGGGAATAGACCAAGAAGGGGAATAGCTGGGTCAAATGGTGGCTCCATTCCCAGCTTTCCAAGAAATCTCCATACTGCTTTCCAAATTGGCTGCACCAATCTGCAGTCCCACCAGCAATGTACAAGTGTACCCTTTTCCCCACATCCTCGCCAGCACTTGTTGTTGTTTGACTTCCTAATGGCTGCCAATCTTACTGGAGTGAGATGGTATCTTAGGGTGGTTTTGATTTGCATTTCTCTGACAGCTAGAGATGGTGAGCATTTTTTCATGTACTTGTTGATTGACTGTATGTCCTCCTCTGAGAAGTGTCTGTTCAGGTCCTTGGCCCATTTGTTGATTGGGTTGTTTGTTCTCTTATTGTCTAATTTTTTGAGTTCTTTGTATACTCTGGATATTAGGGCTCTATCTGAAGTGTGAGGAGTAAAGATTTGTTCCCAGGGTGTAGGCTCCCTATTTACCTCTCTTATTGTTTCTTTTGCTGAGAAAAAACTTTTTAGTTTGAGTAAGTCCCATTTGTTGATTCTAGTTATTAACTTTTGTGCTATGGGTGTCCTATTGAGGAATTTGGAGCCCGACCCCACAGTATGTAGATCGTAGCCAACTTTTTCTTCTATCAGACGGCGTGTCTCTGATTTGATATCAAGCTCCTTGATCCATTTTGAATTCACTTTTGTGCATGGCGAGAGAAAGGGATTCAGTTTCATTTTGTTGCATATGGATTTCCAGTTTTCCCAGCACCATTTGTTGAAGATGCTATCCTTCCTCCATTGCATGCTTTTAGCCCCTTTATCAAATATAAGATAGTTGTAGTTTTGTGGATTGGTTTCTGTGTCCTCTATTCTGTACCATTGGTCCACCCGCCTGTTTTGGTACCAGTACCATGCTGTTTTTGTTACTATTGCTCTGTAGTATAGTTTGAAGTCTGGTATCGCTATACCGCCTGATTCACACTTCCTGCTTAGCATTGTTTTTGCTATTCTGGGTCTTTTATTTTTCCATATGAATTTCATGATTGCTTTCTCTATTTCTACAAGAAATGCCGTTGGGATTTTGATTGGCATTGCATTAAACCTATAGAGAACTTTTGGTAATATCGCCATTTTGATGATGTTAGTTCTGCCTATCCATGAACAGGGTATATTTTTCCATCTTCTAAGATCTTCTTCTATTTCTCTCTTTAGGGTTCTGTAGTTTTCATTGTATAAGTCTTTCACCTCTTTTGTTAGGTTGATTCCCAAGTATTTTATTTTTTTTGAAGATATTGTGAATGGAGTGGTTGTCCTCATTTCCATTTCAGAGGATTTGTCGCTGATATACAGGAATGCCTTTGATTTATGCGTGTTGATTTTATATCCTGCCACTTTGCTGAATTCATTTATTAGCTCTAATAGTTTCTTTGTAGAGCCTTTTGGGTCTGCTAGGTATAGAATCATATCATCTGCAAATAGTGATAATTTAAGTTCTTCTTTTCCTATTTTGATGCCTTTAATTTCTTTCGTCTGTCTAATTGCTCTGGCCAGTGTTTCGAGAACTATGTTGAACAGAAGTGGAGAGAGAGGGCATCCCTGTCTTGTTCCAGATTTTAGAGGGAATGCCTTCAGTTTTTCTCCATTCAGAATGATGCTAGCCTGAGGCTTAGCATAGATTGCTTTTACAATATTGAGGTATGTTCCTGTTATCCCTAGTTTTTCTAGAGTTTTGAACATAAAGGGATGCTGTACTTTGTCGAATGCTTTTTCCGCATCTATCGAGATGATCATATGGTTCTTATTTTTAAGTCTATTGATGTGGTGAATAACATTTATTGATTTCCGTATATTGAACCAGCCTTGCATCCCAGGGATGAATCCTACTTGATCATGGTGCACAATTTTTTTGATATGTTTTTGTATCCGATTCGCCAGAATTTTATTGAGGATTTTTGCATCTAGGTTCATTAGAGATATTGGTCTGTAGTTTTCTTTCTTTGAAGTGTCTTTGTCTGGTTTAGGTATCAGGGTGATGTTGGCCTCATAGAATGAATTTGGAAGTTCTCCCTCCTTTTCTATTTCCTGAAGTAGCTTGAAAAGTATTGGTATTAGTTCTTCTTTAAAGGTTTTGTAAAATTCTGCTGTATACCCATCCGGTCCTGGGCTTTTCTTAGTTGGTAGTCTTTTGATGGTTTCTTCTATTTCCTCAATTGATATTGGTCTGTTTAGGTTGTCTATATCCTCCTGACTCAATCTGGGCAGATCATATGACTTAAGAAATTTATCTATGCCTTCACTATCTTCTAATTTATTGGAGTATAAGGATTCAAAATAGTTTTTGATTATCTTCTGTATTTCTGAAGTGTCTGTTGTGATATTGCCTTTTTCATCCCGTATGCTAGTAATTTGAGTTCTCTCTCTTCTTCTCTTCGCTAGCATGGCTAAGGGTCTGTCGATTTTGTTTATTTTTTCAAAGAACCAACTTTTAGTTTTGTCAATTTTTTCAATTGTTTCTTTTGTTTCGATTTCATTAATTTCAGCTCTGATTTTAATTATTTCTTGCCTTCTACTTCTTTTGCTGTTGTTTTGCTCTTCTTTTTCAAGGATTTTGAGATGAAGTATGAGATCATTTATTTGTTGGTTTTTTCTTTTTTTAAGGAATGAACTCCAAGCAATGAATTTTCCTCTTAGAACTGCTTTCAATGTGTCCCATAGATTCCGATATGTTGTGTCTGTGTTTTCATTTATCTCTAAGAATTTTTTAATTTCCTCCTTGATGTCTTCTATAACCCATTGATCATTCAGTAACCTATTGTTCATTCTCCAAGTGATGTATGCTTTTTCCTTCCTTCTTTTATCGTTGATTTTCAGTTTCATTCCATTATGATCAGATAAGATGCATGGTATTATCTCTACTCCTTTATATTGTCTAAGAGTTGCCCTGTGACATAATATATGATCTATTTTTGAGAAGGATCCATGTGCTGCTGAGAAAAAAGTGTAACTGCTTGATGTTGGGTGGTATACTCTATATATGTCAATTAGGTCTAGGTTATTAATAGTGTTATTGAGTTCTATAGTTTCCTTATTCAACTTTTGTTTGGAAGATCTGTCCAGTGGCGAGAGAGGTGTGTTGAAGTCTCCCATGATTATGGTATGGTGGTCTATTAGACTCTTGAACTTGAGAAGAGTTTGTTTGACGAACATAGCTGCACCATTGTTTGGGGCATAAATATTTATGATTGTTATGTCTTGTTGGTGTATGGTTCCCTTAAGCAGTATGTAGTGTCCCTCTTTATCCCTTTTGATTAACTTTGGCTTGAAATCTATTTTATTTGATATGAGTATGGACACTCCTGCTTGTTTCCGAAGTCCATATGAGTGATATGATTTTTCCCAACCTTTCACCTTCAGCCTATGTATGTCTTTTCCTATCAAATGCGTCTCCTGTAGGCAGCATATTGTTGGGTCTTGTTTTGTGATCCATTCTACTAGCCTGTGTCTCTTAATTGGTGAGTTTAAGCCATTAACATTTAGGGTTATTATTGAGATATGGGTTGTTCTTCCAGCCATATTTGTTTATTTCTGTTACTAAACATGGTTTGTTTTCCTCTTTGATTATTTCCCCCCCCTTTACTGTCCTACCTCCCACTGTTGGTTTTCATTGTTATTTTCCATTTCCTCTTCCTGTAATGCTTTGGCGAGGATGTTTTGAAGAGATGGTTTTCTAGCTGCGAATTCTTTAAACTTTTGTTTATCGTGGAAGGTTTTAATTTCATCTTCCATCCTGAAGCTTAATTTCGCTGGATACACAATTCTTGGTTGGAACCCATTTTCTTTCAGTGTTTGAAATATGTTATTCCAGGATCTTCTAGCTTTCAGAGTCTGTGTTGAAAGATCAGCTGTTATCCTGATTGGCTTACCCCTAAATGTAATCTGCTTCCTTTCTCTTGTAGCTTTTAAAATTCTCTCCTTATTCTGTATGTTGGGCATCTTCATTATAATGTGTCTAGGTGTGGATCTCTTATGATTTTGCACATTCGGCGTCCTGTAGGCTTCTAGGATTTGGGATTCTGTCTCATTCTTCAAGTCTGGGAAGTTTTCTCGTATTATTTCATTGAATAGACTGCTCATTCCTTTGGTTTGGAGCTCTGTACCTTCCTGTATCCCAATGACTCTTAAGTTTGGTCTCTTAATGTTATCCCATATTTCTTGGATGTTCTGCTCATGGTTTCTTAACAGTCTTGCTGAGCTGTCTATGTTCTTTTCCAGTTGAAATACTTTGTCTTCATTGTCTGATGTTCTATCTTCTAAGTGTTCTACTCTGCTGGTAGTATTCTCCATTGAGTTTTTAAGTTGGTTTATTGCTTCCTGCATTTCTAGGATTTCTGTTTGTTTGTTTTTTATAACCTCTATCTCCCTGTATAGTTGATCCTTTGCTTCCTGGATTTGTTTGCGTAATTCATTGTCGAAGTGATCTTTCATTGTCTGATTTTGCTGTTTAATGTCTTCCTTGATACTCCAGATCATCTGAAGCATGTATATCCTGAATTCTTTATCTGACATTCCATCTGCTGCAGCTGTTACCTCTTCTAAAGTTGCGTTGACCTGCATTGCTTGTGGTCCTTTCTTTCCTTGTCTTTTCATACTGCTTGCGTATCTTTCCTGCAGGTGCGGGCGGCGGCTCTGCTCTCTCCTTATTCCAATTGGGGTGTCGTGGCTACCACGCCGGCAGGTCACTGGGCCTGTTCTGGGCGCTGGCGGCGGCTCTGTTCTGCCCCTACTCCAATTGGGGTGACGAGTGTACCACGCCGGCAGGCCACCGGGCCTGATCCGCCGGTCGGTTGCAGGTTTGCCTACCCTGCAGGCGCGGGCGGCGGCTCTACTCTGCCCCTACTCCAAATGGGGTGACGTGTCTGTCGTACCGGCAGGCCACTGGGCCTGTCCCGCTGGTCGGTCGCAGATCTGCCCACCTTTCGGGCACGGGTGGAGGCTCTGCTCTGCCCCTACTCCAATTGGGGTGTCGTGACTACCCCGCCTGCAGGACGCTGGGCCTGTTCCTGGCACGGGCGGCGACTCTGCTCTGCCACTACTCCAATTAGGGTGGTGTTTGTACCACGCCGGCAGGCTCCTGGGCCTGATCCGCCGGTCTGTTGTAGGTCTGCCTACCTTGGAGGCGCGGGCAGCGGATCTGCCCTGCCCCTCCTACCACGCCTGCGGACCCCTGGGTCTGATCTGCAGTTTGATCACTGGTCTGCTCACCCTGCGGGCACGGGTGGCGGTTCCGCTCCGCCCCCACTCCAATTGGGGTCACGTGACCACCACACCGGCAGGGCCTGATCCGGGCGTGGGAGAAGGATCTGCTCTGCCCCTACTCCAGTTGGGGTGACATGTGTACCACACTGGCAGGCCACTGGGCCTGACCCGCCCGGCTGTCACAGGTCTGTTTACCTTGCAAGCGCGAACGGCGGCTCTGCCCTGCCCCTCCTACCACGCCCATGTACCACTGGGTCGCGGGTCTGCCCACCTTGCGGGTGCGAGTGGCGGCTCCGCTCCGCCCCCTCTCCAATTGGGGTCACGCGGTCACCACGCTGGCGAGCCGCTGGGCCTGCTCCGGGCGCTGGCGGCGGCCCGGCTTCTCCCCTCTGGCTCAACGACAAATTGAGGAGACTCGGGTGACTGTGCCTCACCCCCCCTACCAGGAGACCAACTGCTTATGTCACCGCTGGTATTGATGAAGTTCTCTCCTCCGCCGCTTTCTGCTGACATCAGATCTCTGCCATGTTGGTATCCTATGCGAATGGCAGCATTTCGTTCCCCTTGCCGGGCAACCAAAGCAACGGGTGAGTCCTGACCGGCCCTCAGCAGGACCCGGACCGAGAAGCAGTTTCCGCGGGCTCCTAGCCCCGGGCCAGGGAAGTTCCGGGAGCCGGAACTCGGCCGCTCCGTGCTCGGTGCAAGCTCCTATAAGTGTAAGCTCCAAGAAGCAGTCCCCGCGGGCCCAGCTCCGGGAGCCGGAATTCGGCTGCTTAGTGCCCGATGTATGCTCTGATAGGAGCAGGGTCCAATAAGCAGCCTCCGCAGGCTCCGCGGGACGGCTCCGGGAGCCGGAACTCGGCCGCCCCGCGCTCGGTGTTTGCTCCGATAAGCTCAGGTTCTAAGAAGCACCCAGGCGCTGAACCCTAGCAATCTGTCTGCAAGCCGCAGGCGAATTGCAGCCTGAAATTACCTGATCTATGGCTGAATCCAATATGATTTTTAACTGGCTTTAATTCTTGAGGAATAGATATAATCCTCTGTATAATTGATTTTAGAATATGAGAATAAATATGAACCTTTGTACAGTAGATTTTAGCATACATTGTTATTGACTTCAGCATAACATGCAAATCAGATACTAGAAAGCTATTCTCTTGAACTTAATGGATTATGGTAACTCAGTTCTTTTTTTTTTTTCCTTTAGAACAGGTTAAAAAAAATTTACTGTGTCTGAAACAAAGATCTCCATTCAGATGCTTAATTAATTCCTAAACTGCATGAATAATTCGTTTGGTCTAACAAATCATTCTTACTTGATATTGTGTAATGAAACTAAAAAGTACACACTTTTATCTCATCTGACTTTTGAGGGGAGTTGGAGTGATGCATCTGGCATGTACAAATGATCTGGTGGCTGTAAAAGTAGGGCAGAAAGATCTTTGTCAGTTGTCACCCTGGTACTTCTCTGTAGGATCTGTCTTCTGTGTTAGAATTGTCGAGGTCTTATTTAAACCTCAACTTCATGCTGCAGAAACATGAAGTCAGCTCATGCTTTACATACCCATGGACACATGTGAAATTACATATACAGACACACAGAGACACAGACTTACAGCACTTAAGTCAGCCTCGTCCTACAAATGCTTTTTCTTTTTTTCCTCATGGTCTCCAGGCTTTTGAGGAAGTAAAAAGTAGCTACATTTTACAAAAAGGTTGGGAACATTGAACTTACATTCTTTTTGGATCGTGCAGTTAGATACAGATAAATATAGTGTTCTCCTCATCTCGGCTGTCACTTTGGAGCGTGGTTGCCAAGGTGATCCTCTGGCACAGTGGATTTGTTTTTGTGTGACTGGGTGAGCTTGTGCTGAAAGCCAAAACAATACTGGAAACTCCTCACCCTGGGAATCATTCTCTCTGTGTTACTTTTATTGTCCTTCTCTGACGACATGTTCTTGCTCTCTATGTTTTGGAAGGCTTAGGAAGATTTTTTTTTTTTGTCATTATTTTGGTGGCCTATTATATGGGGTGGTAGTGTAGGTAAACATCTGCTCAGGTAGGAGCTGTCAGTCATGTTGGTGATGCTCACATGTGTGATCCTAAAACAACCCTTTGGAATGAGAAGAATTTCCTTTGAGAAACCCCTAGGAAAATTTGCTAGATGTCTTATAGGTTCATTAGTGACTGATGATTTTGTAAGTTCTTAGGAGATGCAATAAGACATACATAGTGATAGACCTCACAACCATCAGGCTTGTGTTGAAGTTTGCCATGGCTCTTCCTCAAGGAAAGTGTTGCCCTTATAGAATGTTGAGCCAATATTAATTATAAAAGCTTTAGTTAGGGTTTGAACCCCCATCCTATGTTTTATAGCATAGAATGTGATTGGAGGTCAGTGTCTCAGCCGTGTACATGCAAAGGCAATGCTTATGCAAAACTACTGGCCATTCATTCATTCTTTCAGTGATCAAGTGTATGTCGAATGTCTACCTGTCAAGTCCTGTGCCAGGAAATGGGATATGGAAATTAGCTTCAACTCGATATGGTTTCTGTACCCATGGTCCTTGGAGTCTAGCTATGGAAGATAGACATGAATTGAATTATGACTCAAAAAAAATATAAAACCGCAGCAGTGCCGTGCCGTGAGAGCCTGTGACAGGGGACTCAACAAGGAGACAGGGAAGGTTTCTCGGAGGGAAGCACACATTTGAATCCATAGTGAAATAGAAGTTCAGCAGGCAAAATGAGGGGACAAGGGTTTCCAGACTGAGCAGATAAATGTGCAAAGAACCCTGTGGGCAAGGGTATGGCAAGGACAAGATCAAGGGATGGCAAGAGTGCTGGGGTTGTGTTGGTGAAGGAGAACAGGTACAGGGGAGGGGGGACAAATTTCAGATGAGACCAGGCAGGCAAGGATTGGGGTTCTGTTAAAGAACTCTACTCTTATGGAAGTTGAAAGCTATGTAAGATTCTTAAGAAAAGTTTCTGTAAGGGAGAGAGCAGATGGGAGTAGGTACATTAGTTGCATAGTTCTTGCATTGCAGTATCTGAGAGTATAGTTTGCTTTAGCGTGAAAATAGTGGCTGAAAGGAGAATGGAATAAATTCAAGAGATATTTCAGAGGCAACATCCAAGGAATTTGGAGTTGGATAGGATACAGGGAGTAAGGGAAAGGAGGGTCAACACTGACTTTCTGACTTGTGCAGATACATGGTGACACTGTTAATGGACGCTAGAAGCGATGGAAGGCAGTAAGCATGGCAGAGGAGGAGCATGGTTTGGATTTCAGGCATGTTGAATTTGATGCACCTTTGGAACATCAAGAAGATATTTAGGAAGTCTGGAGTATACAAATCTAGATCCTAGAGGTAAATCCAGGCTGGAGATATAATTTGTAAGCCTTCTGAATAGAAATAATAATTGAAACTGTGGGTGTATGTGAAATCATCTAGGGAGGTTATGTATGAATGAACATGAAATAATAATGGCAGTAACTTTTTGCCTTCTGTGTGTGAAGAGATAGCTACTGTCCATTTATCTCAAAATTTTTCTAAGTGATTGAAACAGATTTAATATTCTTACAAGCAATCACTCACATTTATCTACCTTCAATGGATGTCCAAAAGTGTCAGGATTATCAACAACCTAGCAAAAAATAAGGTTGTAGAAGAATATAGAATTGCTGTATTATCAAGGCTCAATAGGGAGAGGAAATCAAAGTTAAATCTCTCTTTATTTGACCAGGCTAAAGCCATCACATAAATCAAACAAACCTAACTTAAAGTATCCTACTGCTTTGAATTGGTTTAGAAGTTAAAAAAAAATTACTTTTGAAAAAAATTGTCAGGAAATTTGTCAAATCTCATGGAAAAAAAAAGCTGTTTAAAGATGCCTGCACTATAATCAAACAGAACTCTCCAGGTTGTCTTATTTCCCTGCAAAGAAAAAATATCTACTTTTGTGCATTTTTCACATTCATTAGTAGCGAATTCAAAAACCAGCTGCTTATCCTACTGAGTATTAGATTGAAGTCCAGCGGAAATCATGCAACCTGTAGGGCTTCCCGGGTGAGACTGGAATTGAGGGGATTTGTTCTAAGGAAGCATTGGTGGAATGGGGAATAAATGGGGCACTGTGATTAGTACAGTCTCAGTGGGTACATTCAGAAAAAAAGAAGTTTTGCATATCTTAAGAATTTCTAAATATAAATTGCTACTTTTAAATTATTTTAATGCAAAATCAATATTTATCAGCGACTTTAATTACTGTGGAGTACAAATTTTAAATTCTACTGACTATAAAAGATAGCTATATAATTCAATCCTTAACATCATAGTATCTTTGATAATGGATAAACTTTTGCATGCTATTTAAACCCTTGGCCTGCCTCTTCATCCTGATTTTAATTGTCTGGGCATATCAGATATACTACCCATAGAAAGCAGTTTTTGTTCTTGTTCTAGTACCCCAGACATCTGTGCAGATTATGGGGGATGCACATTGGTCAATGATGGCAGGAAGGCTACTACCAGTTGAAAATATTCATCATAAACTTAAATTTTCTTTTTGATTAAAATTGCAATATGAAATACATTGCTCAAAAGAAGCATAAAACGATAGAAAGGAAAATGAATGTCTAGCTAATTTCTATGCTAGAATATTCACTTGTAAAATCTTTGGGTTGGCAATATATAGTTGGCTAAACCACAGACCTAGCTTGAAACTTCTTTTCTTGGGGCCTGTTAGGTTACTCCAAGACTGGAATGTGATGCTTTCCTCTAGTTAAAAACTCCACATCTTACAGAAACGCTAATGTAGGCAAACTGTGAGGCAGCCTCTAAGAGTGTTTGAAATCATGGGTTTTGCTAGATATGTGACTTGGATTTTCCCTTGATTAGCTCTTAACTCTTCTTGTGGAGGATTTTTTTCCATACTTGAGAAAGATGTCACTCCTGGAATTGTTATATCAGGTTTCAATAGGTTATAGATGCATATCTTGCATGTCAGCTGAGATTGTGTGAAGCTACTCTTGTACCAGTGACGGAGACTGTTATGTCCAGGTGTTAAGAGAAACATCTGCCCAAACTGGGTCTTGGTCCCAGAATTTCTAAGCTGTGCAATATGGAGCAAATTAATTCATCTCACTGTACCATATTTTCCCCAATTAAACAATGGGGATCTTCATAGAACTTTCACTGTAATTTTGAAGATTTAAAAAATGACTAAGTACATTTAAAACACTTGTATATATGTTTCCTATTGTTACTGTTATTTTATTTACTTCATGTAAAATTCAAAGCCTTTATCTGCACCTATTCATATTCATCAATAAATATCTATTTACACCCTATATTATTGAGCATGTATAACAAATTCAGAAGGTTGAAATCCAATGATACAATGCATTCTGTTTGGAAGGAAAAATTCTACACTAGATTTCTCTCCAAATCTTTCTATGCTGCAGTCACAAAAGTTTCTCTCTTTGCCTTCTTTCCTTCAGCACCCAAACATCACCCCTAACACCTTCCCCATAGTTTCTTTAATTTTTTCCTTCACTGTGTGTTGGACCAATTACAAAAGATAATAATTTTGTAGGGGACAGTGTGTATGTGTGTGTGTGTGTGTGTGATGTGTGAATGTGCTTATGCATGTATATATATCAAAAGAAACAAGGATAAAGTTGTGTTGTGAAAATACCAAGGCAATTATCACAGTGTCACCAGTGTAGCACTTATAATGAACAAGAACCTTGAGAGGAATGCATGGCATCACCAGCCAGGGAGACAACTTTCAGAGAGCAGGAGGGTGCAACACTGATTTTAGGACTGAATCTGAAACAGTTTGCAATTATCATTCCTTTTCATCTACATCCTTTTTATTCTAATTATTAAGCTTTTCTATAGGTATGGCGGTAGTCTTTCTATCATAATTCTTTTATAAAAAGCCTAGGAAGAGAATTATTCCTTTTTTTAAAAAAGCTTTCTAAATTTCTTCTTTCAAAAATATTCCTGCAATTAAATAAATGTTATATGCAATTATAACCGTAAGTCTTCTCCATTTATTCGTGTCTTTACTTCAAGTCAAATAACTTCCCATTGACAAAGTCAAGGGCCATTTACTGTGTCCTCCCACATGGACATAATGTCCTCTTCCTGATTCAGTATGAAACTTTTTGTTCCTTTGTATGGTATCTAAGGTACTTCCTGCAGGCAAGTCACTATGGACTGCTGTGTATTACTGTTTATTTCACAAGATGGTTTATGAAAACTGTGTTCAAAAATCAGGTGCAGCCTGTGCATTTACATTTTTTGAGAGGAGGATGTGGCCGCATCCATAGATCCTGCTTTTAGCAAGATTTACTTGGCCAGAGGTCTTCTCAGCCCTCTGATTTGGAAGCATGCGTCTCCATTTTATCACAGAATTTTGGGGAGAAATGCAAACATTTTTGTCATCAGAAATCCTGCTTTAAGAGAGGTTTTTATGAAACAACAGCTTTGGGAAAACCTGCAGGACCAATTTCATAGAGGAAGACTGAAAAGGCCTCATTTTAAAGAACCTCCCTTTAACCCTTTAGAGGTACTTGGCTTCTGCTTCACATATTCAGTTTATACAACAAATTGGACTGCCCTGGGGATCAGGACATGTTTCTGTAAGCTTAAGATACAGTCTTTACCTTTGTGTTATAAAGCAGTTACTGTAAGACATTTTCTAATCTAAAGTCAATGGAGAAAAAAGATGATCAAGGCTCATTCCTCCTCCAATGTGATAATTAATTCATTTCTAATGCCGCCAAGTGTTACCTAACAGAATTTTGGTCAACAACTGACCACAGTTAGGAAGGTGGTCCCATAAGGTCATATTGGAGCTAAAACATTCCTATTGTCTAGTGACAAAACAGCCAGTGTAATATCATAGTGCATCATATTACACATTTGTAGTGATACTTGTGTGAATAGACTTCTTGTGTTTCTAGTATATCAAAATATTCTGTACATTACCTAATACTTGGTAAGGATAATAAATGACTATTTCATTTATTTATCTTACCATACTTTAAACTGTTATTTTGCAATGTACACCTTCTACTTATAGAAAAAGTGTTTACTCTCAATCAGTATGTCATGTTATGCCAGCAGCCACCACATGCACCTGGTGTTCACTGTCTATTGGTTGCATGGAGAGGCCATGTAGAGCAATGACCTGCACATCTAGGTTTGAGTAAGTGTACTCTCATTTTCACACAGTGACAAAATTGCTTAATAATGCATTGTCCAGAGTATTTTCCTATTGCTAAGTAACTCATTCCTGGATCAATCACATTACTTCAAATATACTTATTTACCTCCTCCAGATAGCAAAAATTTCCTTATTATGAAATGCAAAAAAAGTGCATGGTCACTTGTTATGTGTGTATTAATGGTTACAATCTTGATTGTTATTCTAGCTTCACTTGCTTGCATTTTTTTTCAGTAAGAAGAAGAGTAATTTCACCAACTACTCAGCATCTTTGTATTCAGGACACTCCATGAAAAAGGAGTGGTATCTGGCTTCTCTGGATGGGCTTCAGTTTTTCTTTTGGAACATCAGGCTTTTAGACTCACAGCTATGAAGAGCAAGGAGACTTAAGTTCTTGTATCTGATGTATGGTGTTTGGGTCCAACGAAATTTAAAAATATTCATTTTAAGCTCTTGTTTATTCCATAAACAATTTATTTTACTAAATAGTACAAGGAATAACTAACTTGGTTTTGTGCATTGCAGGTATATCCATTTCAACCAATTAGAAACACTACATCCAGAGACCTTTGAAGACCTTCTGAAATTAGAGCGACTGTAAGTGCTGACCCTTTAGATGTATTTATGTTCTGCTTTGCATATTCTGTTTATACAACAGCTTGGATTGTCATGGGGATCAGAACATTTTGCTATAAGCTTAGGAAACACCCTTATAAAACAGAGTTACTGTAAGACCTCCCATAGTTTGAAATCTATGAAGAGATGAATAACCCAAATAAAAACAGGATAAAAGAGATGATTGGCTACTTCATAAACGGGGTTAAGCCACGGGGTTAAAGCTGTTGTGGAACCTACTACAATGGAACATACATATCTCCTATGAGCTGTAATAGCAACTCCACTTCTAGTTATACACTGCTGTGGACTGAATGCATAGTCAAAAATTTCATGTATTGCAAATTTAATCCCCAGATTTATATGTTAATGGGGTTTTAAAATGGGGCCTTTGGGGTAATAATAAGGATCAGATGAAGTCATAATGGTGGTACCCCCTGATGACAATAGTGACTTTGTAAGAAGAGAAAGACTGCTGAGCTAGCATGCTCTTGCCCTCCCACTATGATGGCCTCTGTCACGTTGTCATGTGGTGAGAAGGCCCTCACCAGATGTGGAACAGGTTCTGATGCCCTGTCCTTGACTTTCCACCCTCCAAAACCCAGATCCAAATAGGCTTCTATTCTTTATTATTACACGGTCTCAAATAATATATTATAGCAACAGATAAGAGCTAAGAGATTCACAACTGAAATACACATATGTGTGCACCAGAATATGTGTTCTCCACATTAGAATAAATCCAAGTCTCCAACAATAAGAGAATAGTGAAAAACACATTGTGAGTTTATAAAATAGAAAATCATAAAACAACACTGATGAACCTCAGAAAAATCTGAGAAGAAACAACCCGAACACTGAAATTACATAGCTTTATTTTATTCTTAAAAGAAATTTATATGCACATAGCAGGAATATGTGTAGTATTTAAAAGTTAAATGGTGGTAAACTTTGGTGAACAGAAGGTGGCTGGGAATGGTGAAGGAAGTTTCTGTGATTCTGACAATGTTTTTTTCCTCATTTTTCCTGGGCAGTCATCACACACCTGTGTTCACTTTGGGGACACACGTTGTGCTCTATTATCATGGCATCTGCACTTTTCTAGAAGACTGAATTTTCAACAAAACTTATATAGACAAACAATGACAAACCAAAAGGACACTGCTACAGTCTCCTTTTGTCTTATCTATTTATCAGGTGAAGACACATTACCACTTCAGTTTCTCTAAGACCTTTAATTAACAAATTTATTGTCTTCAGCTTAAGGTACATTTTTTTTTTTTTTTACTGCAAGCAATTTTAATACAAAATGTGTCTTGTTTTTAAACAGTTCATTGGTAGAACTTCAGTTTCTGCCTCAATTAAGACCAATTGAGATAACACACAGCAACATGGTCGGAGCTATAAGAGGAACAGCAGCTAAAAAACAGACTGCCCCTCTTTGTGGTCACTTGGTCAATTGACTTTATTACACATACAAAAAAAGACAGAAGCAGACAGGACTGGTAAACGAGTGTGCTGCTGAGCTCTGTCAGAGAATGAGCAAGTGTTTGTCTGAGGCCCACATTTTCAGAATAGGCTCGTGGAATTCATTTTTCAGTTTGTGGGAAGTTGATCGACCATTTGAATAAATAGCAAAAAATGCCAGATAAACAAATCTGTAAATCACAATGCGACCAAGGATTCTCCTTCACCAAAGGTCTGGGTCCTGGTGAGTACAGGAGTAATTGATGGCAAGGCTGAATAATTACGAATCAGTTTAAAACCCCAATGTTCTGACATTTTATGAACAGTTACATTTACCCCTGAATTCTTATTTTTTTTGAAATAAAAAATGTAAGATTTTATAGATTAAGTTAATCATTAATCTGTTTTCCTAAAAAAAGAATGAATTAGGAATTTATAAGCTTCAACAATGATGCTCTTATGCATAAAATAGTAAGAAATAGTAAAATTAAAAAGGTAAGGGCTAGTCAGCCACTTTCCAATACAGTTACTCCAAACCAGGTTGCCTCTAGAAGTATAGAGGTCATAACACATGGAATCACACTGTTTGGCTTTGTTTGCTATTTTGCAAGGTCTGTGGTGATGGATAGGTAACTGGGTAGGAGAGCGTATGGTACTCTTCCAATAATGTGTATGTTCAAGAGGTCCTGTGTGTGACAACCATGGCGTTCAACACATGTCATGGTTAAGATTTACAGTTACAATAACTCAAAACTTCAAAAGAACTGGGGCACCAGATTAAATTGGGGGGGGGGGAATTTTGCTGATGAAAGAGCATTGCTTTTCGAAGATATACCAGAGCATCTATTAAGACTCTCACAAGCCCACCTATTATGCTGCCAAGATAGGAAGGGAGTGTTGTCCTACCTGAGTAGATGTGGAATTCCTGAAAGGCCCTGTAGTGACAGCATTCTCATTTTCACAGAAGAGACTTCTTATCCTGGGATCCATGAATAAGCTCAGAGGGACAGGAAAGTGATCAACTCTTTTTATCTTTTGTTTTCCTTTCTATTATTTAGATAAGTATACATCTATTTATCTTATCCTAGAGATGCAGCCATGTGCTATCAAATCAGAGTTCAATAGAGCCTATGGAAAAACATTCCCTAGCTCGACCCTCTTTCCAAAGGCTGCCTCATTTAGCCATTTCTCTTTTATATTATTCATGACTGTCAAGATAATATCCCTAGGTCTTTGCTTCTTTACTTTTCAATCGCACATTTTATTAATTGATTCCTACCTGGAGAGATGAGGATTACCTTATTGTCTTATCCCCAAATATGATATATATAATATGTATATATTTAGTTTGGCCCATAGTTGAACTTCTAATTCTTGCACTGATTATTTTGGTAGCCTCTCTTGATTTTCCTTTTAAATTTTTTAGATGACTAATTTTATCTTCTTTCTGTCATTTTTCTTCCTTTTCCACATGTGCTTTCTGTTAAATTTATTATTATTATTATTATTTTGAGATTTAAATATTTAGCATGTTTATCCTGTCTGCAACTATAATTAAACTTCCTTTTGTTGACC
Organism: Marmota marmota marmota; assembly: GCF_001458135.2. Classification (NCBI taxonomy): domain Eukaryota; kingdom Metazoa; phylum Chordata; class Mammalia; order Rodentia; family Sciuridae; genus Marmota; species Marmota marmota. Next base: position 4,515,985 of record NW_026000093.1, on the reverse strand, counting down.
ATACATCATCTCTAAAAATTAAAAAATAAATACATGTATTCACTGTACATTATATATACGTATATTACGTACACGCACACATATACATTTTAACTAATGTATTAAAGAATCAGGAACTTTGCTATGATTTCATTTCTAAATATAAATATCACAAATATGACTGCTTCAAAAATACCTTTCTTTACAAAAGGAAAATTAATTTTCTATTCTCACATGTTTTAAAGTATTTAATGTTCATTGTGCTTGCTTCAGATTAGGACTATAATTTTTTTAACAGATTTTTGCTTTCCTTGAACATTCTAATTATATTAATTAATATGTTTTAAAATACATTATGTGCCTTTGAAAAATCTTTACATTTTTTATACTGCCAAATTATACAAACCATACAGTCTCCTTTTTCTACCAAAGATCCCAGTCTTCTAATTTGAACTGGCTTTTCTCTAAATAATGTCACCAACCTGACATTTTTCAGCCTATTCACCATGGTTTGAGCCCATGGTTTCTAGTATTAGTTCTTCTTTTTTCTTGGTTTACTTCTTTATTCTGCTGGTGTACATACTTAAGTAATTTTGTATGAAAGGCTAAAGGGAAAGCACTGATTATCCTTAATACTTGGAGATATGTGGGTTCTTTCTTCATACTTAATTGACAATTTATCTGGTGTAAAATTTTAAGTTCAAAAATGGCTTCCTCTGGTCACAGTTTTCAACTGTTCTATTTCTTCCAGCTCGTTATGTTTTATTTATTCTATAGAAAATAAATTTATTATGCAAGGAGTTTCAAAAGTTTTCTCTTCATTTTTTTTTGTATTTTGAAATTTTATATATTTGAATCAAAGAAAGATTTTTTTCAGTTATTGGGCTAGGTATTTCATATGTTCTTTCAATTGTAGACTCAAGTTCATTTACAGTTTTAAGAGCTTCTCTTTATATATTTGACTAGTTTTCTTCTTCATTCTTTTTGTCTCTTCTCTTAGGAGCTTCTTAAATAAATATTAGACTCTCTGGGTTTCTATATCTTTTATCTTTCATTTCATAATGTTGATTAAATTGTCATTTGGCTTCATAATCTGACATAAGTTCTTAATTTCATAACCAAATTTTAATGGCATTTTAATCATATTGTAATTCAAAAGAGCTCTTTCCTGTTTCCTACTTATTCCTGTTCCATGGCATCTCACTCTTGTTTTATAGGTCTACTATATATTCAGATCTCTGAGCCTATTAATCATAATCTGTTCTGTTACTATTTTAAAAATTCTTTGGATTTATTTTTTCTTCCTAGGGTTAGTTTCATTTTATTTGTTTGTTTGTTTATTTATTTATTTATTTTTCTCCTGATTAACCTCTTGTGATGCTTAGTTCTTTATTAACACTAGAAAATATTGGCCAGGTAAGGTGAGTTTCTACCTGTCTCTAGGTAGGTCTGTTTGTTTCTTTCTTTTTTTTATTGGTTGTTCAAAACATTGCAAAGCTCTTGACATATCATATTTCATACATTAGATTCAAGTGGGTTATGGAACTCCCATTTTTACCCCAAATACAGTTTGCAGAATCACATCGGTTACACATCCACATTTTTACATGATGCCATATTAGTGACTGTTGTATTCTGCTGCCTTTCCTATCCTCTGCTATCCCCCCTCCCCTCCCCGGTCTGTTTGTTTCTTACACAATTTCCCCTTTGGTGGGAATTTTAGTTTGGTCAACTGGGTGAAAAATGGTAGATTTATCTCTTCATCTTCCTAAAATGTTAGAATGAAGAAGGATTTCTCTTGAGTTCTAACTCTTACACAGAATTCATTTCTTCTATTTGTTCAATTTCCTTAGAGAAGGAAAAAAAATCTCTCTCTCTCTCTCTCTCTCTCTCTCACACACACACACACACACACACACACACACACACACACATATCACACATATATTTTTCCTCTAGGAAGTTGGTGTCCTATAAAGGGTGGTAGTGTCTGAGTAACTGTACTTCTCCATTCATGTGTTTAATGATTCTCTGTGTTTTCAATCCCTCTTCTCATTCTTGTCTTTCTGCCCCAACGCTTTAGTGTCTCTGGATCAAAACAATTACATTGGTCCTGCCTCATAGTATTCTCTGGGCTGGAGCTTTGCCTATTTCATTTATCAACACTGTCCCAGAAATATTATTCCCAGAATTTGCTGAAATATCTTATCTGGGGTTACTATCTACATTTGTATTCTGATTATTTATGGGTTTATTTATTTGTATTGACCCTCCTCCTGACTATTACCAAAGTAGAGTCTTGAAAGATCTGAGGCAAATTTGTATATCTAGTTCACAATTTGAACCAGAATTCTTTTCCTTATAATCTTGAAATATGTTTGCTGAATGATTTATAAATACTAAAATTAAATTATTTTATTAAAACCTCAATCCACCTCTTGTTGCATTCATATATATCAGTGCCTAACACTTGTATGGGAACGTTCTTTTCAATAGAGGTGCCACATCCATACCAAATTTTTTTTCTACAATAGATGAGCCTTATCTTGAAACATGACACACTATTATTCTATTGCCAAACAAAAGCATTTACACACATCTTATGGATCCATGTTGAACTGTTTTTTTAGAGTTTGATACATAAGCAGAAAATTAAAGTAGTATATTAAAGTATGTCAAAAATTACAGAATTTTGACTTTTTGGACTAATAATTCATGATAAGTATTACAGAATATTATAACAATATCATTTATTTCTGATCACCATTTTCAAATTTTATATTGGTATGGCTGTGGACACTGTTGGCAAAGATAGTCCCTTGTGTTTCTCTTTCATGTGCCCATTAACAATACCAATCAGTACTTTATATTTTCCAGTCATCTTTAAGAGTCTTCATTGATTCAACTTTTAAAAAAGCATAAAAAGTACATGAAAAGGAAGTAAAGCCTGGGTATTTTGTACCCAGAAAGAGCTCACATGACTCTTGAGTACACACTTCAATGAACACATGGCTTGAGGCTCTTTAGTGCCATCATGGGTATGGAGACAGCCAGAGTGGAAAATGTTTTCTTTATTAAATAAGTATTCTCCTCACGAAAGTCAGGTCCTTTCTAAGAATATTTCTCAAGTAAGAACTGAACAGGAAGTTTTCTCTACTTTTTAGAAATTTTCTGGATTTTTTTTGTGGGATCTATCTTGGAACATTAACTTAAACCTCAGACAGATTTGCTTTCTCTTTTTTAGAATATTAATGGGGAAAACTTATTCATCACTTGGCTTTTTTTGATGACATATATAGTTTCATTACAGGAAAGAAAGATCTTCGTAATAAATTCTCTATGGCAGATACTGCTAAAATATGTATTTTTTTTTGACAAAGCATTTTTGACAGAAGACATTCATAGCAAATAGCTGTATAACATTTTCAATACAAGAAGTGCTTTTTAGGTTATTGTTGGGAATAAAGTAATCAAACACTCAAAGTGATTATATAAGCAGGCTTTAACAAATACCCTTCAGAACTGTTTTGATTAACTTCAGGGAACTTGAAAAGAAGAAAGCAGGAAAAAGAAAGAAAGAAAAGAAAAGAAAAGAAAGAAAGAAAGAAAGAAAGAGCATTCGTTTTTGTGCCCTTAATAAATAGGACTGTTGAGACAATACTACTATTTTTAGTATTAAAACTGATATAATATTCTTGGAGAAAAATAATGATACTTGTTATAAAAATTCTTATTTTATAGATAAAGAAACTGAAGCTTAGATAAATTAATCTGCTTGGGAAGAAAGAGTTACAAAACAAATCCCAAGAGGAATAATCCTTTATTTGGAAATTATAATATGTATGACATAAACTAAATATTGAAAAATATTAATTTGGATAACTAGTCATGACTTGTATAATATTTAGAAAAAAGTTCAACAGTGATTTTTCAATATTTACATACCTTGCTTCAAGTCTCTGTGATGATGGAAATGTTTTGCTTTTCTTCTGATTCGCTTGTTAAACAATTATTTCTGGTCTGCTTGGCTTTGAAAATAGATAACATTTTTCAATCTGTGATTATTGACGCAATTTTCAGACTTTTATACATATTTGTAGAGGCCTTTTTTTACTATTATTGTCACATAGACCTACTCTACTTGTAAAATAAGGAAACGATACAGATTAGCAAAAATAAATTATGTAAATTGTAAGTTTATGTAAATTACCCTCAACTGTAATATTCTACAAGCTATTTCTCTACCATGAAACTGATCCAATATTGCTTGGAATAAAGAAATGGCATAGGGATTAGGGCTTATGGTAGAAAAAGAATTACAACATGACATCAATTGTTAAATGAAAAAAAAAATCAGTGTCACTTGTTAAAGTGACAGAAGACTTTATTTAAGTGAGGCCATGGTCATAGACACAGGGACCATTGCAATGGGGTATTGCATAAAGGAGATAGATTGAGCTCAACTCTAAGTAGAGCATGAGCAAAAGAAAATTTATAGGCAAGGAACAGAGTGGGAGCCACTGGATGGAAAAAGAGGAAACATCAGGAGCAAGGAGAATTCTGGCTACTCTGACCTAACAGGATTTGTGCTTAAGGAGAATATGGTGATCAGACCTTACTTGAGAGAGAGTGGAGGATGAAAAATTTGATCTTGTGTCACAGGTAGGGGTTCTGCTTAAACTGACTTAGCAGAGTTCTTGCTAAATTGAACAATGCAGAGCTAGATATGCATCTGAAAGTCAGATCTAGTTGATGTAGAAGTCTAGGGAGTCCCGGGGCAGCTTACTTAAGGAGAGGGTGTATTTGACCATCTTTATATTACAATTTCTTCTGTAGTCACTGATTCTGAATTTGGTGAATTGGGCAGGGCATGTAAAGATGAGTATAAGATATCCATATAGGAATATTCAGAGGAAACTATTTCCTTTGCAGATGCATCAATGGAAATTCAAATTTCCAGAACCAAAAGAGTTTGACCCCAGTTTATTCCTTATTACTTTTACCCCTAACCTGTAAAATAGCCAAGATAAGTCCAAAAACATAGCACAGATAAGAAAGTGTGCCCCAGTGACCTCATTTAACTTTGAGATAAGGACACTAGGTTGGGAGTAGGCTGGAGATGACTAATTGCTAAAATTTTCTAGATATGATGTGATTTGTTTCCTTTAGTCTCTCGAGAAATGGTATGCATTTTTGCTCTATTTTGCAAGGAACAGTTCCCACCCTCCACCCTGTTCATATATGTGATATTTGTTGAATATGCATTTAATGGTCATCTTGACCACATGGGCTCTAGCTGGTTTCTTCTATAACCATAAACTTTCTAGTCCTGGGAAGAGGTGCTATGGTAAAGACAGAATGAAGGAAGCTCAAACCACTGCAGGACTGTCTAGGTGTAAAGAGAGAAAAGAATACTGCAGCCTGGGTCTCCTCTACTTCCAGCCATCCTTACCACCTCTCAAGGGCACAGGAGCCTGGGACATGCATTCCTCTGCAATACTGCCCTGGGTGTCAGTATGTGGGCATGATTTGAGAGCTAATATGTGAATGACTGTCTAAGCCAACAAGCTCTGCCACACCAAATGGGCCTCTCATTAAGCAAAACTATGGTTGGCCAGGAAGCTGAAACACAGGCCAAGTGCTGGCATCAACAGGATCTAGTTAGTCATGGATCATTTGCAAACGTCTGCTATCATATATTTTTTATTGTGCCATCCATTTGTTATTAAAAATTTAATTGGCAAAAATATATTGCGGCCTGCCAGGTAGGCGGAACTGTGACCACCGACAGAAAAGGCCCAGTGGCCTGCGGCGCGACAGAGCTTCCAATCACTCCTGCAAGGTAGGCGGGCCTACGACCCACCGGCAGAAGAGGAGCAGCGGCCTGCTGAGAGGCAGAGCCGCCCCCTCCCCCTGCGCCGGCAAGGTAGAGGGAACTGTGACCACCCACAGAGCAGGCCCAGCGGCCTGCTGAGGGGCAGAGCCGCCCCCTCCCCCTGCGCCGGCAAGGTAGAGGGAACTGTGACCACCCACAGAGAAGGCCCAGCGGCCTGCTGAGGGCAGAGCCGCCCCCCACCCCCCGCGCCTGCCAGGTAGGCGGAAC
>NW_026000093.1:4500473-4505917 GCF_001458135.2 Marmota marmota marmota | reverse complement strand
GGAGGGGAGGGGAGGGGGGATAGTAGAGGATAGGAAAGGCAGCAGAACACAACAGACACTAGTATGGCAATATGTAAATCAATGGATGTGTAACTGATGTGATTCTGCAATCTGTATATGGGGTAAAAATGGGAGCTCATAACCCACTTGAATCAAAGTGTGAAATATGATATATCAAGAACTACGTAATGTTTTGAACAGCCAACAATAAAAAATTAAAAAAAAATATATTGCATATATTCTAGTTGTACAATGTGATGATTTAATAAGTATATACATTGTTTACTGAAAATGAAACATTTTTTTATTTACCTTGATTTCTTGCATGCTTAGATATTTATTTTTATGAATTTCTCTTTAACATCCGTAAACAAAGTAACAGATTCAAAAGACCACAGATGAAAAAATACATGTATAATGGTGTATACTTAAGAAGAAATGATTACATAATTGACATTTTGTTTTCTGTTTGTTCTTTCTCATTGGAATATTTTTAAAAATGTACTGGAACTGCAGAATGAAATTGACCAAATCATGCTATGTGCATGTATGAATATATCACGGTGAATCCCACTTTTATGTATAACTTTTAATGCGGTAATTTAAAAAATAAATTGAAGGAAGATCAGTAAAGTAGAGGGAAGGAGGTCAAGGAGAGGGAGGAGGGGAAAAAAGGGGAAGTACTAAGAAATGAAATGAAGAAAATTATGGTATATTCACTGGTGAATATGTCTCAATGAACCCCTCTACTAAGTGTAACTATAATGCACTAATAGAATATAATGCACTAATAAAAATATCAAAATATAATGCACTAATAAAAAATTTAAAAAATTGATTTCACAATTAGGTTAAACAGAAAAAAAAAAAAACAGCAATGTTTTGTTTCCCAGGCTTATTGTTACTATGTGGTGACTGAAACTTATCTTTTATTTTTTCAGATTTTTGCATAACAACAAATTATCTACAATCCCAGCTGGGAGCTTTTCTCATCTGGATTCATTAAAAAGACTGTAAGTAAGAGCAAACCCATGAAAACAACAACAAAAAAAAACTTGTAATTTTCTCCGAAATAAATAAATCCTAAACAACGATCAGCTTTGCTTCCTTCTGCTGTGAAAGATCACTGCAATTCCAGTGTATTAAGGAGAAAATGGTTGTTTTTTTTTGAACTGCAGAGTGAAAGAAGACCCAGATAGTCTACTGAGCTTTCATGCATTCCCTTAGAAGTGACATTCAATAGGAATATTGAAGATAGAATTTTCCTCACTGGTCAATTTCCTTGCTGGTCAAATTGAAAGACTCTGAAGACTTTTCTTTTCCTTTAAGTTTTTATTAAAAAAAAAAAAAGAGAGAGAGATGTGAGATATACCATAGATAGTCCATGAGGCTTCGTTTTCCCTTGTTGCACATAGAGTTATCAGTCCAGGGCATTTACTCCCACATTAAATAGAATGAGACAAAATTCCCAATCTTCTGATGGTTCCCTACTCCAGAGGCTTTCCTGCTCCTGTCTGTCTTCCACTTCGCCTCACTTTCTACCTTCCCATGTGAACCACTTTTCTGCCCTGTCTCTTCACCCTCCTCTGTGTGTACTCTTGCACTGCTAATGTTTTATTTTTGTTATTTTGTTCCTTCAGTACACAGATGTAAGTTCTAGTGATGGGGTGAAGGACAGACTCGACTCACTGCTCCCCAGATACCAGCTGGTGAGCACATAGTGGAAAATTCACGCTCTCAGTTACCTTCCTTGGAGGCCAGTTTTGTGGCAGTGGCTCTTCTGATATGGTGTGCCTTGATACAAGTTCATGAGTAAAGGGGATGCTAAGATTAAGTAAAAAATCAGAACCCGAAGGAACATAAATTTTCATTTGATTCCAGTCTAGAAACAATTCTTGTAATCTTTGCACTTAAAGAATAATTAATAATCAAGAGGACAGTGCATCCACTCCTACCTCATTTCTTCAAGTCCATACTGCTGATGATATCCTTGGCACTTCTCATAGCAGACACACACACACACACACAATGCTGCCTCATCATTCTTGGGCTGTGTCCTTTGTGTTCAAACCCACAAAAGGCCTTGATTGATGACTCTCTTTATTTTGGTAAATGTTTTCCTACTTGTCAGAACTGGTTGTATCACAAGCATTTGGAATAACACACTTATTTATTCTTGCTTTTTAATCGTGTGTGGGAAATGCAAAATACCAAGACATTTTGTAACATTGATAGGATGCTTCATTTTGGGGGTGGGAGAAAATTGTGTTTTATTTTTAACTTGCCATTTTTCCCTTTGTTAGATTTGTGATATCACTTACAGTTAGAGTCACTGTCATATATTTGCAATTATAATGCCTCTTGTCTACATAGGTTTCTACCTGAGTCTCATTCTTGGCTTCTAAGATGCTCAGAAAGTCTTGAAGTGCTAAATCCCTTAGCTTTTCTTAATACCTTCCTATTATTCTTTCTTAGTAGCGGCTTTTCTGTTCCAATTTCTTGCATTTTTTTTTAAAGATTGCATTCACTCCATTGCTGGAACATATGTGCAAAAGTAAATGTTAGTAAGAAAGTGGCTGAGGGAGACCCTACCAACAGGGGTGTACCAGTATTTTACATACTTGCACTGTATTTATTTAAAATGTTTTAAAGTAATTTTTGTTAGTATGTCATGTTGATGATCTACTTTTATGAATAGGAAACTGACAGACAGATGATCTGAGAAAATTGCTCCAGGATTCACAAGATCCTGATCATTCTGAGACAAGGTGAACACTAGCACCTAGTTATCCCAATTCCTCAAATGTGTGTCCTACCCAGACTATGATTTAGATGAGAAAAACAGAATCAGGAGAGTGATGGGCACTTAATAAATGAGCTATACATACTAACAAATAAATTCCACTTTCAACAATGAAGTTCATCAACAACTGGGGAATGTCAATCACCAGTAGTGCCGGGATGGGAGTTGGGGGGTGTCCCTTAGCGAAACCAGCAAGAGTCATATTTGACAATCACCACTTCATCCTGGGTTTGACCTAGTGGAAGTCCCCTGACATTGGCCCCTCCGTCTATATTTCACAATGTTTCTTACAGGCATACTGTAAACATTGATAGAATGCCTCAAAAGTGTTTTGAGATCTTTAAGTATGAGCAATTATGTAAGTACAAGTGATATATTATTGTGTTTTCAAGCAGAAAATATTAATATACTGGGCACCTTTTTACCTTTGAAATTGTCCACTGAATAGTGGCTATGCCAAGTGAATAATTATTTTAGTGTTGTGATCCTTGATTGAATACTGTCAGGAGGAAATTATGTTTTATTATTCTTGGTGTAATATTTGATGGAAGGACACTTTCAAAATGTAAAGTAATAAAATGGTGATGATTTTAACATAGTATATTACAGCACTTAGTGTAGTCTAATATAGGTTAGTAAGAACCATCTTTCTCATTAATTTATTCTATAGATTTTTTTTCAAATTGAAAATGTTACCATAAATTAAGGCACAGCATTTCAAAAAAAATGCTTTTTAATTATAAGTTTGTAAATACTCTATTTACAAAGGGTCTCCCCAAAAGATTAGCATAGAAAAGTATAGTTCTAGTACTCTATTAAATATTTTCTAAGTATAAAAGGAGTTTTTAAACTGGTAAATGAAAATATACATACGGTGGTTTCACTTATTTTTTGGTTTCAGTTTATGGATGAATATCTTAACTGAAGTGGACAGTAATATAAGAAGATACTAAATCCTGAGCTCAGTTGTTACAAAAACACGCAGATATAAGGATACCTGAGAAGTGTGATCATTGACTAGTGGAGAGTCACTAAGTCAGCAGTGATGACTTCTGAGAATGGAACATTCTGGAATGTTAAGGTCCTATGCCTGTGATGCTCCCAAAGGATTTATATCAACATCCTTGCTGTGTTCAACTCAGAGCCATGTCATGTTGATATTGAAAGTAAAGGCATACTCTTTAATATATGATGGTAGACTACCTTTAATAAAATTAGCAGAAATTAAACTTGAAATGCACATGTGCACTTTGGACACAATAATGCTGAAATAGATGCTTTTTAACGGAGCAGCTGATAAAATAAATCGGTTGGTAACAAGGAACAACTAAGGACACTAAACCAACAGTGCATCCTTGAATAAGGGCTGGTCTAATATTTTACCCATACTATACTCTGGACAAGGCTGAAAACATTCTCTATTATAGCCACAGCTTTATTTTCTCAGTTTTGTTTGAAGTCTTGTTGGAAATATTAGGCAAATAATAGCTGTACCATTAATTTTTCAGTGAGTGTGAAATTTTTCCCCTGACTTTAGCATTTTAAAACTACTGAATAGCTATTTTTTCAGTGTACTATAATAAAATTTAAATAAATATAAATTTAAGTAAATATAAATTTAAATAAATATAACAATCTTAGGAACCAATCATCTATAGTACATTCCGCAGAGCTGTCATTATATTAAGTTTCCCTTAAATTCATTAAAATGAAGACATATATTTTTAAAAATATTCTAAATTCTAAATCTAGAAAATATCATGGTTTTTTATTTCAGGTTTGTTTGTTCCAGTAACTTTATATTAATGCAAATTCCTAAATTAATACTAGGTGATCTTTTATTCAATTTTCATACTGATTCCTATAGATTTCATTTTTGTTTGTTTTCCCACATTTTTAAACAACTTTTTGTACATGTGTAATCCTGATTAAAAGTTATTAAAAAATCAATATTTTCTATTCTGCTTCAGTCTTGTAGAACACATCCTTATGATAGAGATATTCAGCCTCATAACAGGCCTCCTCCCTGTCCTAAATACATTCATATTATCCTTATTTCACTAGAGTTTTCTTTCATTGAGTGACCTGATTACTTCCATAGGAGGAGGTAAGAATTCCTTTTAGACAAATTCCCTTTTTAATTTTTCGGAAGGAATAAAAGGAGAATTTATCATATCTGGGTTTACATCTTATTCTACATCTTTTGAAAAGAATGAAGATGTATATAATAAATCTCTTTGGCTACCTATCAATTTTATTTCCTGAGTAAAACATGCTAGAAAGGATTAAAAAATATGGAAAACTTGACAAAAGTGAGAAACTTGTGTGTCTAGGTGAAGAAATATCACAAAATGTTCAGTTTCTGTCCTTTAGAGAATACATGCTTATCCATGCAGATGCTAAGGAGGTTTACAAAAGAAAAGAAGGCCAGGTATCTGGCGCATGCTGGTATTTCCAGCAACTCCAGAGACTGAGGCAGGAGAATCTCAAGTTCCAGGCCAGTTTAAGCAACTTAGTGAGACTGGCTGAAAATTAAACAAAACAAAACAAAACAAAACAAAAAAACAAAACAGGACTGGTGATATGGCTCAATACTAGAGCACCCCTGGGTTCTATCCCCACTACCCGCACCCCCCCCCCC
>NW_026000093.1:4469739-4500456 GCF_001458135.2 Marmota marmota marmota | reverse complement strand
CCCCCCCCCCCCCCACACACACACAAAAGGAGTCACCTGGGCAGCTGCATTAATCTTACACAAAAATACATTGATAAGCCTCCTTTGAGCCAATGGAGCCTCTAATATTTAAGTAATCTCCATGAAAAAGTTGAAATATCACCATCAAGTCATAGTCTTTGCTCTTTATCATAGAAACAAACTCTAACATTTCAGTACTTTTCTTAATTTTCTCTAAAACAAATAATTACATTTTATCCCAAAATTAATAATTTGTAATCAATATATTGTATGTAATGTGGAAGTTGCATTTCAAGTCTTAACATGGATTTGTGTGATATATGCAATTAAGTAAGCAATTATTTTTCATCCTTATTTTTATGGAGACATAATATTTGTATATCTTTATGGGTGCAGTAAAATTCTATATATGTGGACAGTGCATTGGTAATGATCAAACCAGGATAATAAACACTTCCATTTCCTCAAACGTTAATCATTTCTTTGTGCGGGGAATTTTTGTTAAGTAAGCAATTCTTAAAATGTGTTTGTTGGTAACTAGAGATCCTAGAGTCGAGACATGAGTGATATGATAAATTAGAGAAAATTAAATATTTTCACATGAAAGATTCATCGTAGAAATTAATGGTCACTTTTAACAGTTATAATTCTTGCCTGCATGCACAGGCGTCTGGATTCCAATGCTCTGGTTTGTGACTGTGATTTAAAGTGGCTGGGGGAACTTTTACAAGGCTATATCCAGAATGGCCAAACTCAGGCCGCTGCTACATGTGACCACCCCCAAGGACTTCATGGGCGCCCGGTTGCGTCAGTAACAGTGGAGGAATTTAATTGCGGTATGTAACTTTCTCTGAGTATTTAAAAAAAAATTATTTTCATTGTCCTTATCCTGCAGAGGTTAGTAAATGATGTTGCACTTGCAAGGGCACATTATCAAACATGTTTAGAAGGGATTTGGTTGAAAGGATTTCCAATTTCCTTTGCATCATCTACACTTTTATTTAAAGAAGTTGTGGTATTAGAAACTAAGGTTTGGGAGAGACCCTGGGGATCACTTAATTCCAGAAACAAAATACAGAGAAGTAGTGTCCAGCCCCAAACTCTCCATCGCACTTCAGTATCACTTAGTGCTGAGCATGAATAATTTCTGTTTTTTAACTTTATATCAAATAGTTGCTAATATTCATTGCTAAAAATATCCTTCGATAAATGCACATGAGACCGTGAATATGACTGAAGTGAAAATAAGAATCAGTTTTACTATCTCTCTGTAAATTTTTTAATAATGTAAATCTTGGATTTAATAAGCATATTTTTATAGTCAGATAACCTTAATAAAATAATCATGCTTTATTTAAAGAACTGATTATTGTTGCTTAGTATATCATTTAATTTTCATTTAAAGCTTAGATATAATTATTTTAAAAGTTTCTATATTTCTGTATCCATCCCTACATATAGCTTTAAATGAAAATAAATTAATACATATGTACATAAATACTTATATGCCAGTGTGGGGGAGAAGAGGGGAGAGGAGAATTTAGCTTCTTGTAAATTCATGCAGATGATTTACTTACAGTAGAAATTTGCTTTCTAATATCCTTTCACTGAAAAGTCATTTTAAAAAGTCTCTAAACAGATAATTTGAAAAATCAAATTGATATAATTTAATTCTGTCAAATTGAGAAGAAAAATGACTTTGTCTTTGTGGCCAAGTAATTCTCACATTGGTCACAACTTTACTACCATTTGTATTTCACATCGATACTGTTTTGTGTGGATCACAAAGTATCTTCACCCAGGTCTCAACTTTCATTTTTCTCTCTCTGTTCTGTTTTGTTTGGAAAAATCTTTTTTTAAAAACTTATTTGCTTACATCATTCTTCTGCACATAATCCTTCTATAGCTGCCTACCTCAAAATAAAGCACAGCATCCTTCCAAGGTCACATTTCCGTTTTGCGCCCCAGGTTGTCCTCTGCAACCTCCATCCGTTCTCCTCTTCCCTTACCGGGTGGTGTTGCTGCTATGACATGCTTTACATTTTTGAAAATCCTAAAGCCTTTACTCCACGCAAGGATTGTCCACATGCTGTTTTCTTTTTCTTACACTATTCTTTTTCCACCTCTTCGTCTTCTTATAGTCCTCTCCTAAGTATTAGTTACTTGGGAAGGCTCTACTCAATCTCCTTTCCACTCACCTATCTGTGCTTACAGGTAGGTACGTCAAATTCCTTCTCATAATCTGTGAAAGTGTCCCTTGTTCTGCAGTTTAGCATCGATCACAGTTGATTATCTGTACTTTTTGATGTTTGATTAATTTTAATTGCTTCAATGAAAACATAAACATGCAGGTTCAAATGCCTTCTCTGCCTTGATCATGATTACATCACTGGTTTGGCACTTGATGCTGAATTATTCCTTAAAATTAATACTCAAATGTGTCAAGTCAAAAGGGTCAAGCCAAGTCATAGATCATATGGACTTAAAGTAGGTAAGATTACTCAAGATCTGTGCAATGTAATAATAGGAATGATCATTATTGAGAAGAAATCTCAAATAATTCACTTACAAAAGGAAGAATTTTGTCACTTAGAAAGATTTGAATCTCTAAACTTATGGTAAAATTCAAGTAAAGTCTTAAGTAAGACTATTTAAGATTACCATAAAAAGTGAATATTCCTTTTTTACACTGTTCTCTGTAGTTTAAATCTAATAATATTGAATTCTTTAAAAAAAAAATCAATCACTTCACTTTCTTATTGAAATGATTCAAATATTCCCATGTTTTTCCACTTAATTCTTATTACTTGAGGATGGTATCATTTATTTATATTTATAAGTAATTTTGCTTAGATTTGAGATCTAGATGCATAAATTCTTATAAACTATTTTAAACAGTCAGATAGCTAATGCCTTGGGATAGTGCTTACAAAATTGCAAACTCAGTTCAGGTACTTGGTTTGAAAAATTGATCCATAAAAATCAAAACTTTTTCCATAAATGTGATTGTATTGAACTATACATAAATAAGACTGTGTTTTACCTCTATAAAAATACAGGTAAATTTCCTTAAATTACTTTTATGTAGTAACTCTTAAACTTCTAAGGTTGAAATCAAATATATGTCTAATAAGTAAAGTGGTATGTGTATTACTTGGTTACTTGGTTAATGCAGTTTGATCTGTAAAACTTAAATATAGAAAGAAAATTATGGCAGCATTTTCACAACAATAATTTAGAATACTATAATTAAAATACTAATGATTTTTTTGTTGTTGTTGCAGAAAGTCCCCGAATTACTTTTGAGCCCCAAGATGTGGAGGTAACCTCAGGAAATACTGTCTACTTCACCTGCCGAGCTGAAGGAAACCCCAAGCCTAAGATTACATGGATACATAACAAGTAAATACTGAGTGTGGGCATGTGTTGTAATTCTATGTTCAATTTCAGTAATCTCTTATCTTACTTCAAATAATTTATTTAGAGAAGAAATTAGTAAAATTATAAGAATTTGTTAGAGATAACAGTATCTTTTAATTCTTATTTTTTTTTGACTTGGTTAAGCAATCTGGGGGACTTTTCCTTAAAAATTTTATTTTTCTAGGCATCAAAAATTTTGGAATTGACTACAATAATTTTGTATTATTTCTAGAAGGAATTATTGGGATTAACAACCAACTATTTGTTTTA
Source organism: Marmota marmota marmota (assembly GCF_001458135.2). NCBI lineage: Eukaryota > Metazoa > Chordata > Mammalia > Rodentia > Sciuridae > Marmota > Marmota marmota. The sequence goes on along the minus strand of NW_026000093.1, from coordinate 4,496,766 downwards.
AATCAAAATACAATTTGATATTGTCTCATCTAAATTATTTTAGTTACAAAATATTTCATATTGACAGTTCAAGTTTTCTATAGTAAATCAGGATAGGTTTATGTAAGTGAATTAGTAATAAAGGCTATGCAAGATTATTTAAAATACTAGTCATTGATTTAATTCTCATTATACTGTTTGATAAAACACAAAACTGGAAGTCTTAAGACCTAATGAATAAAAAATTATATAGCAATAACAAAATTTTTTTTAAAGTTAAAATAAAATGCTATAAGGAATATTTAGTTAACATAAATACATAAATGATAAAATTGCATTAAAGTTCTTGGACTTAATAGTATCATTAATTATGTTATTGATAACTAGCAAGGTTTTTGTGTATGTCTTCTGTCATGAGTAAAATAAACTCTGAATTTTTATGTATTTCTGTTTGAAATATGCTGAGAGATATTATAAATATTGTGTTTAGTTTTGATTTCTAATTTGAATGAGAATCTCAGATCAGGTTGCTAAAATGTGTTTTTAACCCTTGAAGAAACTAACAAGAGTAGGTTAAAAATAACTTGCATGGATGGTAATTGCTAGTACTATTAAACTGAGAATGTAGCCCAGGAGGAAGACTCAATTGATAGAAGACTTCAATTTATTTCCATTTTGAAATTGTTCAAGGGCACTTGAGAAAGAGAAATTGCTGCTTGTTATGTCTTAAAACTGCTTGCTCTGACTTTTTTCTTAGTTTAAATTTAGAAATATATGTTCAAAGTTATAAAGCTACTGAGGAGTATTTTGAAAGGAATAAGTAAAAAAGTTATATTGCCTAATAAAATTCATAAAGTTTTCAAATAAAGTGACTAAAGAGGCCAAGGGATTCAAAAGGAAAGAAATATATCTAAAAAGAAGGAATGAAATGATGGGAAGATGAAGAATAGGTTGAAATTCCTGTTAAAATTTTAACCAATTTATACAGAAAAGTTAAAGACAAAAGGGAAGAGTTTATGACAAGACTATTTTTAATTAACAAGTCTCATCTTACTATTTGTTAACAATTTTTAAGTAAAATAATATTTATCCTGAATATGGATAAAGTAGAGCATAGCAAATAATTTGAAACTGGGCTGGGTCTGTAAGTCAGTGGTACAGAACTTGCCTCGCATGCATGATGCCTTGGGTTCCATCCTCAGCACCATGTATAAATAAATAAATAAATGATATGCATGTATGAAAATATCACAATGAATCCTATTAATATGTATAACTAATAGTCTAATAAAAATAAGTTAAAATAAAAAATAAATAAATAAAATAAAAATCTTAAAAAAATAATTTGAAACAGACATTTGTTTAATGTGAACCAGGCTTAAAAAAAATACTACAAACTTCATAGAAGCTACTTTTGGATCCATTTCTTATGACTATCCTTTTCTTCTCTTTTGGAAATAACAGCAGGAGACTTTAGAGCATTTAAAGAAGGTTAAGAACTGATTAGACACAGCCATATGTAGAATTAGAGTACTAGAAGGTAGACCTGTGGATGTAAACTAGATTTCAGAAGGGTTTGTTGCCTTCTGAGACATGGACCCCATTCAAGTATTCAGTGTGCATCCAGTAGGAATTCAAAAATGAGAGGTTAGATAGATGAGCCAGAGACAATGGGAGAAGGGGTAATACCTGCAAATTTTCTAGAAGTGAAAAACATTATGAAATTTCAGATTGAGAATTGTGTAAATTCTCAAGTAGGATTTATAAAAAAAATTTCTACATGACAAATTATGATCAAAACATTGAAAATCAGATAATTTTTTTCATCCAAGGTAATTTGCAAATTACTTTAAAATATTGAGCAGTTACACTTGCACCAATCTTTACATCAGACCTAAGGCAATGAAATATACTGAGGGTTATTAAGGAAGAGAATTAATTTTCTTCAGCTTTATATCCAACTAAGTTATCTAGTAAGGTAAAATGAAAACATTTTTAAGCAATGAATAAAGGTGTAATGACAGTGCCAGAGACTGAATTTGGAATCTCTTGCCTGCACATTGTACCACTGAGCTACATCTCCAGACCAAAAAGCAGTTTTCAACTTACTGATGAATATGAATAAACTGAGATTGTTTAATAAAGCACTGAACAAATTTAAAATAAGGAATGAGTAAAATGTTAGATGATATTAATTGAAGACTTGTAAGGAGGAAAATATATAATTAATTAACTTTGCATGCCTCATTTTGGGGATGAAGACTCACATCTACTTTAAGATTTTTTTTTTTTAAGTCAAGAATGCCAGTTAAAACCTAACATGAAATACCAACAAATAGAAAGGTTCTTCCATAGTAGGGAATGAAAGAAGGTACTTAAAGAAAACTGGATCAGTTTAACACAAGAGAAAGAGGGACAGTATTACAAAGACAGGGAAAAGTCTGGGGAAAGAAAAAACATAAAATAACTCATTGAAAATATTTTTAAAGAATTAGTGAAAACAATAAATAGATTATTAAAGGACATTGTAAAGTTGGATTTAAAAACCCAACTATATGCTACTTATAATATATATAACACTGAGCAGCATAAGGCTGAAAAACAAGTATAATAAATAATATATTAATCAAGATTTACATGATATAGCAATATTAATAAAACCAAGATGAGCTTTAAGGCAGTAGTGTAATTATGTATCATTTTAGATCAGATAAAATACATAATTCAACTGAATGTAAGTTCCATGATCTTTTCATACCTAATAAAATAACTATCAAAAATAAAACGTAATTGAGAGAAGCACAGGGATAAATGGGCACACTCCCAACTGTGGTAAGAAATTATAATATTACTTTTTAAAAATATTAAGACCAAGAATTAGAATTTGAAGGAATATGTAAACATAGTTAATAACACTGATGATGATGATATGATGATGAGGGTGTATGATGAAAAGCTAAACTGTGCTACATTTCAACCAACTGTGGAATATTTACCAACATCAACCACATATGAGAATGCAAAATATCAAATCATAGCAAAAAATCAATTTCATAATGATCTTGACTTAGTTGATTTTCTGTTGCTAATAACACAATACCAGAGTCCAGGTAAGTTATTTAAAAAGAGATTTAATTTGGCTCATGGTTCAAGGTTGAGAGGCCACACCTAACGACAGTCTTCTTGCTGGCAGAGTCCTGACACAGTGCAGGGTATCACATGGTGAGAGACAGGGAAAACAGGAGAGCCTGAGCCAAACCAGTTCTTAGAATAGACACACTAGAGATTTTGTCTCAGATCCACTCCTAAATTAATCCGTTAACCAACCCTTAATCACATGAATGGATTATTGCATTCATGAGTGTGGAGCCCTAATCACCTCTTAAAGGTCTCACTTGGTCCAACCTCTTAATGTTGCATAGTGAGGATTACATTTTAACAGGAGTTTTGGAGAGCGCAAACTATATTCAAACCAAAGCAGATACATTTATCAAGGTAATTTTGGAAACTTTTCAGGCTTCCCAGGAGAAAAGTAAAATGATTGCCAGCACCCAGCAACAGCGCTCCATACAAAGTTTTTAAATAATTGCTTAAGTGAGCAATTATTTCTCCTTCAAAGAGGAGGGGAAGCACTCCAGCGACTGGATAAAGGATGAGTCCTGGTACAAAACTAAAAACAAATATAGACTAGGTTCAGGAAGAAGGGTAGATCTTCTTATATAATAAAGATTTTTTTTTCTTTTTTACTTTTTGGTGCTGGGGATCAAACCCAGGGCCTTGTGCATGCAAGGCGAGCACTCTAACAACTCAGCTCTATCCCCAGCCCCTAGAGTAAAGATTTTTATCTCAAGGAGAATTGGAACAAAAGAATGAAAAATAACCAGAAAGTTAATGACTTTGGCTTTCAGTTGACAAATTCTGAGAGTCACTTGAAGATGTAGAACAAGACAGTGACATGATGAAAGAGGTCTTTAAACCAGCTATTTTTTCCTTAATGAGAATCCAGACCATGGAAATTCTAAGCCATTCTAAAGAAATGTAAATTCTGTCATGTATATGATTATGACATTTCCAGCAGATTACATGCAAACATTGCAACTGTATCCTTACTTATGGTTAATGATAGCTTTGTATGTGGTAGATATTTTTAATTGGTATGATGATAAAATTCCATTTTTATATTTCTGGCACATGGAACTAGTTACACATGTTTCTTAGAAAGCACTTAATAAATGAACTACTTTAATAAAGGTTAGGGTTAATTATTAGAGGTAATTCATTGCAGCTAAGAACTAACTTTAACAAAAGTTATTGCTACTTCATATTTAAGTCAAATGTGTTTATTTACACATTTTTAAGGAAAAAAATCTAAGTATATTTTACTTATATACACCTTTGTGGGTTTTTGCATCATTGTATTTTGTTTTACATACAGTTGCTATATACAGCTTGCATAAAACTGACAAAGTGAAAGGAATATATTGAACCATGAAGGCTTATTTTGATTTTTTTCAAGCAACATCATGATTTAAGAGCAAACAAGTTTTATGAGTATAATGAAGACGACATGAACAAATACGGATATAACCAGGAAAAGAAATGATGCATCTTAAATTTATGGATGTGATGTGCTGCTGCCCATTTTATATCATTTTTTATCATAATGAATCTTGGTGAATTCATTGCCTAGGCATACTCTAGATATCATGAACACATCCTGTAGTCTTTGATATTTCGTGGTACAGAGGTTTATAAAAAAATTTCAGAAAACTAGATATCTTTTGAGAAATGCAATTTCATCCATTCTTGGCATACTCCTTTCAAACAGTCTTAATTTGATTCAATGTTAGATAATCTTAGAATTACATTCAAAATAATTAAGTTTAATGATATGTGATCCTTTGGAGTTTTCACATTTTAAAAAAAATGTACTTCCTGATGTTTATACCACATTATCAATATCGAGAAGCTTTGGCAGCTTATAGTTATAAGGAAATCCAGTACCAGGATCTACTTTCTTTGCTTGTGCCTTACATTGCAAAGTCATTCAAAAGCATCGTTTTCCCCAAAGCTCTTGAAAAAAGTTCTCCCTGACTTTTTTTTTTTTTTTTCACATTGGGCTTTTCTCACTGGATACTTGAACACATTGCCTGTCATCTCTCTTCCGTTACAACCTAAATAATAAATGTGAAATATGGTCATTGTCTGCTTCTTTCTTATCTTTATGACAAAAATTATTGAATAAGGATTATTTCTTAGTCTTTTTAACGTGCTTTATTCTTTTTGCATATGCCAGAATTCCTTGAGTGTTGGCACAGTTTAAAATTAGTGAACAAATATTTACCTGGCCCTCACTGGTTTTGTAAAGCTAACAAATTAAAGGGAGAGCAATAGAAATTCTTCAAATGAATATTTTCCTTCAGGAAGGGTGTTTCTATACCGTAGATGCTTAATAAATGCTTATTGAGTGATAAATGATGGAGGTGGTAGATCTTATTTTTTCTTTCTTCCTTTTTTTTACAACTAATACATTGTTAGTACTGAGCATACTTGCATATACTTTCTCATACATAATCATTAAATATTTTTAAAGAAAAAAATAAACTTGATCAGAAAGGATATTCTGTAAAAATTTCTGACATGTTTAGGTGTCAGTATCTTTTTATTTATTGATTAAAAAATCCCCAAATACTTGCTAGCCCCCTGCCCCCTCCCTTTTCCTCCCACTCCTCTGCCCTATCTAGAGTTCTTCTATTCCTCCCATGCTCCCCCTCCCACCCCACTATGAATCAGCCTCCTTGGAGGGGGCAGGGGGTTAGCAAGGATGGTGGAATGTGATAGACATCATTATCCAAAGTACATGTATGAAGACACAAATTGGTGTCAACATACTTTATATACAACCAGAGATATGAAAAATTGTGCTATATATGTGTAATAAGAATTGTAATGAATTCTGCTGTCATTTTTTAAGTCAATAAAATAAAAAAAAGAAAACATCATGCAAAGTAAAAGAAGTCAAAAACAAAGGACCACAAATTGTATGATTATATTCACATGAAATATCCAGACAGACAAAATGTAGATTAGTGGTTGTCTAGTGTTGAAGGGAGAGGCAAATTATGAGAAAATGCCCAAGGGGTACAAAATTTCCTTTCAGGGTGATGAAAATGCTCTGAAATTGTGGTATATGGTTGTACAACTTTCTTAAGATACTAAAATTCACTGAACTGTAAATTTTAAATGGCATATGAATTGTATAGAATGTGAATTATATCTCAATAAAGCTGTTTTTAAAAATTTTTTTTAAAAACCCCAAATCATTCCCTTGCTTTGATTATTAGTGCAATATGATGTTACATGTCTGAACCTACTTGTACTCAATGGATTATCCATTTAATTGATAAATAAATAATAGGCATTTTCCTAGTATATAAAAAATGATCCCTTTTAATTCATAAGGCCTAATAACTAAGAACTTGTAAGTACCATGTGCTTAGTTAATGCTTAGTCATATAATTATACTGGGCTTTGAGCCATGTTGATTTGAATACAGACATTTCTTTTACAATTTACAAAATATGGAAGGAGAGCCGATGACTCACTGGGAAGATGTAAAAGCTTACATATCACCATCTGATGATGATCCTTCTTCTTCTTCTTTTTTTTTTTTTAAATAGTAATTCAGGGGTGTTAAACTGTGCTGAAGTAATCTTCATACAGGAGAGATTGTAGCAGTGTCTAAATTTACCCTGCTCAGGAAGGAAGGGCATTTAAATTTTCTTTCCTTCTATTATGGATTAACTCACAGTCTGTAGTCAGTGTATTATTTCAAGATGAAAAAGAGAAAATGGAATTTAAAATAAAATTATTTGAATTATCAAGGTTGTAAAAATAAGTCAGCTAATCAGAATTCATGAAACATGTTCTATATTCCATCTTATTAGAAGTTTGATAGAGTTAAATATGAATGGAATTAAGTAATAAATATATATAATATATTTCCAGCAATTCACTGGATCTTGAGGATGACACCCGTCTTAACATGTTTGATGATGGGACACTCATGATCCGGAACACCAGAGAGTCAGACCAAGGCATCTATCAGTGTATGGCCAGGAACTCTGCTGGGGAAGCCAAGACACAGAATGCCATGCTCAGATACCACAGTCTTCCGGGTAAAACTTTATTTTCTGATTGAACTTCATACAAATGCATTAGGTATCTAAAGTTATTTGCACTGAAAAATGGCCTTAGATTACTTCTTTAAAGTAGGTAATGCTTCAAAGTGAAACAATTGTCACTGATTTTTTTTTGTACATTTTTTAGAGAATTTTTTTCCTTGAAGTTAGCTCTATTTTATTTATTTACTTTTAATTATATAATCAATTATTATTATTATTTTAAATATTTTTTAGTTATAGATGGACACAATATCTTTATTTCATTTTTTTATGTGGTGCTGAGGATCAAACCCAGTGCTTCATGAATGCAAGGAGAATGCTCTCCCTCTGAGCCACAATCCCATCCCCTATTACTATTATTTTTGATGGTGCTGGTGACTGAACCTAGGTAGGGCTTTGTGCATTCCAGGTATGTACTCTACCACTGATCTGTACTTGTAGCCCTCAAAGTTTTTTTTTTTTAAGTTACTTCCTTAGTTCTGTTATTTTCCAGTTTATCACAGATGTGATTCCAAGATTTTCCAATTAGCCTTTCAATTACCGATCTAGCTTTCCAACATCTTGAGGCAGATTGAACCAATTGCTCCCAGGCAGGAAAATCATCCTCTTTAGAAAGTCTTTGTCCTTTATCCATCACGAATTCATTACAAATGTTTATTGAATGCCCACTGAGCTATTGTTGAAGATTTCACACCCCTTCAACTACCCAGAAGCTTTGCTCTGCCATAATTTCAATGGCATATATAAATCAGACACAGTGACTAAGACAGATTTTTATTAGTATCATTTTGTGATGGTAGAAATGCATCATCTTTCCCCTTTCTGAGCCTGTAGTCTATTAGGCAATAGCCGTATTTCAACCAAGTTTTACAATGTGTCAGGAGAGGGATGGAAGCATAAAGGACAGTTCTCTACCAGTAAACATTTAAAACCCAGCACTGGGGAAGGGCTTTCTGATTTGCAGCATTGACTAATACCTAAGGTATAAATAATCCTTCCATGGCCAATTTCTTGTTACCAACATGGCATGACTGAAGGTGGAGTTGGGAGGAGATGTGCAGTAGGCACCATGAAGCAATGTTTCCACCACAGAGACATTCATAGACATAAATCACCTTAGAACCACAGAAAATAGGAAAATAGAGTCAAATAAGTAGAAATAATGAATGCCAGAATTTGTGAACTTCGATGTTAATGACACTTATTCAATCGTATGTTTACATAATTTAACTTTTAATAAAGGGCTAGGCTTAACAACCAGCTTGCAGAATATTCAAAATTTAACAGCTGCTTCTCAAGAGCCAGCTCTGGTATACCCCCTGAGATTTTAGTCAGGAAAAGGAGCAGTATATGAAGAATTTGAGATCACTGGGGGTTATTGATAATATCAAGAGACAGCAAACAGGAGCAAACAGGATGAAGGGAGAGAGAGGGGGTCCCTTGGAGCAGGCTTGGAGAGTCACGTTCATTTGAGATGTCCCCAGCAGCAGGGACATCTAAGTAGACAGCGAGGACAAGTAAAAGATAGTTAGATAAGTAGAGTTGAAACATTATTTTGGAAGGAAGTATGATGTAAGGGGAGACAGAGCAGGATGCATCCAAGAGATGGAAATCCTTGATACTTCTGGAGTCGAGCCAAAATCACTGATTTGGGGAGGTGTAAGGCAGGTCAGATCATTCAGGTTGATCACGACGGTGTAGTAAGAGTGGTCAAAATTAGATTTTTCTTCTAGTAAAATATTTCTGGTAGCAGTCTGGAGAAAAAACAGGATGATGTGGTATAATGAGAAAGTGGGTTGGCTGCAGCCACGAAGCAGGACATTGTTGGTAGAGACACAGATCAGATCATGACAGAGCAAATGGAGAAAATTCACTGAATGTGCCTGGCGGGGGTGGGGGTGGGGTGGGGTGGGGTGGGTGGAAACACAGTTGAGTTGGAAATTGATCAACTATGGGGATTCCTTTCATGGTTTCTAAATAACTTCTAATTGACAGCTCTGGTAGCTCATTCCAAACCACCATCTCTTTCCTTCTTTGACTTTGGGGACATCACTTTCTCTTGATCCTTTCCTGACATTTTCATTCTTCTTTCTCCTTAAATGTCATGTTCCCCATAGCCCTCCCCTTCCCTCTCTTCCTCAAGTTTGGCCTGGTCACATTGCTTCTTCCTCCATTTGAGATCTCTTTCAATTTTAAAAGAATTCTTCAGCGTTCAACTTTAATAATTAAAACTTATAAATCTATTGTTGCTGTTTTTCCTGAGATTTGAAACACTATCATTCCTGCTCACCTTCACATGTAATCTTTACATCCCACAAACAGATTTGCCTGCATAAACCTCTTCCTTTCTGTTTGCTCTCTCTCTCAGGATATTTAATGTCCTTCAACAACCTCAGAGCCATCCTCTGTTGCTGTCTTTTCTTCTTCAGGTGTCTTAAAGTATACTTTGAATATGGGTCAGATCAGAGCTTCCTTCCCATGTCCACTGTCACAGACTTGCTTCAAAAATATTTCTCTTTTAAAATATTTTTGTTAGTTCATCAGGGTTATACATAAAAGTGGGGTTTATTTTGACATTATCCTATGTGCATGGAGTATCACTGGTTCCATTTCAGTCCCTGGTTCTTCCTATTGGAATGATGACAATAGTTTTCCCTAGACAGTGCTTCTCCACCGTCAGCATGTTCATGGCACTTTGCACCCAACTTTGATAAAATAATATCATTACTATACTGTAGTTGATTTATTTTTTCCTCTGTCCTCTGACTATAACATACAAGAAAAGGAAGGTATCTTGTGCATCTTTATATTTTACTAACACCTAAAATTTTACTGATATATTTAAGACATTCAGATTACCAAAATTGAATTAAATCTTGTTTATTAAATTAGATTAATTCAGCTTATTCCTATTCTCCAGGGTATGTTTATCTCAGAAGTCGATGAGCCCCTCAATCCGAAACTTTATCATTAGGCATTTTTAATAACTTAGTCTTTATTTTATGCTTGAGATTCCCATAAAAGATGTAATTTTTAAGCATTAGTAAGAGTGGAATATGTATATGGAAGTCTAGATTCTATGGCTTTTTTTTATAAATCTATTTGAAATACACTTAGCTTGAAAGTAAACCAAAACTTGACATGGCTTAAACATACCGTGCGAGTGTGTATGTGTGTGTGTGTGTGTGTGTGTGTGTGTAGGTGCATTGTTTGCCACGAGTAGTGTAGAGGTAATCTGTACAGAGGGCCCCAGTACCCTAGCAAACCAATGATATTTTTTTCTACTGTTCAATCCTTTGTACATAGACCTCTTTTCCTCCTCCCTTATAATTGCCACTTCTTAGTTGCATGGCAACTTCCCATAATCCAAACTCATGCCTGAATTCCAGGTAACAGGAGGTAGAGCGATGACTACCTAGTCTTAGCCCTTTTATTTGGGAAGGAAACTCTCTTTCCAGTGACAAGTACCTGGATCTTGCTGGGAGAACTGTATTTAAAAGCATGTGAGTGTTTTTAAATTGGAACACTTGGACATTTAGCCCCTAAAGAATAGGTATTCAGTGAGCACATTGCAGCATCTACAATACAAGAGGTTGTTTTAAAAAATATGTATTTATGTAAAATCAACATTTAATTTATTTTAGATTTAATTCTTTGATAACTGTGAGTAAGGGCATTTTGAAGGCAATAGTGATACCGCCAGTTATCAGTGATGAGTTCTACTCCTCACATGTTGAAGTATAACATTAGAGAAGCACGCTCAGGCAAACATATAGAGCACAGTTTATTTAGAAAGGGATAACATACTGCTTTCCAAATTGGCTGCACCAATTTGCAGTCCCACCAGCAGTGTAGGAGTGTACCTTTTTCCCCTGCATCCTCGCCAGCACTTGTTGTTTGTCTTTGTAATGGCTGTCACTCTTACTGGAGTGAAATGGTATCTTAGCGTAGTTTTAATTTGCATTTCTCTGATTGCTGGAGATGATGAGAATTTTTTCATGACCCTCATCATTATACAAAATACATGTATGAAGATGTGAATTTGGTGTCAGCATACCTTATATACAACCAGAGACATGATAAATTGTGGTATAAAGGTGTATTGAGAATTGTAATGCAAAAATAAATAAACAAATAAACAAACAAATAAATAATAAAATGTATTTATCCAAAAAAAAAGGGGGGGGGTAACAGACTTCTCCCTAGGAGGAAGAAAGGGGCCATAGCTGGTATCCTGGTATCCGAAGGAGCAAGGCAAATTGGCCTCCTTGATCCGACTTGACTCTATTTACCTATCTATAATGACTGCCTGTCTGATTCTGGCTTCAATGGTAGTTTTAAACCACAATGCAAAATAGATAATAAATAAATAAACCTTCCTAATTGTTACTACTTATATTTTGTTTTGTCTTCCTCTTACCCTTAGCCAAGCCTAGCTTTGTAATCCAGCCCCAGGACACGGAGGTTTTAATTGGCACCAGCACAACTTTGGAATGCATGGCCACAGGCCACCCACACCCCCATATAACTTGGACCAGGGACAATGGAGAGGCACTGGATGGATCCAGGCACATAGAAACCTCCAGTGGACTCCACTTGCAGAGCATCACCCTGAGGGATCATGGCGGATTCACCTGTCACGCCAGCAATAGTCAAGGCTCTGTTCACGCCACAGCCAACATCATTGTACAAGGTATGGGAGCAGGAGGTCCTGCTTGAAATGGTCCTTCTGTCACATATGGAAAATTGTTTTTCAACTTGAAAAGTAATATCATGTATGTCAGCAGAGAGAGATTTTTTTATTTGCCTTTTATTTTCTTGACATAATAGAATCTTCAAAACTAATCTGCTTCATGTTAAAAGCTGGGCATTTTTTCAACTTAAGTCTTTAACCAAATGCCAGAATCAGGCATTGGTAATAAAAGAGATGAAGTCATTAATCTGGCAGCAAACTGTCAAAAAATATTTGTGTTTCAGAATATTTTACAGATAAAGGGAAGACACTCCAGCCACGAAAGTGAAAGGCTATGCCCCAGGTTCACAGTCATTTACCAAGCTGTCTACTCAACATAGCCTGAGAATATGCTCAGGGCTTTAGCAGGTAGCGACCGCAGTGACAGTGCCATTCTGAACCCCGAGAATAAGCTACGTGTGGGTGATTATGTTGTAAAAAAGAAATGCTTTTCGGTTGTTTTTCTGTTCTTAACCTGGAGCTGCCCCTTCCTTTCCATTTTCGTTGTTGTGGTTGTGTGTGTGTGTGTTTGCACATGTGCAATCCTCCTGTTGGTTTAGAGGTTTCATAAACAGTGGAATTCATGTTTTTAAAGAGATGCCACAAGTCCTATTCTGTCCTATCCAAAACAGTTTTCTATTATATCATAAGAGTCTAAAAATTCACAACGATCCATTTTAAGGATCTCAGGGAGTATGCATATTTTAATTGAGTTAGGCGGTTTCATTAATTTCAGATTTGCATAAGATGTTACCTATCAAAACCTCTGATCTGAAAAGACGCAGAGCAAAGACAGTCTAAAATATGGACTGTCTAGTGCAGTTCTAGTACAGTTCTAGAGTTGAGGGAACTTCAGGATGGTGAATCCTGGCTGCATTGAGACTAATATTTTCTTCTAAAGGTGCAGAACTTCACCCAGCCTGGGTTTCCTACATTCAGTGAAAGTTTTCTGAATTGAATCAGCTCCTTCAGTTAGAAATAGATCAATCATTTCTTGTTTCCATTGACATGTCTAAAGAAAAAATTGTGTTGTCCTGTAGAAATGCTAATATTATGAAAACACCTTTCTTGTTCTAGAAATAAATTATAGAAATGAAATTTTTCTCCTTGTAGTCTTTGGCAACTTCAGGTGAGGTGGGTAGGGGGAATTACTTTTAAAGGACCCAAACATTATTTTTATATTTGTTTCAATGCATTGGGATTGAAAAATGCTTTAAAAGAAATAGTGTGTGGTTTCTGTTTTGGATCCGTGATTTTATGTTTTAAGTCTTAGTTTTTTAGAAACCCAGTGTCTAGTCAAACATTTGCATTTTAACAGTCTCTTTTATTTCACACTATGTTAGTCTCTGCTTCCCAGCTTCTTGCAAGTGGTTCCTATTCTTTCTGTTTGATCATCTGCATCAATTGATATTTAGCTAAACTCTGACAACATTTACAGTCCTGCTCTTTTTGGATACCACAAAACGCTAATCATTTCTTCTTACTGGTCAGTTTGCACTGAGATTGCCATCTCCTTGTCCTTTGTCACTTGCAACTGTGTTCTTGTGCCACTTGTGGGTCTGTGTATCAAGATTTTCAATTAGTCTTAAAATGGTCCATTAATCATTTATACATTTATGAAAGAGGCTTCTTTATTTGCCTAGAGCATAAATATTTTAGATGTTACCCTTTTGGGGTTATTTTAATGGGTATTCTATCAGTTTTCTCTAGTTCTTTTAATGTTCAGTTATGCTGAATCACAGATATCATAGTTACCCATCGGTAAACACCTCCTTCCCTCAAATGGCTGGAACGAATGACAAATAAACTTAAAAAAAAAATCTAGAAAGCTTCATTTAAAAGGCATGAATCACAACATGGAGGCTTAGGTGAAAAGATCTATGTCCTTAACAGTGTAAACAGAAATGCTTTTCATGTGGCATTACGGTCATGAGTAACCTGCAACGTGGGGCAGGGTTGTAATAAAAATAGAAAGGTCCTCCATCACCACGTGTGCTGGTTTAGCATCGGCAGTGGGATTCATTGGGCAATAGTTTTAAATAAAAGCTCAAAAAGGTCAACCTTAATTCCTCCAGGCTTCACTGCCTACCTTTGTAATAATGTTCAGGGTTTTTTGATTGTCTTCCCCACCAGATTGAAATTTCTTCTTTGATCTAGGCAGTTGGTCATTTAGTATAAGGGACAAATGTAAATTGCTTGTTTACTTAAATTTTGCCTGTTGTTTGCTAGCATGCAGAATCTTGGGACTTATTTTTATTTTTATTCATTTATTTTTGGTACCTGGGATTGAACCCCAAGGTACTGAGATACATGCCCAGCCCTTTTTATTTGTACTTTGAGACAGGGTCTTGATAAGTTGTTGAGGCTGGTCTTGAACTTGTGATCCTCCAGCTTCAGCCTCCTGATTTTCTGGGACCACAGGTATGCACCATCATGCCTGAGTTTATTATTATTATTATTATTATTATTATTATTATTGCAATTTTAATGGTGGTGTAGTGGCACCACCCTGCCCCCATGGAAAATCTTAATTAAGCTTCTCCAGAGACCCCCCACTCCCAAAATAACTGTTCTTAGACTATCAACAAGAATTTCTGCAGCAGAGTTTTCAGGCTGGAGGTGTACTACAGAGGCAGGATGTGATAAGAAAGACCAATCCAAGGCCTCCACAGAGGCCTTTGTATTTCAATAGACAATAGTCAGGTCCTTTGGAGCCAGCAGGCTGGAGGAAGGCAAGGAGAACTCTCCAGGTCCTGGGTGCTGATTCTTGCAGAGAGTGTCCTTGATTGTATATCCACGTCTGGATTCCACTGTTCTGGAAAAAACTGCTTTTGTGTGGGCTGCTGCAGATTGTGAGCCTCTGAGCCCCGCCCCTACACGTTGGGTATAAAGTTTTGAAACTTTCTAAACTCAGGGTTAAGAGGCATGATTTGATGGAGGTGGAAAAACCCCCTTTTTGAACCTGGCTGCACACAGCCTTTATAAACATGCTTCCTTCTATTCCTCCGGGTCCAGCCTTGTCTGTCCCACTATAAGAGCACATGAAGTAATACAATATTTTTTGCCCAGACCTGGCTAACTAAATTTTAATTATTACTAAACAACTGAAATCAAATTTCCCAACTTAGAACACTGGGTAGATTTTTTACTTTTTTTTGTCTTAACTACGACCTACTTTTATTACATACTTCTTTTACTGTGTCATGAATTCAAGTTTTAATGTAGAAATATTTTTGTTCTTTTTAAGCCATTCCTGGTAATTTCAGGAGTTAGTGTAATGTTCTGGAAAGAACATCAGTCTGGGGGTTGAGCGACCTAGATTCTAACAGTCTCTGCCACTTACTGGTTCTGACTGAGAGAAATTCAATTCAAACTCCTCTAGTCTGAATTTCTTTATCTGTGGACTGAGGAGCTTGACACTGCTTGTCTGTAGGCTGTTTTCTAGAAGTCAATTACAAATAGCTTTCAGGCATTCCTGAGGGTCTTCATGCTTATGTGTAATTAATCTTATAATATGGTATTCAGTCTAGCACCTTAATTAGAATTTATGAGGACCTTTAAAAAAATCTTTATTATCTGCACATAATATGAAACTTGCAACAAATATGCTTTGTCAAATGGTATTTACTTCATCGTGTTTGTTGTATTCGCTGATGGCAGGCAGGAACAAGGGGTACTGGGATTATGCCTGTCATCTGGGAAAGAGTTTTTGAAATTGTCACCACTCAGATATTATTGAGGGTTATGGGTCTTTCTTAAATGGCCACACTGATTTCTTTTTCATAGTAAAGTATTGTGAACAGAATCCCTTTCTACAAATGGTATATGCAGTTATTAGCTATTCATTATTTATATAAAAGCATTATAAACATTTTGAATATTTGGGACTATAAATTTTGACGTAAATGGCACTTTTTCAAAAGCATGATTTTATGTGTTTGCAGGAGCATCTCTCCATAGAACATATTTTTTCTTCTGAAATAAATAGAGCAATTTGATTTTAATTTTATTCTATATGTGAACATTTGGAGAGAACCATTTTGTTAACAATTCAAATATGAACTGTAGCTTTAAATATGTCTATTTCAGCTAGTAAAAGATAAGCAGGACGATCTAGTGATATGAAGCAGCTTCCATAAGACTAAGAAATGGTCCTAATACCGCTGGTTATCGGTGACAGTTCTGCTCCCTCACATGTTGAAGTTGGAACATTAGAGAAGCAGCCCAGGCAAGCAGATATGGCAGGGTTTATTTAAAAAGGGGTAACAGACTTACCCCAGGAAGGAGAAGAGGGCCATAGCTGGTATCCTGGTATTCAAGAAGCAAGGTGTTCTGCCCTATTTATATGTCCTAGGCCTCCTTTATTCTCCTGCCCTCTTCCCCTTTCTCCCTACAGTGTATGTGACTAGGCCCAGGAGTGCTCAGTGGGATGGCCAAATGGTGGGAAACAGGTGGGCTGAAGGGGGAAGGGCAGGATGGAGCAGCCAAGGACACATTAATTATCAACTTTAATAACTCCCTGTAGGAGGGAGGGCAATTCCTGGGACTGGTTACCTTGGCAACAGGTGGGAGCAGGGAGAGATTCTTGATAAGGGTGGAGGAAGGCTCTGAAGGAATTACCATTTGAATCCTTCAGGGGACAGTCTCCAACTTGCTTGACTCACTCAAAATTGACCTCCTTGAGCTGACCTGACTTGATTTACCTATCTGTACTGACTGCCTGTCTCATTCTGGCTTCAGTCCATATTGGTTATTTCTGTTTTTTTTTTTTTTTTTGGTTTCCTTGCAAGCAGGCACAAACATATGCAAACACTTCTCTGTTTTCAATATCCTTGCTGATAAATCATTGGGAATGTCATGAAAGGAGTTCTCAGAGAAGGGGGTCCTCGACTCAGGATATGTGGGATCCTTGGAATTTGTGACAGAAATAAATTTCAGCATGCACCAGTCAGCTGAGACACAGACAGTTTTATTAAGAAAGCAGATACATTTTTAAGAGTTCGATATCTCACAGGAGAGACATCACTTGGGGCAGAGTAAGAAACACATTACCGGAGAATGCTGGCCATCTTGAGAGTGAGTTTTGGGGCTAAAGCAAAGAATATGCTTCAAGGGAGAATGAAGTCTATCTCCAGAGGAAGAAAGACCCACCCATTGGTGTGTGGCATTTATATTTATAAAAGGACAGTTGGTAGGGGCTGAACTAGAGTCAGGACAGAATGTAACACAATTTTGCACAGTTTTCTCTTTGCTTGCACTTTTGTACATTGTTTCTTTTGCAGGAAAGCACATAAACCAAGGGTACAGGCAAAGGAAAAGGTCTGGGTTGCTGAAGAATGCTTATTTTGCATTTTAAAGGTTCTTGGGTGTTTACTGTTTTCCAGGTGTTGGGCTCCTGGGGACTTCTCTTTTGAAACTCAGTCTCTCTTTTTCTCTATCCTCAAGTTGCTATCTCAAAACTAATTCTAATTACAAAACATATTTCAACTTTTAAACATATTTTCTTTCTTCTCGAGTTGTTATTAAAATGTTCCAAAATGATTTGTGATTTTAGTGGCCTCTTTTGTCTTCAGCTCCACCACAATTTATAAGAAGCCCCATGGACCAGGTGGTGTTGGAGGAGCATGCTGTAGAACTTCTTTGTGAAGCTGAAGGCCGCCCACCACCAGTTATCCTCTGGACCAAAGCAGGTATTAGCACTTCCATAAATGATTGTGGGAAGAAATGAGTACCTTCTCTTTCTGGAAAGTACAAAAAATAGTTTAATTATCACAAGTACATTGTGGACATCTAAACAGCACACTTTAAGTACAACACTATCTTAAATTTTCTGATGTTTTAAGTTTTGGTATTTGAATGTATGGCCTTCCTGAAATCATACTTTTACTCTGGGACATAGATTCTAGACTTTAAAAATAAAATTATTGGAAAGTTTAGTGTTGTTTTTTTTTTTAAATACCAAAAGCTAGCCCGCAAAATGTTAGAGATTTCTTTTGAATTAATCTTCAACTTGAATCCAAAAATTCTTTTAGTACAAAATGAAATCAGAAATGAAACAAAATGCTAAATGGAGCTCCAACTTATTAAACTTAAATGAAACTTTCAGAATAGAGCCGCTGTTCTTGAGGTGTGAGTAGCCTGGGTACAGGGCCTGGCAGGCAGGGTTCAGCCTCCCATCCAGAGGGACCAGGTACTCTTCAGGAACCTGAGAACATTGTACAACAAGATGCACAGTGGGCTGGATGAGAGATTGACCAAGACTCTCTGGGCTTGGAAATCTTAGCTTCTACATTAGTTAAAGTGCTAGGTTAAATTCAAAATATGTCTATGCATTTTGAAATTTTTGGATTAAAATTTCCGCTCTGTTCTTGCTCTGGGACTTGGAGAAGTAGACAACAGTGCTTACAAGGTGGACTTTGGAGCCCTAAAGCCTAGATTCATCTCTACTCCCTCATTTACTAGTTGCATGAATTTAGCAAGTAAATTAACCATTGTTTATTAGCGTACTCTCAACTATGTGCTGGGGGTGATGAAATGTACTACATCATCAGACGGTTGTAAGAATTGATCTGACTATGCTTAAAATTTTAGATATTTGGAACAAGTAGCTGCCAACCTGTGTGCACACTCAATAAAGTTAGCTATTGCTTTTTCTAACTGTAACAAGACATCAGTAAGTTTTTACTGAAATAGTTGAGAATCACAACCCTATTTAATTGCTAGTGACCATGAGGAATAAAGTGTTGAGAAGGATCCAGAAGCTCAGTGTAAGCTCAAAGGTAAGAAGTACAGTGGTGGCTTGGGGTGTGGCTCTGAGGGTTATCAGCAGGAGTGTCACAAAAATACCACATTTGGTATGCTGCCTAAGCATTTTAAGTATTCTTTTCCCATAATCCTTTTATATTCTCAATATTGTATACATTTGATGAACCAATGTTAGAGAGGTATTTGAAAATTATATTAGTATTCAGACTCGTTCTGAAATTTCCATTCTAATTGTGGTTAAAACTGAGGAGTCAAGCAGGTAGGTGAGGGGATTCATAAAGAGGCCAAGCTATTTTCCTGGTGGGAGATGATAAATCCTTGCAATACAGTGATACTGCCTGCGGATTATCGGTGACGAGTTCTCCTCCCCCACATGTTGAAGTTTGAACATTAGAGAAGCAGGCTGAGGCAAGCATAAAAGCAGGGTTTATTTAAAAAGGGGTAACATAGACTTCTCCCAGGATGGAGAAGGGGGCTATACCTGGTATCCCCAGAAGCAAGGTGTTCTGCCCTATTTATAAGTCCTAGGCTTCCTTTATTTCCTGCCCTCTTCCCCTCATCTTTCTCCCTACAGTGTATGTGACTAGGCCCAGGAGTGCTCGGTGGGATGGCCAAAAGGTGGGAAACAGGTGGGCTGAAGGGGGAAGGGCAGGATGGAGCAGCCAAGGACACATTAATTAACAACTTTAATAACTCCCTGTAGAAGGGAGGGACAATTCCTGGGACTGGTTACCTTGGCAACAGGTTCTTCATAAGGGTGGAGGAAGGGCTCTGAAGGAATTAACATTTGAATCCTTCAGGGGACAGTCTCCAACTTGCTGGACTCACTCAAAATTGGCCTCCTTGATCTGACCTGACTCAATTTACCTATTTATACTGACTGCCTAATTCTGGCTTCAACGGTGGCGGAGGTTGGGGGAGGTCAGGACAAGGCTCATGCCATATTTTGGGGAATGTGATACAGAAAGGAGCCATCCTAGTTCACACCCCAAGGATTTCCTGAAAGAAGGATCTCAGCCTTTATTAGGACAGTCATGCAGTTCTGGCCTTTCGCTCCTTGAGTCATACAAATGCAATACAGAGTACTTGCTTTTCCTCTTTGCAGGAAGACGGCTCCCTGTGGAAGGCCGACATACAGTTCTTTCCTCTGGCACTCTGAGAATTGACCGTGTAGCACAACACGATGAAGGTCAATATGAATGCCAAGCAGTCAGTCCACTGGGGGTGAGAAAGGTGTCTGTCCACCTGACCGTAAAGCCCAAAGGTAATAAGTGCCAAGATTCATTTTCACATCCTAAAGAGATTCTCTCTTCCCATGTTTTCAAAACACCCAGCAGAAACCCCATTACTTAAACAATTTTTTTTTTTTTTAGGATCTAAGAAATCAATAATTTCATACTTTTCTTCTTCTGTAGAACTTCTCTTTCTACATTAAAATTTTATTTTTATTAATAGTAATTGCAATCATGTTTTCTTTAAAAGTCATTTCATGGGGCTGAGGTTGTTGGCTCACATATATAGAGACTAATTTACATTTTCTGCACTCTTCGCATCTTGATATAATTTCCTAAGTTTCTCTACAAGTCCTGCATAATTTGTTTTGATGTAGTAGTTCTAAATTCAGAGGTAACACATATTTAGATAAGAACATATGATAAGTAGAAACAAAGTTTAGCCCTATATAGCAATGTAAGCATAAAAAGAAACATGAGTAGTGCCAAACTGTTCACAATAAACATGAACACATGAGTATATCAAGTTACTACTATGTATTGATGTATTGTCTATTATTAATTATTTTACCCCTCTATTTTAGACATTAAATGCTTTTTTTTTGGTACTAGGATTGAACCCAGAGGTACTTAGCCACTGAACCACATCTCCAACCCACATTTTTTTTTTTCTGAGACAGTCTCATTAAGTTGCTTAGGACCTCCCTAAGTTGCTGAGACTTGACTTTGAACTTGTGATCCTCCTGCCTTCACTTCCTGAGCTGCTGGTATTATAGGAGTGCAACACCACGCCCAGCTTAAATGTTCATTTTTAAATGAAATTGAGATGAAAGGAGAAGTTAGCATTGGCATCCCAATGTGCAAATAGCAACTCAAATGAGTGGGAGGCTTTGAAATACAATTATGGAAAGATGAAGGGATATGAAATGCCTCTGGCGAACCCATTTCTGTCTAAGAGTAAATATCGAAAACTGCTCTGAAGAATATTCCAAACTGGTTTTGAACTGATTTTCAACTAAAGACCATCCACCAGAAGTTTTTGGATCAATGTTTGAAAAAAATGTAAGTGATATTAAATGAACAAATATTAATCAAATAAGATATAATATGCAGATGCATATTGATTGACATATTGATATTGATATCGATTTACAATGATTGATCTTCCTTTTGCCCCATTTTCACATCTTTCAGTTGTCCGTCTCCTGTCAGCCTTCACATCTCAATATGGAAGCCACTGATCTTCCCTAAGGAGGTTTCTTCCACTCTCTGAGGTGTCCCTGTTGAATTGAGCATTAGAGTATACCATTTAGTCTAACCAAATACTGCTAGAATATGCCATTTATTAATCTAATTAGAGTATATCATCGGACACATGTAGAAGTATTTGATACATCCATCAAATATCCATAGCCCAGAAAATATTATGAGCAATATTCATGAATGTGGAAGTAAACAAACAAGTGTTTTAAAGAATAGAGGTATAAGTGTTGTAGCAGATTATGTGAAGGGTATGAATAGCAAGGCCCAAGTGGAAGGAAGTCGTTTGAACAGTTGGTTGTATTAGACCTGGAATAGGTCTTGATTTCATGCTACGTAACTATTGAGTCTTGATCAGATCCATGTTTTAGAATATAAGTCAACCCAAAGTGAACAGGAAAGGTTCTAGTGAAGAAACCCTAGAAACTAGTAAGAAACTAGTCACTTGACCTGAACTGGGATCACAACAGTGGGAAGAGTGAGTGAATTCAAGAAAAAATTATGACAGATGGAACCATTTTATCTATGAGATTATAAAGAGCATTTTTTCCCTTCTTTCCTTCTTTTTTAAAAATATTTTTTACTTGTAGATGGACCTTTATTTATTTAATTATTCATTTATTTTTAAGTGGTGCTGAGGATCAAACCCAGTGCCTCACTCATGCTAGGCAAGTGCTCTACCACTGAGCCACAACCCCAGTCCTTTTGCCTTCTTTTCCAATCCCTGAAGCAATTTAAATATATCGTACTGTGATGAAGGATCCAATAAAGATTGGGGGGGAGCAAAACAAATGCATCAGGAGATGCCATTTAGAGAAAGTGGTGGAAGTAACTGTAAGGACTTGATATTTGAGCAGAGACTTGGGTGAAGTAAGATTTAACATGTTTGCTAAGGGATGAATAGAGTTTAGTCCAAAGATTGTACGAGGAAACACATCACAGATGGACGCAAAGAAGAGTGACATCTTTGAGAAGAGACAGAATATCGTATGTTTCAAAGTCCTGGGAAAAGAGCAGTGTTTCTGTAATTTAGTGAGCAAAAGAGAGAGTGTCTCTGGATGAGTCTGGGGATGTGGGTAAAAGAAGGATGGGTTATTCAAGAAAAAATTAAGAGAAGTAGATACCACTGATGCCTTAGAGACAGGGGCTGAAATTAGGCACTCAAAGTCTGCTAGCTTCTGTTCCTAGAATTTGGGGCAAAACCAAGCATTTATTTTTAGACATGCTTGGTATAAATCTATTTTCCAGTGAAGATATTGAATTATCAGTGGGGAATAGAAATCTGTATTTCAAAATAGAGGCCTTGGCTAGAATGTACGTGTGGGAATCACTGCAATTGGGTAATGTTTAAAAAATTGGCAGAGAAGGAGGAGAGATTGAAGAAGTGGAGCCCTAAGTAATTTCCTGTCTTGAGAGCTGAATAAAGGAGGAAATGTCAAATCCTGCACAAGAGGGAGAAGTGGTCTTAGAAGTGTGAAGAAGTCAAGTCATGACATATAAGCCCTGAGAAATGTTCAGGAAAGCTCTGTGGACGGCTCATCACGGGAAGGAGAGTGCAAACGGATACAAATGGGCAAAATCCTTTTGTGAGGTGCAAGTTATCCGAGCAGTTAGCAAGAACCCAGGCTGCATAAATTATAGTTAATTAGAATGGGGCTTCTGGCTGTCAAAGGAATAGAATCTCTGAAAAATTCTGTTATCAAATTAAAAAAAAAATATTTCCTACATTAAAAATGTGATTTATTATACTGCATAACTAGGCTGGCAGAAAGTAAGTTGAAGTTATTTCAACCAAAAAGAAATTAAAAAAAAAAAGTTGGCTGATCCAAAATCAGAATGTTGAGAAGTATATGTGCACAAAAGGAAAGGTGACACAAATAGGCCATTGCCTGTCATGACTGCAGCATAGACAGGGAGATTTGGAGGAGTGGCAAGGTGGTGAATGCAAACGGTCACAGCCTTCTGAACGAGGCAGGCGAGCTAGTGTGGACAACAGAGGGCTCACAAGAGAAGCTAACACAGACCCATATGGAGAAAAGCATTATGTTTAGGACTTGAATTTGCCTAAGATTGAGTACATCAAATCAACAAAGGGTACGACACACCCAAGAGAATAAACAATGCAAACATAAGAATGAGTAATGAGTAATTTTATCAATAAATAGATAAGCTTAAGGATTTTATGAATTAGAATAAAAAGATCTGTTATAATGACATCTGAAACATTTAAGAAAATAAAATTTATCATAAAAATGAGGAGACAGAGGCTGGGGATGTGGCTCAAGTGATAGCGCGCTCGTCTGGCATGCGTGCGGCCCAGGTTCGATCCTCAGCACCACATACAAACAAAGATGTTGTGTCCACCGATAACTAAAAAATAAATGTTAAAATTCTCTCTCTCTCTCTTAAAAAAATGAGGAGACAACTGGAAAGTAACAAACATGAAAGAGTTAAGATAACACAAGTTTTCTCAATAAAAGACAACATCATGAAAAAAATTTTAAATATATGTTAAGTAGCAAATTAGGCATGCTTAAGGGGAAAAAAATCAGTGAACTAGATTGAAAGTGTAAGATATACAAACAAACTGAAAACACACAGAGGACAGAAATGGATGTTCTCAGTCTCAAGATAGTAGAAAGGGAAGGTAGACAATGTTGGAGAGCTTTTAGCCAACATAACTAGAACCAAGAAAACATAAATCCAGGCTAGGATGAAGCAGTATAGATTAAGCAGAATAAATGACATATTGCTAAATATGAATAATTTACATTGCTGTCAGCAGCAATAGGTGTCAGACGATGTTGGAACCAAGTCTTCAAAGTGTTTCAAGAAAAGTAACTGTAAATTTAGAATTGTAAAAGTATCAAATCTTCCAACAATAGGAATTAAGGACATTATGAGAAAAAAGTTCTGAATGATCTCAACAGAAAATATCTAACAGAACTTATAGACATTACTAGGTTAATGGAGGATTGATTATCATCAGATGCAGAGAAAAGTTTGATTAAATTTGCCATCTCTTCATTGTTTAGAAAAAATATATTAGCAATATAAAAGTGAACAAATAAAAACTCTTTTTATGAAAAAAGAGACCATAGGAAAGGATGCTTTTCAAGGTGAAATGTTAAAAATATTCCCTTTAAACTTAGAAAGTAGACTGTATTTGTCTAATGTTATAAGGGAATATCTTAGCCTGTACAAAAGGGCAAGAAATAACAGCAAATCTTAGAAATTTAGAAGGAATACAAACATTTTATTACTTATATGTAATAGAACTTTTTCTTATACACAATCCAAAAGTAGCTACAGATATACTATAAAATAGGGGTTGAGTAAGATTATTAAATCTAATGTCAAGTACAAACTGTTTTCTATTCTATGTGCCAGTGACAAGCAGGATGCTTAATTTTATTATAAAAAATGATACTCCTTAAAATAGCAAGAAAGTGTAAGTTAGTTAAAAATAAATCTAACAAAAGATGTGCAAGAACCATGTGGAAAAAGGATAAAATGTCAGTACAAGAAATTGAAGAAGACAGACTTACTATTGCAAAAAATGTTAATTTTTCCAATATTAATTTATAGCTCAATGCAATTCCAGATAAAATCCTAAAAGAGTTCTTGGTGGGAGATGAAGGGATGATTCTAAAATGCAGATGAAAAAAGAAAGATCCAAGAATAACTAAGATTATTATATATCTATTAGAAATTACATATTTTACTACTGGCCCAGAGATGACTAGACCAATTGAGCAGACGTCAATTCAATTGATGGCAGCAGTGGTGTTGTGCATGACTATAGAAACTAGGTATCCTCAGTGAATTGTTCTGGTTGTTCACAGGGAAGACAAAAGTATGTCCTCACTCCACCCTATATCCCCAAATCAATTCCAGATTAAAAAATGACTCTAAAATCTAAAACAGATATTTAACTCTTTTTGAATAACAACTAAAATTTATCTGCAAAACAAATTATAACCCTCTTAGCATAAAAGAAAAGATTAATGTTCAGACCTTTGATTCATAAGTCACAAAGAGAAGATTTTGGCAACATATTTAACTAACAAGTGTTCTTTGATATCTGAAATATACAAAGAACTCCCTAAATCAGTAAGAATATAAATTAAGGAAAAAAAATTTAAAAATGAGCAAAGATAGTACAATTTAGGAAAAAAATGTTAATTTTCTATACTTTCAGGGGAATACTGTAGATGTATAAGGTGAAATTCTTTTTAATTTTAAAGGGAACCTTTCATCTTGAAAAATGCCCTTTCTTACAGTTTTTATGTTTTGGGGGAGGGCTATTGGGGAGTGAATCCAAGGGCGCTTAACTACTGAGCCACATCCCCAGCCCCTTTTGTATTTTATTTAGAGACAGGGTTACACTGAGTTATTTAGGGCCTTGCTAAATTGCTGAAGCTGGCTTTGATCTTGAAATCCTCCCTTCTCAGCCTCCTGAGCTTCTGGGATTACACACCTAGCTATTTCCTAAAGTTTTTTTTTTTTTTTTTTTTTTTTGCAGAAAAGACTTAGAAGTCTACATGAAGTCAAATGAGGAAATGAAAGGGCAGTAGAGAAAAGAGTTCTGCTCTAGGGTGTGGAATTAGATATTTCCAAGATATTATAAGCAGTGGCACAGTCCATGGTAATGAGAAGCTGTGTGACAGGAGGTCAAAGTGGCTGGAGATAAAGGAAGTCAAATAATGAGGCTAGGATGTGAGGTTTAGATGCGTGAAGTTCCTGGCTGAATCAGTTTCCCTGGGATCCTTAAGCAATGTGCACTGTTGTTGAATATTATTTCCACGTATGTTCATGTCATTGATTAATTTTATTTAAACCTGTAATTTTGAGATAATTGTACAATGACATTCAATTGCAAGAAATAACACAAAAGATCCCATTTGTCCTTTTCTAGCAGTGACATCTTTCAAAACAATATCACAACCAGGATATTGACATCAGTATATCAAGATACAGTTTCTCTCCCTGCAAGAATCGCCTATGTTGTCCTTCTCAAAACCACACCCCTCTCCCGCCCATTTTCTTGCCCTCTCACATTTCTCACCTCCCAAAACCCTGACAAGTACCAATGTGTTCTCCAATTCTATAATTTTGTCGTTTCAAGAATTTTATGTGAGCTGGGTGCAGTGGTGCATGCAGCAGCAACTTCGGAGGCTGAAACGGGAGGATTACAAGTTGAAAGCCAGCCTCAGCAGCTTAGGGAAGCCCTAAGCAATTTAATGAGTCTCTGTCTCAAAATAAAAAAATAAAAGGAGGTAGGGAAGTGGCTTAATGGTTAAGTACACCTGTATTCGATTCCTGGTACCAAAAAGAAAAAAAGAAAAAAAAAAGAATTTTATATAAACAAAATCATAGAGTACATAATCTTTTTGGATTGGCTCTTTACTTAGCATAATTATCTAGAGGTTCATTCAGAATGCATATATATATCAGTATTTTGTCCTTTGTGTTGTTCTGTAGTAGAACTCCAAGGCATGGATAATTTGCTATTTGTTTTATCATTCACTTGTTGAAGGACATCTGGGTTGTTTCCAGCTTTGGGCTATCATAAGTAAAAGTGCTGTAAAGATCCATGTACAGGTTTTTATGTGAATTTAAATTTTTAATTACTCAGGGATAGGTGCCTAAGAGAGCAATTGCTGTATTATTTGGTAGTTGGCATGTTTACATTTTAAAAAATAAATTCAAAATCCTTTGCAGAATGGCTATACTATTTTATAACCTCACCCGTGGTATGTAATCTAATTTCTTTACATCCTTGCCAATGACTTCTGTTCCTGTTATATATATATATATATATATATATATATATATATATATATATATATATATATATATATATATATATTTT
>NW_026000093.1:4445452-4469600 GCF_001458135.2 Marmota marmota marmota | reverse complement strand
TTTTTTTTTTTTTTTTTTTTTTTTTTTTTTTTTTTTTGGTATCAGGAATTGAACCCAGGGGCATTTAACCACTGAGCCACAACCCCAGCCTTTTATAATTTTTCTTTTGAGACAGGGTCTTGCCAAATGGCTCAGGGGCTCATTGAGTTGCTGAGGCTGGTTTTGAACTGAAAATTCTCCTGCCTCAGCCTCCGGAGCTGCTGGGATTATAGGCACGCATCACCGTAGCTGGCTCTGAAAGCTTTTTCTAAACCATGAGTGAGTTGAATATAGTCAAACACATTTTATGTATTGATTGATATCCTGTGGTTTTTATTCTTTAGCTGTTAAAATGGCAAGTTATATAGGTATATCGACTGATTTCAAATATTGAATCAGCATTGTGTCGCAGGATTAAACCTTAATTGGCCATGGTGTATAAACCTTTTAATATTGATGAATTCTATTTACCAATACTTTGTTGATGATTTCTGTGTACATGTTCATGAGAGGTATTGGTCTGTAGTTTTTTTGTTTGCTGCTGTTGTTGTTTGGTACTGTCTCTATCTGATTTGGATGTTAGGGTCGGCCTCCTACAGTGAGTCAAAAAGTATTGCCTTCCTTTCTATTTTATGCAAGGAATCATATAGAGTCGTCATAATATATTTTAAAATCATTTAGTAGAATTCTCTAGCAAAATGATTTTCATTCTTTCCTTGAGATTCCTTTTTTGAGGGAAGGTTTTTCCCCATATTTTTACTGGTGCATTATAGTTGTCAATAATGGTGGGACTTATTGTTATTTATTCATACATGCACACAACATAACAATAAAATTTGGCCAAAATCATCCCCCCTATTTCCCTATTTCTTCCCTCTTCTGGTCCTTTACTGATCTTCCTTCAATTTTCATGAGATTCCTCTACCCCCACTCACCTTTCTTTTCCTTTTTCCTCTCTAGTTCCATATATGAGAGAAAATATATGACCCTTGACTTTCTGAGTTTGGCTTATAATATAGTGATCTGAAGTTCCATCCATTTTCCTGCAAGTGACATAATTTCATTTTTCTTTATGGCTGAATAAGACTCTATTGTGTACATATACTACATTTTGTTTATCCATTTATCCATTTTTGATGGACAGCAGTTTGGCTATTATGAATTGTACTGTTATAAACATGGAGATCTCTCTCTCTCTCTCTCTATATATATATTTATATATATTATATATATATATATATATATTATGTTGACTTTAATATTTTAGGATTAATACCAAGGCGTGCTATATGATGGTTCTCATGCCTAGTCATCTGAGGAAACTCCATACTGATTTCCATAGTGTTTGTACTAATTTACCATGCCACCAACAGGGTAAAGTGTCCCTTTTTCTCCACATCCTCTTCAGCATTTATCGTTGCTTGCATTCTTGATGATTGCCATTTCTGACTGGAGTGAGATGAAATCTCAGCGTAATTTTTGATTTTCATTTTTTGGGGAGGAGGAGTTTTTAAAGATTGTAAATCCAATTTCCTTGCTCATTGTGGGAGCTATTTTAATCATCTAGTTCCTATTAATTGAGTTGAGACGGTCTGTTCTTTCTGAGGGAAAAAGATTTCTACTTTGAAAAGGCATCCTTTTACATTAGCCAGAAATAAAATTTGATGTTAACTGTTGGGCTGGGGATGTGGCTCAAGCAGTAATGCGCTCGCCTGGCATGCGCGGGGCGCTGGGTTGGATCCTCAGTACCACATAAAAATAAAAGATGATGTTTCCACCGAAAACTAAAAAATAAATATTGAAAAAAAAAGCTTGTTCTCTCTCTCTCTCTCTTTAAAAAAAAATGATGTTAACTGTATAGCTTGCCTTTAGGCTTACCAAAAGATATTGAGAAAGAATAATGAAAACCCTTGCACCCACTCCTCAGCTGAAGAAATAAAGCATTGCGAATATGGTTAACACTTGTGTGCTTTCCTCTTCTTTTATTCCTGCTCTGTCCTCTGTCCTAATTATCACCAGCCTGGGTTTGGTGTTTATTATTCTCCTAGATGACCAAGTAAATTGACTTTTTAAAACTAATGTGGACAACCAATTTAGCATTTATATTTATACTGTTTGATGGGGTTGGCACATATTGACTAAAATGATACCGACAGGATGTTATCTTGGCGCATTCCTACAGCTCTCCCAGTGTTTACTCGACTTCCTCAGGATGCAAAGGTAGATGTTGGGAAGAATATAAACATTTCATGTCATGCTCAAGGAGAACCGCAGCCTATAATTACTTGGAATAAGGTAAGATCTCAACTAAAGCTTCTGTAATATCAAAAACATCGACAGGTGTATGGACCCACTGAAACCCAGACGATGATTCTCATATGGATTTATTACTGTTGTGATTTTTGCTAGCAGGCAATACTTTTCATGCTGTAGCAGGTTTATTTCTTGATTCTTCTTTTTTTAAGTGACTGAATCTGATTTTGGCTCAAGGTTTTGATAAAAATTTTGTCCTTCCTCATTTGCTTGGTGATAAAAACTTCATAAGCGTAACTAAATTCCTTGAAGAAAAAATCACTTTGCCACATATAAATTAAGAGTTTTCGTGGCTAGCGAGAAACCATCATAAATTAATAACTCAGAAATGCATTAAAACTAGGTCGTTAGCTGAAAACAAGAAAGGAATAAAAAAACCTGATATTAAAGGGACATGTCAAAAAAAAAAGTACTTCTAAAGGTTGAAAACCTGAATGGCTTTAAAGAAATAATAGGTCTTTATTTATATATCTTATTTCTTTTGGTTCTTTGAGCTATAGTCTTTCAACACAATTGCTTCTTCCATTTTAAGTTTTCCATCACAATGAAATGATTGGTCTCAGATTTCAATGTTCTTAACAAAATCAATGAATGTGCACACACTTGAATGACAGGTTTTATGGAAAAGTGTGACAAAATGTGAAATTTGTGAAAGATCACAGAACTGTGTTTACTAAAACCACTTAGTTTATTTTTGTTTGTATCATATGGCAACAAAGCCACCTATTTTTGCTAGTTCTCTTCTTTTGTACTGTAGCCGAGCATCTCGTGAGGTTCTTTATGAAGAGTAAGTTCGGTGCCTCCAATTGAGCCTGTGTCCTCTCACATAGTCTTGAGTATTGTTTTGTGAGCCAGAAATCTCACTATGTTCCCTGGCCTGGGAATATAGCAACACCTCTGCCTCAGCCTCCTGGTAGCTGGGTCTCCAGGCATGTGCCACTATGCCAGTGTAAACTCTTTTTTTATTTAATACTATCTATCCAAATGCTTTAATACTAACAGAAGAACTGTGGAAAATATATATTTTTTGGCAGTATAAAGCCTTATCTGACATTCTACTAAATGCTTCATTATCTAACTATACCAGCAAAATATCTCAAAGTCCACCTTTTGGAAGGTAGGTTCTAATCACGTATTGATGGGGTGCTACTGTATGCCAGTCATTTTACATATACTATCCCATTTCATCTTCATAACAATCTTCCTCAGTTCAAAAGTTTGGAAAGGGTATGAGTTAGGATACCTTTCAAATAAGTAGATAAGGGATTTATTGGAAAGCTATCTGATTGCTCATGCTCTAAGCAAAAAGCACAGAGCTGGGAGTTCTGGTACTAAGTGAGAAGAAGGGAGGGGAAAAGAGTGAATTTGGAAAGAAGATGCAATGGTGGTCCAGCCAAAAGAAGGGAAGGGGAAAGACTACCGGGGCCCCGCACCTAGGCATCTGATCTCCTCAGATGTGGCCCGTGTATGACTCTTTCCAGCTGCTCTTCCATCAAGTAGGTCCTGTCCTCTCTTCTACTTCCTGTCACTGCCTAGCCTGAGTTACCATCTGCCTGTCACCTTGGACTTGTTTCCTAGCATTGTCCCAAAATAGCTGCACAAATCTGAAAACATATAAGACATTCTCAGACTCTCACCTTTATGGTTACTCTCTGGCCCATTGGCCATTACTGGAGTAAGAATTCTTTAAAAAAAAAAAAAATCTCTCTTGTCTTTAGTTTCATGAGAGTCTTTTGGAGAGGGGCAAGATAATGGTATCTCTATTACAATCTCTGAAAGCCATTTTTTTTCTTTTTAAAATTAACATCATAATGATGATGGACATTTAAAAATAAAATTCCTTATCTTATTTTTTTGGGTACTCAAATCACTGAACCACATCCCCAGCCTATTTTGTATTTTATTTAGAGACAAGGTCTCACTGAGTTGCTTAGCACCTTGATTTTGCTGAGGCTGGCTTTGAACTCATGATCCTCCTGCCTCAGCCTCCTGAGCTGTTGGGATTATAGGAGTGTGCTACCACATCTGGCAATAAATTCTTAATAATTAGTAGAGAATGCACTTTAATAGTAGTTTATATAAAATTAGTTACTTGTATCTTCTTAAAGTATATTTTTTGAACTGGGAAATACAGTTATCTATATACCAGTGTAGCTACACAAAATGTGTCTAGGGAAGTCAAAAATAAGGAAACATTTTGATGTTTTCAGGTGGTGGATTTTTGAGCATTTTTCTCCTTAAAATCGTGTTCTTATTTTTATTGTCAGAATTGTCTTTTAGAAGTAAGCAGGTTGTTAATACTTTGTTTACATCCATCTATTGAGTGATGGTTTTAAGAAAATCACATGCTAAATAATACACGACTGAACTTATGAGTGTCATATTTATTTTAATTAGAAGACAAAACAGCACTTCTTGGGAATCTCTTTCTTTCTTCTCATTGTTCGATTTATTTGATACCTCCTATAGTGCTTGATACATGGCAGGCACTCAGTAGATATTTGTTGAACAAATGCAGACTACATCGAATGAAGTGTAAATATTTACTTTTTAAGGACCCACGCTTTCTCCCAATGACAACCCTTTTTTACTCGGTAGGCAGGTATACAGATTACTGAGAGTGGTAAATTCCATATTGACAGTGGAGGCACACTGACCATCTACGACGCAGGCCAGGCTGACCAAGGAAGATACGAATGTCTGGCTCGGAATTCATTTGGCCTTGTTGTGGCAAACATGTTTCTTACAGTCACTGGTAGGTATTTAGAGATCCATTTATAACAACCAAATAAATGTGTTTGAACAGCTTCTTGTAATCCTGGTTCATCTTATTACTCCTGTTCCTTTTTGCATTCTTTCTACCCAAATGTGTTAAAAATCAAATTAAAGCTATCTTATTATTTTAAAGTTTAAACTCTGTTAGTGAATATGAAACAAAAACCATTATGCCAAAGGAACATAACCAGCAGGGATTTGCCATTGTGTCTCATGTTATCTTGGAAGTTGGCAATTATAGAATGTAAGATGTACTCATTGCCAAAATGTGGAGCGAAAGATTGAAGCATAACATGGAATTTAATGTGTCTGTTACTCTGGCCTAGTATATCCTAGATTAAAATAAAAAGTTAACCAAATGGCTAAGTAAGCTTTGCTACCATCATATGTCTGGAAGCATTTATTACTGGCCAAAACAAGTGGTATTGCTTTCTGCATTTTGTCATCAGCCTGGTTAAATAGGCTTGCCATAACCTTTTGCTGGTTGATTTTATATCATGTTTTTAAAAAATTGCTTGTTATAGCTTTATAAAAAAATAAAATACCCCCCTTTCATTGGTTCAGTTCAAATTGGAAGTGAGAGAGAATACTTGTAGGCTAATTTGAGTGCAGGAAACTGGAGGCTCAGATGTGGTTATGCAAATGGAAACAAACTGTGATGAAGGAGTTTGGAATGTTCTCTGCAAAGAGGAAGCAATGCAGAGAAACACGGCATGTCTTCTTGTAGGAGTTGACATCCAAGTTTTTTTCTTTCTTTGAAAGTGGGTTTAGGAACTTTTGCTGTACTGAAAAATAGTGGTTAAAATAAAAACTTCAGTTATAAGTTGCTACAGTGCTGTTTTGGGCTTTGTCAATCATTCAATTTCCTTATAAATGGGCCAATTTCATAAATATGGTTTTGCATTTATTTCCCTCTTTTTTTCCTAGCCCTTATGGGTGTACAAGAGAGATTGGGTAACCCTTTCATTCTAAATATAAGCCTGATTAAAAAGAGATTATCAAATCCTATCCTTAAATATGTTTCTATTTTTCTATTAAATCAGTAGTCTCATATCCTTCCACTAAAATATTCTTTTGAGATATTAAATTTCTGAGCATTTCATCTGTCTGAATACTGTATGCAAAACATATATTTTTATTAGTGACACATTAGTTTTCATGAATTTATTATATTGTATGGTAAAAATGTACTAACTATAGAATATTATTTTGAAAATTGTAAAAAATGTAATTTAGTAACCAAAAACCATTTAGTCTAACAGAGAAAGAAATTCTTTATTGTTTATAGTTTCTGAATGCTACAAAATCTTAGTCTCACTCTGATGTTATTCTCTATGAGTTCATGTTTTTCCTGATTTAAAATCTTTGGAAGTTGTATTTCTTATGAATTTATGGAGTTTTCTTTCTGCTCTTCAACTATTTACAAGACCCGAAAAAAGAATGTCCTTGAGATATTTTGGAAAAGAGCCATCATAGCATTTAAAGTAACATTGCTATCTTCACAGATGTTAGAAATCTATCCATTAAACAAACAAACATTTTTCTCTATCTGTCTCTGTTTTGCTTCATCACACATACAAAAGACTCTAATTGCAGTGAAAAAGCATTTTAGAATCTCTAAAATAAGAATTGCAGTTAATTGACAGAAATTTAACTAAGCATCATTTAATATATTTATAGTTACATATGCATATTTCATATAACTATCATTTAATATATAGTACATATTTTAATTTATATAATAATATATTATATATAATTATCCATGATTTATGTAAAATGATGGTTAATTAGAACATCATTTAATATGTACATATACTTTATATATGTACATGTGTATGTGTGTTTCAGTCAGTTTTTCACACTGTGATCAAAAGAAATAACAAGAACAATTTTAGGGAAGGAATAGTTTATCTGGGGCTCATGATTTCAGAGGTCTCAGTCCATAGATGGTTGGCTCCTTTGCTCTGGGCCCAAGGTGTGGCAGAACATCATGGTAGAAGAGTATGGTAGAGGAAAGCAGCTTAGGACATGGTCACCAAGGACAAATATACACCCTGAAAGTACAACCCAAAGATCCACCTCCTCTAGCCACACCTACCTGCCTATGGCTACCACCAAGCTAATACCTATCAGGGGATTAATACATTGATCAAGTTAAAACTCTTATAACCCAATCCCTTCACCTTTAAACTTTCTTGCATTTTCTCACACATAAGCTTTTAGGGAACACCAAATATCTAAACCATACACACACACACACACACACAGTAAATTATTCAGATTAAAATGTGTTAATTAATCTATCAGATTTTAAAACAGCAATAAGTAACATTCATCAATATTCTGTTCTACTGTGCAAAAAAATTTAAAAAAAATTAAAAACCCAGAAAATCAGGTTATAGGAGTATAATAACACAATACAAAAGAAGTCGTTGTACCAATATATATGTATATGTTTTGCTCTGGGGACATATATATGAGGGAAAATTAATTTGGGTCTGCTTTTCATAACACATAAATTTCATGATAGTATTCTTTTGTATATAGGGAAGACATGATAAAATAATATAAATTTAAATTTTAATAAATTTAAGACAAGGAGTATGTGTTTGCTTACAAAATCCAAATTAGGCTGGGGGTGATGACACATACCTGTAATATCAGTGTCTTGGGAGGCTGAGGCAGGAGGATCACAAGTTCAAAGCTAGTCTCAGAAACTTAGCAAGGCCTGGAGCAACTTAGAGTGTCCCTGTCTCTAAATAAAAAAACACTAAAAAGGGCTGGGAATGTGGTTCAGTATTTAAGGGCACTTGGGTTCAATCCCTTGTACAAAAAACAAAACAAATAAACCCCCAATTATCAAAAGAAGGGAAACATATAACATAGAATATACTGATAAAGCATTTTATAGCTTAGACCCTCTCATTTGTAATGAAAAGGAAAAATGCATGCATTGTAGATTTGTCCAGTCTTGCTTCCCCCACTTAACAGTTATGAAATGCTGGAACTCTGCTGTGTAAAAAGTGATACAGAGTATCACATGTTTTGAGTTTCTATTCAAGATTGGGGAAAATAGCCATAAGAAGTAATCCCAAATGATGAAAAGTACACAATAACATTCTAGACGTTATTTATAAAATGTGAATGTTACAGACTGATGTCCACAGCAAGGTATTTATTAATTGTTTTATGATACTGGAGCTTGAACCAATGGCCTTATGCTTGCTAAACAAGCACTCTATTCTGAGCTATACCCCCATCCCTTTTTAAATTTATTTTATTTTTTATTTTGAGATAGTGTCCCACTAAGTTGCTGAGGCTGTTATTGATTCTGAGCCTCTTGTAGTTGAGTTACAGGTGTATGCTACCAAGACCATAGTAGGGCATTTATGATAGCAAACAAACAAAAAACAGAGAGGGAAAGTTTCCATGGTTGAAATTTTTCAGGAAATTCATTTTTCCCCTTAAGATTTAATAGTTTTTTAAAAAATATTTATTATTTGTGTATTATGTATGTATTATTAGTTTTAGGTGGATATATTAGTTTGTTTTTATGTGGTGCTAAGGATCAAACCCAGTGCCTCATGCATGCTAGGTGAGCATTCTACCACTGAGCCACCACCCCAGCCCCAAGATTTAATAGTTTTTTAAAAAATAATTTAAACAGATTTGGGTAACCTGTAAAGCTAATACGGTATTTTCTAGAACCTTGTTGTTTAGGATGTCCTCAGATACTTATACTGGCAAATATTATTGTGTTGGCACACTTCTTTTTTCTTTGCCTAGATAATATTTGGCATCTGAGTGCTACTCATTTTATTTTAGACCCAAAGGGGAAAAAAAAGTCTTCTGTTCAAGAGCAGTTTACTTTAACATCTCCTTTCTAAATCGGCATAATGACATACTTAGTCAAACTGACAGCAAAGACATTTATATTGAACACTGAAAGTGTGAGATGGTGGGAGTAAGTTATCAGACTTTCCTGATCTCAGGCACTCAGAGGGATAACTTCTTCACCCGTAACTGGGATTCATTTTCTTATTTTTTAAAAAAGGTAGAATTGTCACTTCTCGAGTCCTTTTTGATTCATTATTTCTGTTTCTCAAGTAGACCAAAATGTACAATAGTAATAAGGAGATAGTTTACAGTATATCTACACAATAGAATTCTTACTCATATAATAAATGTTAATTAAAATATTTATTAGTGAAAAATGCAAAGGTGAAACTGAGTTTATTAAATGAAAAATTTGGAGCACAAGTAAATAACATGCAAACTGTTCTAAATTATATAAAAATAAATTTAAATTTAAGCAATGCTGTCATCTCTGAAATTTTGGTTTTCGTACCTTAATTGTCTATGGCACATTTTCTATTGATGGACCCACAGTCTCTCCCTCTCCTTTCATCCCTCATTTTCTTCACATCTCTTGATTATCAATTTTAGTCACCATTAGTGTGAGCAGTAAGACTGAGGAGCTCCTCCTGATTTCTTCTCCTTTCTGTCCTTTAACCCAGCTACCATGTCTTCCACTTTTTCCTTCCAATATTTGCATCTTTCTTTTTTCTTTTTTAAAATTTTGCAGTGGGGATTGAACCCAGGGCCTTGTGCATGCTAGGTAAACTCTTTACCATGAGCTACTTCCCCAACTCTACTTCTCTTCCTTGCATGGTTTCTTCCTCAATAGCTCTTCCTCTCACCATTTCTTCTCTTTCTTTCTTTCAATTTTTTGTATTTAAGTTGAACCCAGGAGTGCTTGACTACTGAATCCCAGTCTCAGTCCAGTTTATTTTTTATTTAGAGACAGGGTCTCTCTAAGTTGCTTAGGGCCTTGATAAGTTGCTGAGGTTGGCTTTGAACTTGTGATCCTCCTGCCTCAGGTTTCCTAGCCACTGGGATTACAGGCATGTGACACCACTCCTGGCCATCCTATCACCATTTCTAATTTAGACTTTTGTTTTCACTCTCTAATTGGTCTTCCTACCTATGATATTTTCTACTGCAATTAAATCCTTAATTCAGTCACTTATTGTTGAACTAAATTGAATAAGGATTTAAGGTTACCTTAGTTGACTTTTAGTCTGTGGAACCCTTTCTATAAAGTTAATTACATGAGCTTTATGGAACTCATAAAGATATCACCAATAAAATAACATTTACCATTTTTGGGCATTTTATCTTATATTCCAATGCTATTTACTAATTAACTTATTTGATTTTTGTGGATTATAGTTATTTTTTAAAACTCTGAATGACTAATTCACTGACCATTTCATACTTTTTTCATTATGTAGAGAAATTCTCTTTTTATAAGCCACTGAAGGTGTTGCATAGTAAAGAGTGGACTTAAAGGTATCAGGTATCAGAAATACTAGCTATATGCACTCAAGCATGTTAATGAAGTGAAATTGAGAATTGAATCATTTAAAATTACTATTTTACTCTACTTGTTAACTTACTTGTTAGTTCACATATTAATTAAGAGGTACACGACAATCTTGTTTTCCTGTCCAAACTTTTACAATGGATGAGGAAATATTTCTGTGAACACCATTATCTGGCTAGTATCCATACACATACATTTTATAAAACTTTTAACCAAAATCATTTTCTATATATTTTATATAGAAAGCCTATAAAGAAAGCACATTTATATCCTCAGGTTAGCCACATGTTTCTCAAAATTTTAGCATTAAATTTCAACAGCAGTAAGTTGCATTTCCAGATTTTCAATGTTGTAGTGTTTGAACAATTTTTTTTTTAGAAATTATAAGGAAAACAGACAATCAAAATAAAAGTCATAATCCAAACACAAAAACATTAAAAATCAGTAGATGGTACCTTTCCTTTTCCAGGGGAGATCTCCAAGGTGGTGAACCTGTCTGCATGTTTAACGATGCAGTGACGGGCAGTGCAGTTAGGGCTGCTGAATGAGAATGATTTTGCTCAGGCAGTTGATTCACATTAATATCAATTAACGTGCTGTGCAAGTACCTCTCTGGTTTCTAGGACAGCCCTCACAATATTGGGGTTATTCTTTTAGGGGAAGGAAGATCAAGTGTGATAAGGTATATTTTAGTTAAGATGGTTGCATTACCTGGCTAGTTTTCTCCCCAGTGGAGAAAGAAAATATAAAAAGTACTTATAAACCTCACTGGCAATTGTAAAAATCAACAACAACAACAACAACAAAAAACATGGCCTTTATTGAGAACTAGGCATTTTGGAGTGAGATTGACTGAGTTTGACTGCAGAAGCTGTCCCTCTTCTAGGTTCAGTCCCCAAATCACCCAAAATCAGGCTTTTGGTGTGTGGATACAAGAGTAGTGAGTGACTGTGTGACCAGCTCCCCTTTCCTGAAAGGACTCAGTTTTACCATTTGATTTTACCATCGGTGGGGATGATAGAGTCTCAGAGGTTACAAGGATAAGATCGAAAGTTAGATGCTCATTTAACAACTTCAAACATGTATTTCATACGTCTACCAAGGTCTTTTCCTCAAGTGCATTAAGCCTGAGATTTAACAAAGAAAAATGAATAATTAAAAAACACATGGTTTTAGGGTTCAATGGGTTTACCATATGATGTTTTAAAAAGTCATAATTAATGATCCAATTCTCCCTCTACCTTTCCAAAATTTTTCTAAGAATGTTTTTGTGTGAACATAATACATATTTAATGTACTTTTAAGAATCATGAACAAACAACTTGATGTGTTTTTCTATTTGTGCACTTAAGAATTTAATTATTTCATAATAATATATAATACATAATATAAATACATAATAATAGTTACATATTATGTCACCTTTATTGTTGTTTTTTTTTAATTCTACTTATTAGTTGGTATTTTGTTAAGATTGAGAAATACTAACCAAATTGACAGATGATAGGATTACACATTATCAACTCATGATAATAAATAGATTTTTTTTACAGGTTTTAAAGCACCTTATATTTGCATTAGGATGTGTAGTATGGGAAGAACTTTTAGAAATATGATATTCACACTGATAACCTCCTAAGCCCTGTACATAATTTATGCTGAGGAAATTTTATTATTTCCCCTTTATGGGTGAGTTAAGAGATGAACATGAACATTGTATAATCCCTTATGCTTATAAATTTTATACAGCTATACAGCAAAATGATTTTATAAATAGAATAAAAGCAAACTTAACAATCAAATAAAATTTAGATTGTTAAATAATGTTTTTCTGAAATTTATATGTCATCTCCTCAAGTTCTGTTGGCTACAGTCAACAGTTTTGTCTTCTCACTACTGCTATGTCATATGTGAAAACTCAATCCCAGCGCACAGTTTTTCTTACTTTCAAATCTAAGAATACCTTTGGGAGTGTATTTATCCTCAGCTGCAGAGTACCAAAGATAATACTTGTCATGAATAGAAGCACATCTATGTTGGCCTGCTTTTTGTTGCTGTGACAAAATGCTTGGGGAAAAAAAAAAAAACTTAGAGGAGGAAAGGTTCATTTGGCTCATGGTTTCATAAGTTTCAGTCCATGGTCAGCTGGCTGCATTGTTGTAGGCATGTAATGAGGCAAAAACAGCATGGCTGAAGAAAGCTGTTTACCTTGGCAGCGAGGAGCAGAGAGAGACTTTGGAGGGCATTCCAGATCCAAACCATATAATAATATAATTAATGCTACTTCTACCGTGAGTTCTCAAAGGGAAGGACTGAAAAGGAAATGAAGAGAAAAAAAAAAATC
Source organism: Marmota marmota marmota (assembly GCF_001458135.2). Lineage (NCBI taxonomy): Eukaryota > Metazoa > Chordata > Mammalia > Rodentia > Sciuridae > Marmota > Marmota marmota. The sequence continues at coordinate 4,456,800 of NW_026000093.1, read as the reverse complement.
TTGATTATATAATCAAGTCAGCCTCTATGCTACCAGAGGTTGATTTGATTGATCTTGGTTGCTTTATTTACAAGTAAAAGTCACAATTAAGTAGACTTGTTCTTTTTAAAGCTTGTTTAATTATTTTTAACACATATTAAGTGTCCATGTTAATGGGTAAAGTGTGAAATTTCCATACATACATACAGCATGCACTGATCAAATCATTCCTCCCAACCCCCTTGACCCTTCTCAAACTCTAGTAATCACTATTTTGTTTTGTCAACATTTTTTTTTTAGCTTCCACATATAAGAGAAAAAATATGCAGTACCTGTCTTTTTGTGACTGGCTTATTTCACTTAAACATAATGTCCTTCAGTTGCATCTCTTTCACTGCAAATGACAGGATTTTATTTTTTATGGCAGAATAATACCCCACTATATATTTAAAAAAATTTTTTTTGGTAATTGTAGATGGACACAATGCCTTTATTTTATTTATTTTTATGTGGTGCTAAAGATTGAACCCAGTGCCGCACACATGCTAGGCAAGTGCTCTGCCACTGAACTACAGCTACAGCCCCCACTATCTGTATATACCACATTTAAAAATAATCCATTAATCTGTTGGGGGTACCTAGGTCAACTCCATATCTTTGCTGTTGTCAAATAATGCAACCATAAACATTAGCATGCAGTCATCTCTTTGATATGCTCATTTCATTTCCTCTGGATCTATATTCAGAAGTGGTATTACTGGATCATATGGTAGTTCCATTTATTTTTTGAGAAATCTCCATATTTTTCTCCAGTGTGGCTGTACTAATTTATAGTCCTACCAAGAGTGTTTTACACTTTGTTTTTCTCCAATTTTTGTCAACATATATATTTTTTTGTTTCATTTATGATAGAATAAGCTTGTTTTTGCTTTTTAAAAAAATCAGATTTATGTAACTATATAGATTATATTTAGTTTTCTTATAACTATTGTAATTGATTAATTAATTAAATGCACTCATTTCCTTTCATATCTGTATCCTACACCATCCTGCCTACTATATAGGTAACAACCATAAAGCATTTAACTACTGCATATTTTAACTCAATCAATTATGGAGATATATGTTATAGTTTACATTAGCTTACATTAAGCATTCTTTTTGGCATTCATTGGTGTCTACATCCAGTGAATTCAAAGTGAACCGTGATATTTCATGTGATATTCCCTATCGTATACCCACTACATTCTTCTTGCCCACATTTCTGTAGCTGTACAATATATTTTCCTAAATTCCTTCCATGCAAAGTTGTAATGAACTTTCTCATAACGACCCTTATAGATTTGAATTATAATTTCTCTGGACATATGTTTGGGCCTGGAATTGGTGTAGGAAAGGGTGTATGCACATATAAGTTTTACTAATTACAAACAAAAAAAGTCTCTCAATAAAATCTCTAAAACAGAGGTGTCTGTTCTACAGAATCACCAGTAGCCTGAGGATTTCTATGTACACACTCCTGTCAAAATGCAGTGCTAACAAGTTCTAAAATTTTTTCTAGTGTAAGAATAAAATATTAATTAATTGACACTTTAAAGTTAATTTTGATGTTAACATATAGTATATCCTTAACTTTTGGGGCTTTCCTCTTTTATAACTTGCTTGTATGTACTTTTTTTTCTTAGTGTACTATAAGATTTCCTTGTATGAAATGGAATATTAATTCTGTGTTAGATTTAGACTTTACAAATACTATCAACCATTGTGTCCTTTGTTTAATTTTATTTGTTCATGTTTTTCTTCTAAAAGAAATGTTTAATTTCATGTCATTGAGCTAACCAGTTCTTGTCTTTCTCTCTTTCTCTCTCTCTTTTTTTTCCATTTGTCTTTACCTCATACATTGTTGGTCCAGGATTAATTTCTTCTTTTTTTTCCAGACTTAGAAAAGACAATGGTGACTATCTAGATTCTCAATATTGTGGTAATCCCAAAATGTCAGAATTGGACTCACAGTATAGCCATCTGCTCATAGCCACTGCACATAATCTAGTTCACCAAGAATGGCTTTCAGCAGAATGCTTGATTTGATTGTCCTCCTTTATAATATCTCTGTATCATTGGCATTTTTTTTTCTTAAAGTAGTTTTGTGTTAGTGGTCTTCTTAAGACAACTAAATCAATCTAGTGTGTATACATAGTCAAAATACAAGACTTTTCTTACATGCAGAAGTAGAATGCTTATAGACTCATTCCTTTCAAAATATATGAGCCTAAATATGTATAATACACACATGTATAGAGAGATAGACACATGCAATACTTTCATATTATAGTACAAACTTGAGTTTAGGCTTATATTAGTTACTGTATTATACATTCCTTTTGATAATATGTAGAATATATACCTTTCTATTACTATTTAAACTTTTCATCTCTTATTTTCCCTTGATGATATCATTTTCAAACTCAAGTTTTGAAGTATCTTTACTTTGGATGTCATTATTTAACAGTGTTAAAAAGTTGCTTTAATTGTATCATTTAAATTTTTATTTTACTTTCAATATTTCAAAAATGAACTAAATATTATGGATTTGCTAGATTATTTCTCTTATATGAGTTAAATCTTCATAATCATTTTCATTTAGTACTTATTCCTTTAAGATAAGCCTCTTAAACCATCATTGACAGAAGATTCAATATGTTCAACTCTAAGTGAACAACTTCCTTTGTGGTATTCAGCTTTTTCAGAATTCTCACATGTTGGAGAACTGTAGAAACAGCAAGGATTATTTTTACTGAAGAGTTCAGTACTTGCTTTAAGAAACCTCTATGGGGATTTGATGCTATGTACTTTGTTTTAATGTTTAACATTAAAGCAAGGTGGTTGAAGAGATAGCTGTTTCAGACCTTCCCTAAGATGACAAATTGCTAGCAAGCGTGGATCCCATTTGAATTGATGTTGTAAAAAAAGAAAATATTTCACACAGCTTTACTGTATTTTGGAATGCTTTAATTTCCTGAATAACATTGTTATTGTTAGTGGAGACTTTTCTTCAAGGATAATCACCTACTTCTCTGCAATGAACATTATCCTATAGATATTGTATACCGTTTTTATTGGCTTAAAAGTTTTCATTTCAAAAATGTAATGCCATTTATAGCATATCATTCCTAACTTCAAGGTCTGTTTGATCTTTTTAATCATGGAATTGATTTTCAAAGCAATACAGGTTAAACAAGCTGGCGATGACTTTGTTGAATCATCTATTCTTGACGCGGTACAGAGGGTTGACAGTGCAATTAACTCCACACGAAGACATTTGTTTTCACAGTAAGAATTAATATTATTTTGATTGCAAAAATTGTTTTCATTTCTGTTCTACCCGGTTTTTATAATTTCCATATATTATAATAGGTAGGATGTGTAAGATTGCCAGAATGCTTTTAGTTCTTGTGTATGTGCCACCCTCTGTTCTAGCCATCAATTTTTGATTCAGACTCCAAGAGAAGGAAATTTTTCCCATGGAGTAAAAATGGCATTAATTTATGCCACAGATCCATTCTAACAGTCTGACAAAAGATGTCAAGACAAAAAAATCTGGTATGTCTGCATTCACTAGATAATACCAGACCACTGCTCCTATGGCCTGTGGATTGAGAGTGATTTTCAAGATGAACACACTCAGTCAGATGCTGGTACCCCACAGGTAAAAACTTGGTTAAGAAAATTGGCATTTTGCTTCATTTTAATTGAACTGGAAAGAGTTTAGATTTCTGAAACTTTTCAATCCCATAAATTACTTTGTGTTAGCAACACTGAAATATGGTTAATACATTAACATTTTTTAAGAAAAAAACATGAGTATTGTTTTCATAATCATAGTATACATACAGTATTTTTAGTTGTTGATCAAAAAGGGACAGTTTAAAATCCCTTAATCAGGTACCACTCAAACTCCTTGCATATCCACAAACAATATGGCTTATGGTCACAGACTCCTGTTTGAAAGCCATCCTGCCCATTTATATTTCTATTATCATTCCTCATCTGTTACTTTGTGTCTGGGTAATCTTGGGCAAGTGACCTGACATCTTTGTATCTCACGTTTTTTGCCTGTAAAATTGTGAAGTCAATAGGATCTGCTGTAGGAGTGTGCTTGCTTGTGTGCTTCAGTAGGAGTACTGAAAAAATACAGATAAAATGCTTCAACATTACCTGGTACACACAGAGTGCTTAATTAAAGTGAGTTATTAGTATCATTACTATTATTCTATGATCTCAAGTTGTTATGATTCAAGACAGCAGAGGATGAGATGTGCCTTGGTTGACCAAATCTCTAAAACAGTTTGCTTTGTAATCTTAGGGAAACTTTAATTGCACTTTTAATTTATTTCATTTCTTCAAATGTGCATAAACCACTATTGTATGCTGGTCAGCAGGCTTGATACTTGGGATACAAAGATGAATAGGGCATTGTGTGTGGGTGAGCTTTCTGTCATTATGAGAGAATACCGAAATAAAAGGAGAAAAGGTTTATTTTGGCTTATGGTTTCAGAGGTTTCATTCCATGGTTGCTTGACCCTGTCATTTTAGGCCTGTGGAAAAGCTGAGTATCACTGGTGGGTGCACATAGTAAAGAAAATCTGCTTACCTCCTGATGGCTAGGAAATGAAAGAGAAAGAGGAAAGGGTGTCAGTACACCCTTCAAGGTCATACCTCAATGACCTGACTTCCTCCCATTAGGCACCACTTCCTAAAATGTCTACCACTTCCCAGTAGTGTCATTAGGTGGGGATCAAGCCTTCAACACGTGAGGGTTTCAGCGACATTTAAGATCAGAATCATAACAGGCACCATTTCATCCCTAACCCCGTTCTTTCTTTAGTAGGGAAGACAACATGTCAGCAATTTAAGTACATCTTGCTGAGTACATAACAAATATCTGAAGGGATACAGAAGTAACAGAGAAGATGGAGTGATAGCTTGTCAGAGCCATTAGGGAGACTGTACCAATAGAGTGATGCCTGAGCAGGATTCTAAAGGCACGGGGGAACTTTCAGACAGTTACATTTGGGGAAGGAGAAGACAGCAATTACCAAGATCCAAAAACTGAGAACGTGGTTCACTGTTTCAAAAGGTTTATTGAGTACCCTGGAACTCACACATGGACTTCTTACGTTTATTACTACCACCACAGATGTTGCTTTTTATCAAGAGATATTGTTTAAATCATTAATTTATTTAAAATATAGTTATTGAGCTCAGCACTGTAACCAGCACTTAGGATTCAGTGGTTAAAAAAGAAAAATAACCTACAGCTAGCATGCAAAGTTCATATTCTAGTGGTGGATATTTTATTCTTCTTTAACTTTTGGCAAAAATCTTCTTAAGTGCCCAGCCTATGGGAGCATCACAAAGTCTACAGTTTTGCCTTCCAAAGAGACATGTGTTTTGTCATTTGCAGAAAACCTCACACTCCCAGTGATCTGCTGGCTCAATTTCGTTACCCAAGTGACCCATTTACTGTGGAGACAGCAAGAGCAGGGGAAATTTTTGAGCACACACTGCAGCTGATCCGGGACCGTGTGAAGCAGGGTCTGACTGTTGATCTGGAAGGCAGAGGTCAGTGTGGAACCCGTCTGTTCTAAGCATACTCTCCACAGCACAGCACAACTGGACATCACTTTGGCAATGAATGGAACTTTCCTCTCCAGAACATCGTATGACTTCAAAATTAATTTACTTACCACTTTAAGTAAATGCAGATGTTCCTCATGAGAACTATAATTCAAAAGTAAGGATGATAAATACATATGCAAACTTGTCTCGATGTTTGCCAATTATTTATATTGGACAAATACAGGGGAACCATTTGGTGTGAACTTTTCAAATCCAAATGATATTACATTTTATTTAGAGAAATATTTTAGTTCCTTTCACTTATCATGGTGATTACCTAAGTCATTCCGTAAATTTATCTGAAATTGCTTCCATCATTTGTAACTTTGATATCACACCCCCCCTTTTTTTCTATTTTAAAGTTCTCTTGTATTTTTTTTACAAAACAGACACCTACTTTGTAAATGTCAAATGAGGTAGTATAAAATGCTTTCAGATTTTCCAAGTGTTTCTCTTTAAAATGAAACAAATGAACATGATACTTGGCTGTACACTATTTGCATTGAGTGTAGCAGCAACTCATATAGGACTATCCGTTCTCTCCTTTCTTCAGAAAATAAATGGGACCCGGGGCAAAAGGTCCATTTGTGTTCATGCCTCAACCCCTGGGTCTTCTGAGCAATCACTGCAAAGTACAATTGCTTGTGCTTAGTCTTCCATGTTTGTCTTGGGTTTTCAAAACTTCCCTAACCAACATGTCCAGTTAAATCTTCATATCAGGGCTTTAGTTAAATATATGATTACTTGAGTTTGAATCACACCAGGTATCAGTTAGCTCTGTCCCTGTCTTCAAAAAAGCCAATTCTGTTTCCGCAGCCACAAATAAAGGTGAGGCCCACAGTTATTTAGCCATCTTAGAGTTTGTATATTCAATTATCTCTAGTAGAAGAAGAAATAACATTAGGAATAATATACTCTAAATTTGTAGCTAGAAGATTAGAAACAATAAAATAATTTTTTTGTTTTGTTTTGTTTTTTGTATGTGTGTGTGGTGCTGGGGATTGAGCCCAGGACCTTGTGCATGGGAGACACACACTGCCAACTGAGCAGGATCGCCAGCTCCAAGATTTATTTGGTTGATTCTAATAGTCAGCCATTGTTCATAAGATAGACATTACTGAAGTAATTCTAATTTTTGGAATTATCTTTGTTGTGTATCTATTTCCAAATCCTTTGTCCTATAGTGTTTAGTTGTGACCTGGCTCTTGTTACAAGTAGGAAAGACTTCTACACACCCCGGGGTGGGGGGTTCCAACTGCACTTAGTTCCAAGTTCTCTGTTCCCTTTTCCTGCGCTACTCTCATTGAGGTCACTGCTTGGGTTTCAGAATTCCGCTACAATGATTTGGTTTCCCCGCGCTACCTTGGCCTCATCGCCAATCTGTCCGGTTGCACAGCCCACAGACGTCTGCCTAACTGCTCTGACCTGTGCTTTCATCAGAAGTACCGGACCCACGACGGAACGTGCAACAACCTGCAGCACCCGACGTGGGGTGCGTCCCTGACAGCCTTGGTGCGCGTCCTGCAGCCTGCCTATGAGAATGGCTTCAATTCGCCCCGTGGGGCTGGCCGCCACAATGGGGACGGCCGCTCTCCGCTCCCGCTGCCGAGGCTGGTTTCCACCGTGTTGGCTGGCACAGCGGCGGTCACTCCAGACCACAGGTACACACACATGCTTATGCAGTGGGGACAGTTTTTGGACCACGACTTGGATCATACAGTGCCTGCACTGAGCACCGCCCGCTTTTCGGATGGGCAGCCTTGCAGCTCCGCCTGCACGAATGACCCTCCTTGCTTCCCTATTGCCATTCCGCCAGAGGATCCCAGGGGCGCCCAAGCTCCCTGCATGTTCTTTACACGCTCCAGCCCCGTGTGTGGCAGCGGCACAACCTCTTTGATGATGAATTCAGTCTATGCACGAGAGCAGATCAACCAGCTCACAGCCTACATTGATGCTTCCAATGTTTACGGGAGCTCAGAGCGGGAATCCCAGGTTCTCAGAGACCTTTCTGCACCCAAGGGACTGCTGAGGACGGGCTTACCTTGGTCCTCTTCTGGCAAGCACTTACTGCCCTTTTCTTCAGGCCCACCCACCGAATGCACTAGAGGTGAACGAGACAGCCACAGTAGCCCCTGTTTCCTGGCGGGGGACCACAGGGCTAATGAGCAGCTGGCTCTGACGGCTATGCACACCTTGTGGTTCCGGGAACACAACAGGGTGGCCACAGAACTATCAGCCCTAAACCCCCACTGGGATGGAGACACCCTTTATCAGGAAGCCAGGAAGATTGTGGGTGCGGAACTGCAGCACATCACCTACAGCCACTGGCTGCCCAAGATTCTTGGGGACCCTGGCATGAAGATGCTGAGGGAGTACCAGGGGTATGATCCCAACGTGAATGCTGGGATCATTAACTCTTTTGCCACTGCAGCCTTTAGATTTGGCCACACATTAATCAATCCTATTCTTTACCGATTGAATGATACCTTCGGTGAAATTCCCGAAGGCCACCTTCCACTCCACAAAGCTTTCTTTTCCCCATCCAGAATACTCGAGGAAGGTGGGATAGATCCACTCCTTCGGGGGCTATTTGGAGTAGCCACTAAATTGCGGGTGCCCTCGCAACTTCTCAACCTTGAATTGACAGAGAAGTTGTTCTCCACGGCCCATTCTGTAGCCCTGGATTTGGCTGCTACCAACATTCAAAGGGGCCGGGATCATGGTATCCCTCCATATGTTGACTACAGAGTTTTCTGTAATTTGACTTCTGTTGAGAACTTCGAGGATCTTCAGAATGAAATTAAAGATTTGGAGATAATACAAAAATTGAAAAAGTAAGTACACAAATGTTGCCTGGATTTTAAAAGTTTTGGGAGAGGTAGAAGAGTTGAAGGGCATTTTGTGCAGGTGGAATTGGGTTTCCCGGGGATGTCATTGCCAAACCATTAGTTAATTGTGGAAAAAATGTAATTTTAAAGATAGGATTCTCCAGAGACTGAATTACTCTTTTTTGTTTCTTCACATATCCACTGCCTTTGTAAATGCAAATATTGCTGCCTGTCATTAATTAGAGAGTACATCTTAATTATGAGAGGGGAGGAGGGCAAGTCTACAGTTCATTCATGTTCTGTAGTAATCCAAGCAAGACAATTTGGTTGATAAAAGGCCATAGAATTTGATGTAAATTGGCCCATTACATAGACCTTCATAGCAAAGTAGAAAAAAATGAAAGCAAATTATTATTATTATTTTTGTCAAAATCAAATCATTCTAAGTGTATTGTTACAATATAAGTTGGGTCTTTTTTTTACTGTATCCTTTGTGTCTTTCAGAAAAGTAAATTTTTTTTTGTACATGATTCAAATTTTCTTTGAAGTTCCAAGTTTTAAATAGTCCAGAAAATAGCTTTAGCTGTTCCTCAAACACCCCATCTTTTTGTCCCTTAAAATACGGTAAATAAATAAATGTTTCATCAAGAATCTTTGTTGATAGGCTAAATAGAGACTAATATTTACTAGTAGGTTAGGATATATTAATGTGAAATCTTTCAGATATTTTGAAAATTGTGTTATGTAGCTAATTATCAATTTTAGGACCTTTTTGCATGATTAGGGATTTAGATACGTTAATGTCACTAGAGCTTGTACATATGTGGAATCTCAAACTGAAAATGTGTCACATATTTAAAGCACATCCAAGTATCATTCAGGTTGAATTTGCAAGTTTCTAATTAGAAAGGACATTGATTTTGGATTCACAGAGAACTGGTTTAAATCTCTGTACTCGTTAGTATCGAGGGCTTGTGGAAAGCATTTAAACAGTTTTTGAATCTCAGGATAAAATGAGAAAACAGTGGCTCCTTCTTATATTTGTTTAAGTATTAAATTATATAAAATACTGCAAATACCTAGTCCAGTTTCATCAAAGGCAATCAGTAAATGATATCGGTAGACATTTTATTCTAACGGTATCATGTCAGCTGTCAGGATCATTATTGCAGTGCACATGAGCTGAGATCCAGGCCTGTGCTTGGTGCTGGCAAGAGATGAAGGTACCAGCATCCTTGCAGGGGAGAGCCTGACAGCATGCTGCAGATGCCGCCTGTTGTGATCAGCGGGCAAGGGCTTGATAGGGGTGGGAAATAAATGCTACGAGAACATAAAGCTGAGAAATGGAAGGTATGGGGAAGGTTCACAGCAAGCTACTCATAAAAGATGCTATTTGATCTGGTCTTGGAATTTTCTGAGCCTCAGATGGTAGATGAAGTGAAGAGTGGGCAATCTCTGGAAGGGGAGCTCAGAACTGGAAAAGAGAATGGGAAGGAACAGGGGATTGGTTTTGCTGATTCTGGTACTGGGGTTGGAAACTGGAGCCTCACACATGGTAGACATGCCCCTGGCCACTGAGTTGCATCCCTAACCCATAGAAGAAATGTTGTTTTTCTTTTTTCTTTTTTTTACTGGGGATTAAGCCCAGGGCCTCATCCCATTGGGGATACTTTGTTTTTTCTCAGGACTGTAGATTAAATTCGTCGGTGCTCTACCACTGACCTACATCCCCAGCCTCCTCCCCAGCCCACCCCACCTTCTTTTTTTGAGACAGGGTCTTGCCAAATTGCCGAGGTTGACCTCCAATTTGCGATCTCCTGCCTCAACCTTGGAGTAGCTGGGATAAAAGGCTGTGCCACTGCAACTAGCACAGCTCCTTTCTGCAACCCATTTGAACCTAAGCAGCCAGACATTATCCTTGCCTTGGGGAATGTATGAGACAGGTGAACTCTGTGCCAGCTGAAGCAGAGCACCACTTATCAGCATGAATGGGTTTCTCCAGTTCAGGAGGGGTAGCCATTCTGCCTTCCCATAGGCAGCCTGTGGCCCCTGTCTTTCCCCTTTATTTTAGTCAGCCTTTTCACCCCTGTGACCAAAAAGACCTGATGATAACAATTAGAGGAGGAAAAGTTCATTTGGGGGTTCATGATCTCAGAGATGTTAGTCTGTAGATGGCAGACTCTGTTGCTCTGGGCCCAAGGTGAGACAGGACATCATGGCAGAAGGGTGTAGTGGAGGAAAGCGGCTAAGGCCATAGTGACAGGAAGCAGAGAGAGATTCTCCTTACCAAGGCCAAAGTATAAACCCAAAGCACATGCCCATTGACACTACCCCCAACCCTGTTTAGCTATACCCAACCTGCCTACAGTTAACACCCAGTTAATCCCTATCAGAGGATTAATGCACTGATTAGGTTAAAACTCTCATAATGTACTCGTTTCACCACTAAATTTTCTTTTTTTTCCTTTTTTTTTTATAATTTCTTTTTTTTTAATTGGTTGTTCAAAACATTACAAAGCTCATGACATATCGTCTTTCATACATTTGATTCAAGTGGGTTATGAACTCCCATTTTTACCCCAAATACAAGTTGCAGAATCACATCGGTTACACATCCACATTTTTACATATTGCCATATTAATGACTGTTGTATTCTGTTACCTTTCCTATCCACTACTATCCCCCCTCCCCTCCCCTCCCATCTTCCCTCTATACTCCATCTGCTGTTGTTCAATTCTCTCCCTTGTTTTTTTTCCTCCCCTTTCCCCTCACAAACTCTTATATGTAATTTTGTGTAACAATGAGGGTCTCCTTCCATTTCCATACAATTTCCCTTCTCTCTCCCTTTCCCTCCCACCACT
>NW_026000093.1:4434302-4442848 GCF_001458135.2 Marmota marmota marmota | reverse complement strand
CTTTTGATTAACTTAGGTTTGAAGTTGATTTTATTCGATATGAGTATGGCCACTCCTGCTTGCTTCCGAGGGCCATGTGAGTGGTATGATTTTTCCCAACCTTTCACCTTCAGTCTGTGTATGTCTCTTCCTATCATATGAGTCTCCTGAAGGCAGCATATTGTTGGATTTGTTTTTTTTAATCCAGGTTACTAGCCTATGTCTCTTGATTGGTGAATTTAAGCCATTAACATTTAAGGTTACAATTGAAATATGGTTTGTACTTCCAGTCATGTTTATTTATTTATTTATTTTAGTTTGGCTAGTTTTTCCTCTTTGGTTATTTTTCTCCGCCTTTACTGAGATACCTCCCACTGTTAGTTTTGGGTGCTATTTTTCAATTCCTCTTCTTGTAGTATTTTGCTCAAAATGCTTTGCAGTGCTGGTTTTCTGGCTGCAAATTCTTTTAGCTTTTGTTTATCGTGAAATATTTTAATTTCATTGTCAAATCTGAAGCTTAATTTTGCTGGATACAGTATTCTTGGTTGGAATCCATTATTTTTCAGCGTTTGAAATACGTTGTTCCAGGATCTTCTTGCTTTCAAAGTCTGTGATGAAAAATCAGCCGTTAACCTAATTGGTTTACCCCGGAGTGTAATCTGCCTCCTTTCTCTCGTAGCTTTTAATATTCTCTCCTTGTTCTGTATGTTGGATATCTTCATAATTATGTATCTTGGAGTTGGTCTATTACGGTTTTGAATGTTTGGGGTCCTATAAGCTTCCAGGATTTGGCAATCCATTCCATCTTTCATCTCTGGGAAGTTTTCTAGGATTATTTCATTTAATAGGTTGTCCATTCCTTTGGTTTGGACCTCTATACCTTCTTCTATCCCAATGACTCTCAAGTTTGGTTTTTTTATGACATCCCATATCTATTGGATAGATTGCTCGTGAGTTTTAAGCATCCTTTCTGTGTTGACTATATTCTTTTCAAGTTGATAAACTTTGTCTTCATTATCTGATGTTCCGACTTCTACTTGATCTAGTCTATTTGTGATATTCTCGTTTGAGTTTTTAATTTGGTATATGGTTTCCTGCATTTCTAGGATTACTGTTTGATTTTTTTTTTTAAATCTCTATCTCCTGGTAGAGCTCATTCTTTGCCATTTGGATTTGTTTATTTATTTCGTTTTCAAAATATACTTTCAATGCTTGGACTTGCTGTCACATGTCTTCTCTAATATTCCATTCCATCTGAGTTAGGTATGCCTTGAGTTCTTTTTCTGTCCATTTTCCTGATGCCTCTAGGTCCTCCTGTAGATTTAAGTTGTCCTGCATTGTTTGTAATCCTTTTTTCCCTTGTTTTTTCATGTTGTTCACGTTACTTTCCAGCTCTGTTTGACTGCTGTGTTTTTGCTTTCTCCTATAAATATCTTTTGGCTTTGTATATCTCTGTTGTCTCTCCTTTGTGGTGGGAGACTATGCCTAAAGATGTTGGGCTTTATTGTACTTTAAAGCTGATTCATTCAATTTATAAAAGGCTTCCGGATTCTGTATGCATATAGTGATTTGTTGTTTGTTCTTAGGACTTTATGTTTAGGTTAGGTGCTATGAAGGTATAAGGGTTAGTATGTCTTGGCTACTTTAGAAGATTGCTCTACTGAAGGGGGATACTAACAGTCGATTGGATCAGGGTGTTGGTAGTAGCTAGGTATTTAGGAGCCCTATAGACAGCCTCGAAACATTCACCTATTTGCATTTAGACAATTACACGTAATGGAAGACGTACTGCTTGGGATGAAAGTTGGGGGGTAGGGGAAGGAAGGTGCTTTTAAAAAGAAAGAAGGAGAGGGAGATAGATAGAATAGAGGAGAATGGAATGAACAATAAAACTTGAAAAGGGAAAGAAAGAAGGGAAAGGGGAGAGAAAAAATAAAATAAAATAAGAAATAAAATTAGATCTTAGAGATCCATTTTCTTCTCTTCCAGTAGGCGGAGCTGTGCCTTCCGAGCTGAGCTTCTGCCCTCTATGTGTCGACAGCAATCCCTGTAAGGTGGCTCCTGGGAGCCTCTCAATCCTGTTAGTCCAGAGCCTTTTCACTTCTCCGGCCCCTCCTCCCCTTCTTCCTGCCAGCCAGCCAGGTCCTGCTCACCTGCTAAAGTGGATTCCGCTGGGAAGGAATCTCGTTGGCCGAACTCTGATGATGTTACCTCTCTGCTGTGGCAGGCCCCAGGCTCCTTGCCGGAGTGTCCGAAGGGAGGGGTGGGACTGGCTTGTCTCTGGTCTGACTCAATCTCTGATTTTAGTTCCCGGTTCGCTATTTCATAAAGGCTTGGTTAGAGTCCCTTCACATCACCTGCTGAGCCGGGCAGGTGGCAGCTGTTCACAGAGCCGGGCGGGCGGGGGCCGTTCACAGATCCGGGCCGGGCGGGGGCCGTTCGGACGTTCGCCGCAATGGACTGGCGGTGGCCGTTTGGCAGCGGCCGGCGGGACTGGACCTCTGCGCCGTGTGGCCGAGATTCACTCGTCTGGGGCAAACTTTCACCTCCAATAAACTTACTAATTCCTGGCAGGTCTCCTTTCAGCGGAATTTTGCTAGAAGTTTCTCAGCAGGAAGAATCTAGGCGTATTAATGCGTCTCTCTGATCCCGTTAATGCGGAGGTACTGAAAGTGCTGCCTCCCCGCCGGCCACCATGTTGGGTCCCCACTAAATTTTCTTACATTGTCTCACACATAAGCTTTTGGGGGGACATCTAGTATCTAAACCATAAAACCCTTTGATTCATAGCATGTTTGTAAAATGCCCATTTTAGACTCGTTTTACTGTGAGCACAAAATAATTACATTGGAATTGTTTTTAATAGCCCGATCTTCCAGCTCTGGGATTGTAAATTCTCAGGAGATGACTGTGCTGGTGAAGAGGGTCTGGCTTTCAATATCCTAATTTACATAGTTATTTCTTTATTCTCTCCTGTTACTTTTTTTTTCCTTTTGTATTAATTGACAAATGTACTTTTAGGAGTTTGTTTTGAAATGACTTTGGTCAGTTTGGGAAGTAGGTAGAACATTTGTGAATTGGCAAAATAAATACTGACATGTGGCATTAAAAGCTTTGTATTCTGTAGGAGTGATTTTAATTGCACATATCTGCAAGCACATGTTGCTTGTGTATGCAAGACAAAAAAGTGTTGTTGTTGTTTTTTTTTAATTGTTGATACTTTGCACATGGATTTGCTGCCAAGAGTTCTAACCTGTTTTGGCATAACTATGCCCACACTGAATCTTTCAGGATTACAAGGTTGTTCTAATAGGTGAAAAAGAATTTCCCATGTAGGCAATAGTGTGAAGATAGATTCCTTTTATATGTTTATTTAATTAACCAGCACATGTCAGTTGTACAATGGGCAATTTATTTGCAGCAATTTTTTACTTTATTTCTTCTAAAACATTGAATGTAGTTTTCACAGAATTTAAGTTATCTACATTTTTAACAAATACTTCACTATTTTACATGTTATTTAATTAAATGACATAATTGAAGTTCCAGATATAGTTGTGATGAGCAAGTTTGTAAACTCTATGGAGTATGAACTGACAGTTCAAGAGGAGGAGACTGGTGCTTTGGGAGGTGTCAGTCCTTAGTTATCAGGAGGGGACTGCACTGGTCAAAGAGAATTTTCATGAAAGGTGTTGTTTAAAATAGCTAGACACAGGTGGTTTACTGTAGAATTCTCTAATAATTAAAAATTATTAAGATAAGGAGCTGGGGTTGTGGCTCAGTGATAGAGCGCTTGCCTTGCATGTGTGAGGCATCAAGTTCAATTTTCAGCACTACATATAAATAAATGAATAAAATAAAGGTCCATCAACATCTATCTAAAAATATATTTTAAAAAATTATTAGGATAAGCTGAAGGGTAATAGATGATACTATAAATTTAAGAGAAATCTGACAGAGTAATCAGTGGTAATAGCAAGATTTCTCAATGTGTCCAATGACCTGGGCTCTTTCTGTTCAAATTAATTTGCATGATATTAGATGAATTAAATGGATTTTCTTGTTTCTTCCTTCCTAAACTGAGGATGTTTCACTAAAAAATCCCTAAGGTCCTTATAAATCTAAGCATTCTAAGGTAATTATGTAATTATTTAGGTAATTATGTAACAGTGGTCCACTTTATACTTTGAATATAACCCTTCCTGCTCTGCCACTGCAAGGTATTTTTAAAATGGACATGTTTCTTTCTCTTCCTCTCTCCCTCTTCCTCCCTAATCTTTGCCTTTTCCTAATCTCTGGGGAAATAGGATTACCTTTCTATCCCATCCAAGGCAGAGTTATCTGTCTTGAGTACACACCCACCACTGGAACAAAGTAATCCAGATTTGGGGGATGGTACCAGAAGATCTCAGAAATGATTATCTCCCAAATTAACAAGTGAATTACAACTCCAACAGAGAACAGGTGGAATGTAGCCTTTGAGTCACCTTCTTTAAAAACCTCCTGCTCCTGCTGATGGGCAGAATCACAGGCTTTGGGACAGGAGTCCCCTGTGTTTCTCCTTTGCTAGCAAAGTAATAAACATTCTTTTTCCCTTTCTCCAAACCATGTCCTCATTATTGGATTGGCATTAGGGACAATGACTGAGCTTTTGGCAACAATTACTTGCAGAGTGATGGATTAAAATGATATTTAAAAAGATACTCTTTCAATAATAAATTGTAATCCACAACTAATAATATCTGAATGTTCCAGGAACATTTCCCCTGATCTTAAGGGTCTACAGAGCTAATGGTTTCCTTTTACTTCACTTAATTTTAAAGCCTTCTGTAAATTTGTCACCCAGAAGTAAAATCTATTTTTTCTTGTCACCTTCGATCAGGACCTTCACATTGAATCTCTTTGATATTTTTAAAGTCAGAGCAACACATGGAAGTCTGTGCTAAATCTTTTCTCAAATGACCATCTGGGTCTGGCCAGAGCAGCCTGTCATCTGTCACCCGAATGTCACATGGGAATGGCTTTGTGATCATCCTTCAGTGAGGCTGGCCGTGTTCTGGAGGTTCACCTGAAAGAGCTCACGGCACAGGACAGGGGACTCACCGACCTCAGAAGGATTTCTTCAATAAGATGCCATGTGTCTTAGTCCATTTTGGCTGCTATAACAAAATTATATGAGACTCGGTAATTTTATAAAAAGCCTGTTGCTGAAAGCTCGGTCCTTGTCCCTGATGCCAATCCCATGAGGACATAATTTTGAGAAAAAAGGAAAAGAATGTTTATTGCTTTTCTAGCAAAGGAGAAACACAGGGGACTCCTGTCCCAAAGCCTGTAATTCTGCCCATCAGCAGGAGCAGGAGGTTTTTAAAGAAGGTGACTCAAAGGCTACATTCCACCTGTTCTCTGTTGGAGTTGTAATTCACTTGTTAATTTGGGAGATAATCATTTCTGAGATCTTCTGGTACCATCCCCAAAGTCTGGATTACTTTGTTCCAGTGGTGGGTGTGTACTCAAGACAGATAGCTCTGCCTTGGATAGGGAAGAAAGGTAATCCTGTTTCCCCTGAGATTAGGAAAGGGGAGAGATTAGGGAGGAGTAGGGGGAGATAAAGATTAAGAAACATGTCTATTTTAAAAATAAGTTGCAGTGGCAGAGCAGCAAGGGTTATATTCAAAGCATAGAGTGGACCGCTGTTATAAGCAGACCTTTAAACTGGGCATGTTGGCACAGGCCTGTAATCTCAGCAGCTTGGGAAACTGAGGCAGGAATATCTCAAGATTGAGACCACCCTGGGTGAGACCTTGTCTCAAAAAAAAAAAAAAAAAAAAAATCAGGTCTTTATTTTTTCTTTCGTGGCACTGGAGGCTGGGAGTCCAAGACCAAGGTTCTGGCATTTTGAGTGTCTAGTGAGGGGTCTCTGCTTCCAAGACAAACCTGAATAGTGTGCCCCATGGAGCAGAAGGGATGGAAAAGCATAAGGGGAAAACCCTGAGTGGAGACTCTTCTCATGCATTGATCCCAGTGATCACCTCCTAAAGGGCTCACTTCCAAATATCAACACACTGGGGACTAAGTTTCAACATATGAATGGGGGGGGGGGTGGGCGGAGAGCTCCTTCTGTCTACAGCAGCAGCAGAAACTCAGTCCTCAAGGGAAGTGGCAGTTTTCTGAGAAAGCCCTCCCTAGGTGTAAGAACGATGACAGAGGTCATTTGTGATGTAAGAAATGAAGGGTGGAGGGCAGGCCCAGAGCCTGTGTGATTAACTAAGAAGGAAAAAGCTGTGGGATTTGTACCCAGGAGACAAATCCTAGAATCAGTATGTGACTCAAGATGTCGAGACGTATTAGGGAAGTGACAACTGTGTCTTTAAAGAAGATGACAACAGAGGAGTCATAAGAGGCAGGTGAGAACAGTGTGGGATCCCTTGAGTTTACTCTCCTCAGTTCACCTTTCCTGGGTCCAAAGACCCTTGCAGTTTATTAAATGTGCAAGCCTTTTAGCTACTTCAGTACCAAAAGCTCAAGGAATTTTTTTTTGGTCAGGAGTGGTTTATTTTTTAAAGAGTTCGTTTTATTAAGAGACTGTGTGAAAAGGAATTATTATCTTTTTATAGGATTATTCTTGCTCTCAAGAATCATACTGTTTCTTTTTATTTTTTTTTCCAAAGCATATAATGAGCAGAATGTGAAGATTAATTATCCACTGAGTGGTGAACATAAATTTTGAAACAGAGGCTATGTTTAAAGCTCCTTTCAAATCCTCCTTTGAAAATATGTATGATTTTTTTTGAAGATGTGTACTTTTGGTTTTGAATAAGCACAAGTTTATCTGTCACCTTTTATCATAGGAATGTGTAGCTGCCTCATCTTTTAAGAAAAATGGTCCACCATTTACCAGATCAGTAGTTTATATTTAGCACATATATCTATCTTATAACTGCTTCATTTTATAACATTAAAAATAAAAACAAGCAGACAAAAAAAAAATTCTTAAGTTTCTTCACGCTTTCCATCTAAGGTTTCCAAAAGGTTAAAGTTTGCAAGAATATCTTCGTCACAATTTAGGCCACTCCCCTCTGTGTTCCTGTGATCCTCCCTGTGGGTGAGGTCTTCCTTTCTTAGGATTCCTGACTCTGTTTTCCTCCTAAGAGTTTCCTCACTTTCATATTCATACTTGTCTTCGGGTACCACATTCATCAACATCATCCCTTCGCCTTTATTGAATATTTGGTATGCACAGATACACATTGGTTGCTGTCTAATGGTGATTTTCAACCATTTCATTTGAGAGCTGAATTCTACAAGTCTGACACAAGATGTAAAACTTCCTTTAGAAAAATAAAATGTTTTAAATAAAATTAAAAAAAATACAACACAGACAAAACACCAACCATTCTGTTTATATTTTCAAAGGACTCACAAGTACCTGGAAGTCACCATAGACATTGTTCTTCCATTAATTCAATACCGTGTTGATCTGATGCCCCTACATCCCCTGAACATCTCAGGCATAGGAAGGAAGCGGCCTGAGACGGGGATCACACCACATACCACCTAATAGATGCTCCCTTTAGCCAAACAAGCAGGTCCCACATTTGAAATTAACATTGTTCCCAGTCAAGGAATCATCATTGTCCTCTCTCCTTTTTGGAGTGAATGGTTTTGTTCTAAGTTACAGAAGGATACTGGACTGGATAAAGATAGCTGGGCTTCACAAAGACCCATCTCTCTGCTCTTCTTGTCTCTGTAGCTTTCTGTTAAAGCCTTCCTTTTTAATTTTTTATTCTTGATTTTAGACACAGGGCTCTGAGATTTTTTTTCTCACAGCTCCAAGTTCACATCCTTCATGTCATAGCTAGCACAAGAATTTTTATCCTATTTTTTTCATATATTTTTATAATATTATAAGTATACCATATTTGTTGCCGGTTTTTCATTACTGTGACAAAAATACCTGACAAGAACTTAGGGGAGAGGATTTGGAAGATGGCGGCGAGGGGAGTGCATTACCCCCGTGTGCTGCTTCACTGTGTGGGAGTATGACAAGTCAGGACGGCTAAAGGATATCTTGTTAGGAATTTCCAGCAATAGTGGGGTGCTCCGGAACCTGGAGGAAGGATTTCCATCGCACGAGGATCGGCTACGGGGACTCAAACGCGAGAGGTTTGTCGCACGGAGGGTAACTGCTTATTCAGCAAATCGCCCCGCGGCTAGAGTCTGCAGTGTGCGCTGGGATAGAGACGCAGGGTTACAGCGCTGCAGTTTCTGCCAGCCGCGCAAGCACCGTACTCAGGGCTGAATTCTGGGTTCCAGACGGGGTAAGGAAGCGGTCCTGCTCGGTTCTACACACCGGTCAGTCCACAGAGGAGGCCAGCACCCACCATCTTGGTAAACTGACGTCACG
The DNA here is from genome assembly GCF_001458135.2 of Marmota marmota marmota. Classification (NCBI taxonomy): domain Eukaryota; kingdom Metazoa; phylum Chordata; class Mammalia; order Rodentia; family Sciuridae; genus Marmota; species Marmota marmota. The sequence goes on along the minus strand of NW_026000093.1, from coordinate 4,434,465 downwards.
TCCCCTGTTTTCGACTGACCGCAACTCATTCAGCCATAGATCAGGTAATTCCAGGCTACAATTCGCCTGTGGCTTGCAAACAGATTGCTAGGGTTCTGCGCCGGGGTGCTTCTAAGAACCTGAGCCTATCGGAGCGAACGCCGAGCGCGGGGCGCCCGAGTTC
>NW_026000093.1:4425727-4427721 GCF_001458135.2 Marmota marmota marmota | reverse complement strand
AAAGGATCATATAGACAACTAAAAATTAAAAAAAAACAAAAAAAAAAAAAAAAAAAGAACTTAGGGGAAGAAAAATTCATTTGGGTTCATGGTTTTAGAGGATTCAGTCTATGATTAGCTGGCTTCGAGTCAGAAACATCATGGTGTAAGCCAGTAGTAGAGGAAAGTTGCTTTGTTCATGGGATCTGGGAAGGAAGAAGGGAGGAGAAAAAACAGAGAGTTAGGGGATGGAGAGAAGATACACCCTTGTAGGTTATGCTCCCAGTGATCTACTTCTTCCAACTATGTCCCACCTCCCAATAGTGCATTAGCCTATCAGTGGATTAGTCCATTGATGAGGTCAGTGCCCTCACAAACCAATCATTGCCTAAAAACTCCGCCTCTGAACCTTGCTGCCTTGAGGGACATACTTTATGTACCTGAAATTTGGGAGAACATTCCAGATCCAAGCCATAGCATATTCAATTATACCAGATCATATTATTTAAATCTAAGTGTCACTTTTAAAGTATTTCCACTCTTGGTCATCATAATTCTATCATATTTCTGCCTTTCTAGAGAACATACTAATTGAGTGACAGGGTTCCAAGAGTGTGTTCTCCTTGATTGCAGACAACTTGACAATTTTATTTTTAAATCTCTAGAGCTCATCCCAGGGCCTAGTGCAAATCAGCAGCTCACTGGATGATAAATATTTCATTAGGGAAGTGTGACCAAGCTATATGAGGATCATTTTAGTCCCCTAAGGTCCTTGATTTAAAAACTATTCTTAGTTCCAAACCCCTGACCAGATAGTTTTTTTTATATGAAAACAGTTTTTATACTTATTCATACCAATTTAATTTTCATCAAATATTTATTGACCTCAATTAACTATGATATATTATAACTTTGTATACAGAAGTGAAAAGTTACAACAGAGAAAACCACATGTTTGATTATTGCATTACTTTATCCCCATTCAAAAACAATAAAAAGAACACACACATGTGGAGACACACACATACACCCTCCCCCCCACACACACACACTTATACATCCCGATCAAAATTCGTTCAGTTAACTCTGTAGCCCTGCAACTCAAAAGATACAATGTTATGCTTGAGTTTGGGACCCCCAAAAGACCACCAGAGACCAAGATCCATGTAAGCAGCAAGGAGGCGTTTATTGTGAGCTAGCTTGGTCCTCCGTGTGCACACACAGTAATTGGTGACGCTGAGAAGCCACAAGCCCAGGGTTTGCAGCAGTTTTATACACTCTTTGGGGAAGGCAAGGACTTTACATACATCATAGCATTTCTTAGCAAATCATCACACACCGCGGGAAAATCAAACAACAACTCTTAACATTAATTAGCACATTCACTGGCGGGTAGGGGTGATTGGTTAGTACAAAAGGGGGATTCGTTTGAACTGATTGGTTTAAGCCACGAGGGGAGTACGTGCCGAGCTACATGGTTTCCCAACATATTATCAACCACCATAAACTACTGGAGGGTCATCTGGCATCCCAGGTATTTTCCCTGTCTCATGCTAATTGGTGGTTGCTAGGGGGTCCTCACCTAGCCTAACTGAGTCAGGGACACCTGGCTCCACAGATCTCTCCTGTTATTTGTAGATAAACAACTCAGCAGGATGGGAATGTGCCTAGGAGTGCTCTATGGGTCTTTCCAAGGACAAGGGTCACATCCCCTTCCCTGGACAGGCTTTGCTCTGAGGTAGAGGCTGGTTTCTCAAAAATAGAGTCACATCAGTTTCTCAACACATGACTCAGCAAATGAAGTAACAGGATCAACTAAAAATCAGGTTGTTAGTTATCTTTAAAAGTTCAGTTCTTAGAAGGTAACCTATCCTATTCATTTAGCAAAACCAGAATAGAAATAATTGCTTCAACACTTTAAAGCATGACATTTAACATTAAATATAGATTTTATAGTGGTTTTAGTATATAGAATGTATAATAAAGTTTAATATACCTTATGAATATATATATAT
>NW_026000093.1:4418202-4419699 GCF_001458135.2 Marmota marmota marmota | reverse complement strand
TATATATATATATATATATATATATATATATATATATATATATATATATATAAAACCATTAAACACAAAATATATATTCTTTGATATTTTTATACATGTATTTTTAAAAACTATTTTTTATATGTGCATTATAATTATATGCAGTAGTGGGATTTATTTTGACATATTTTGTATATGCATATAACATAATTTGGTCAGTTTTATTCTCCAGTACCTCATAGGTATATTCTTAACTTTGAGAATCTTCCTTTTCCACAATCCAGCTGCGCCTTTGGGAAAAAAAATGGATGCTATACTGAGTTGTTGTTATAATAACTGAAGACGTCATCACCAATATGTCATCAAAATTTAATACAGAAGTTAAAATACTATAACTCAGTTGTTCATGGTGTGGTGGGGGCAAAAGGACAGTCAGTATAGACAATGAGGGATTGCATCAGGAAGATGGGGGGCTGATTCAAAGGAAATAAAATGATGAGACCTCCAGAGCACTTCCCCCTACTCTAACCTGTTGCCAAGGTCACCTGCCTCCAGGGAACCGTTCCTTCCTACAAGGAGTTGTTAATGACTTCCCCCTGGGCAGCTCTCTTACAGCCTTTCTGGGTAGCTTCTCTCCAGGCTTTTGGTCACTGGTCACTTTGGCAGGATAAGAGGAGGAAAGGGCAAGACACCTCCACTCCCTTGGGCACCAACTTTGGAGCCCCTCCCCCTCTGTTTTATCATTTAAATAAACTTTTTGCACTTGCCTTGACATTACTCAGGTGTTCAGTCTTCAACACTGGGAGGATGAGACTCAGATCCTGATTCTTAACACTGGTATCTGTGATTGTATACAGTTATGGATGGAATCATAACAAATGCTTTATAGGTAACCTTATGTTGAACAAAATAAATGCTTAATTTCAGTGTTACAGTCTGTTTATGGACAAAAAAGCACACTTCTAGTTGCAACTTAATGGCACTTTGTCTTTAAATCACCCAAATCTGACTAAACTAAAATTAAAATTTTAACCAATGTTTTGTGGAAAATGTAACATGCAATACAATACTCACATTTTAAATGAATAATTTGATTACTTTGAGCAATTTTTGTACCTCTGTGTTAGTTATTACAGTAAAAGAAACAGTATTTTCATCTCTCCAGAAACTTACTGCATGGTCTTTGTGTTACCAGAAGCTCAGTCCTTGTCCCGGTGCCAATCCAATAACAAGGGCATGATTTTGAGAGAAAAGGAAAAAGAAGTTTTATTGCTTTGCCAGCAAAGGAGAAACACAGAGTATTCCTGTCCCAGGGACTGGATTCTATTCATTAGGGAGAGCAGGGGGCTTTTTTTTTTTTTTTTAATTTTTTATTGTGGGTTGTTCAAAACATTACAAATTTCTTGACATATCATATTCCACACTTTGATTCAAGTGGGTTATGAACTCCCACCTTCACCCCATACACAGATTGCAGAATCACATCAGTTACACATCCATTGATTTACATATTGCCAT
>NW_026000093.1:4307755-4413877 GCF_001458135.2 Marmota marmota marmota | reverse complement strand
GGCGGCTCTGCCCTGCCCCTCCTACCACGCCCATGTACCACTGGGTCGCGGGTCTGCCCACCTTGCGGGTGCGGGTGGCGGCTCCGCTCCGCCCCCTCTCCAATTGGGGTCACGCGGTCCTCACGCTGGCGAGCCGCTGGGCCTGCTCCGGGCGCTGGCGGCGGCCAGGCTCCTCAGCAGGGGGCTTTTAAAGAGGTGATTTAAAGGCGAAACCCCACGTGTTCTCTGTCTAGAGTTATAAATAGCTTGTTAATTTGAGAGATGTCATTTTTTAGATCTTCTGGTGCCATTCTCAAAGTTGCAAGTACTTGGATCCTGTCTGTGGTGGGTGTGTACACAAGGACAGATAATTCTGCCTAGGATGGGGAAGAAAGAGGAAGAGATTAGAGAGGGGAAGAGGAAGAGAAAGAAACATGTCCATTTTAAAAAAAGTCAGTCACAGTGACAGAGCAGCAAGGGTTTGCAGTCATTCTTCCAACCTCAGTAACCATAGGTAGGATTTCTGTCACTTTTTTTTATTGATTATGAGTACTCTTTTTTGTAGGAATAGACAAACATTTGTTTATTCATTTACCTGAGGAGGCCATTTAGACTGTTGCCAGTTTTTATATATTTCTTGAAGGAAAAGTGAGAAATGAGAGATGGGAAAGCAAGAAATGAAAGACAAGACCAGGCCAAGATACACAGGAGAGTTTATTTGTCAGAGGTGACAAATGAAGGTCATCTCTCTATAGGAGAGAGAGGCAAAACAGGCTTGAGTTCTGGGAGTTCTTTGGAGGAAGCTCAGGAATCAGAGCTGGGTGGGTCATAATTCAGGCAGTTAAGGGTTGGGTTGGTACCTTTCTCAGAAATGCTCTTGGGTGGAAAAGCGAAACTTTTTCCTTAAAATGGCCATCCAGATGCTAAGCAAGGACCTTATATTTCTAAATAACTTTGCCACCAATATTCATATGCAAGTCTTTTTGAGGATCTAAGTTTCCATCTCCTTTGCATAAAAACATAGCAGTGTAATTTCTAGGTCACTTGGTAACTCTGTTAATCTTTATAAGAAACTGCCAGATTGTTACCTGAAGTGGTTGTGATAGTATCCACTTCTGTTGTCAATGTAGAAGAATTTATTTTTACTTCATCTTTTCTTCTGTCTGTTCTTCAGGCTGGAAAGTCGCTAGTGATCTTTTTTTTTTTTTTTTTAAGTTCTTCTGTCATCTTCCATCTCCTCTTACATACATCAAGTGAAATTTTCATTTCAGTTATTGTACAAGTAGTTCTAGAATTTACATTCTTATGGCTCCTGATTCTTTTTTGAAATTTACTTAATCGTTAGCTCAACAAGATTGTGTCTCCTTTAATTCTTTGAAATGCATTTATAATAGCTGCTTTAATGTTCTTTTCTGATAAGTTCAACTTCACAGACATCATTGTCAGGGTCGATTACTATTACTGTTGACCACTTATTTTCTCAAGTGTAGATCCTTTTTTTGCTGGTTGTTTCTTTTCCTGTCTGGTAATTTCTAAACATGTTATCAATGACTGTGACTCCACCTTGCATTTGCATAGGCTTTTTGCTTCTTTTGGGTGGAGATGCAGAAAGCTTAAGGTGTTCCCTAAACTCTGCTGACACTGTAACCAAAAGCTCCATCCGTCTCCTTGACACCAATCCAATAACGAAGACAAGATCTTGAGAAACAGGAAAATATTTTATTTCTTTGTTAGCAAAGGAGAAACAATGGACATGATATGCTCGAGTTCGGGACCACCAAAAGACCACCAGAGACCAAGATCCATGTAAGCAGCAAAGAGGTGTTTATTGCGAGCTAGCTTGGTCTTCTGCATACACAGCAACTGGTGACGCTGAGAGGCCCCAAGCCCAGGGTTTGCAGCAGTTTTATACACTCTTTGGGGAAGGCAGGGACTTCACACACATCATAGCATCTCTTAGCAAATCATCACACACCGCGGGAAAGTCATAAAACAACTCTAAAACATGATTAGCACATTCACTGGCGGGAACAAGCTGGGTAGGGGTGATTGGTAGCACAAGAGGGGGATTCGTTTGAACTGATTGGTTTAAGCCATGAGGGGAGTACTTGCTAAACTACATGGTTTCCCAACATGTTATCAATCACCATAAACTACTGGGAGGGTCATCTGGCATCCCAGGTATTTTCCCTGTCTCATGCTGATTGGTGGTTGCTAGGAAGTTGCTATGGGTCCTCACCTAGCCTGACTGAGTCAGGGACACCTGGCGCAGCAGATCTCTCCTGTGATTTGTAGACAAACAACTCAGCAAGGTGGCTACCTGCCTAGAAGTACTCTGTGGGTTTTTCCAAGCACAAGGGTCACGCCCCCTTCCTTGGACAGGCTTTGCTCTGAGGTAGAGGCTGGTTTCTCAAAAATGGAGTCACGTCAGTTTCTCAATTGCTTTGCTAGCAAAGGAGAAACAATGGACACCTGTCCAGAGCCTGTGATTCTGCCCATCATGGGGAACAGGGTGTTTTTAAAAGTTCATTGAGTAAAAAGAAGATCAGGGAGAAGTTCAGGGGAAAAATCAGGGAAAAGAAGATCAGGGAGGAGAATGATAGGGAAAAGGTTGGGAAAAAGGAAAAACAAGTAAATCTAAAAGCGACAAGGGACACAGTCAAAGCATCAAGTGAACTCCTTTTACAATACCATGTGGCCCAACTTCCAAACTCTGATTTGTATATAGACCCTGGATGGGCTTGGTTTTAGGCTCTGTTACCTAACCAAAAGCAATGGGTTCTTCCTTTGATGAATCAAAGCTGATGAACACAACCAGGAGGTAAGAGTGCAGAGAGGTTTATTACTTGCAGCAAGTAAGGAACACAATGGCAATCATTCTAATGCAGTGCCTCCACAGCAAACAAAGCAAAGGGATTTTATTGAGGAAACTCATGTATATTCATGCAGGACAGATTCACTGTCACAAGTAGAGGCAGATACACTCTTGAGTATGCTCAGTCCGACATCATGCCTTGGCATCATCACATGTTCTAAAAATGGTGTGAAGAATCACCCGTGAGTAGAGAATTTAGTATTAGAATGAACAAAGTTCACTTCTAGGTCACTTGAAAGGGTAGAGCAGGATGGCTCTGCAAGTTTAGCTGCCTGGAGTTCACCTCTAGGTCACCTTGTAAATTTCTCTGGCTGCTTTGTTTGAAACAAAAGGCAACTTTATTTTCCTGTGATTCACTTTTCTCCTGAAAATAGAAGGGAGATCAGTAGAGTAGAAGTGGGGAGCAATAAGAGAGGGAGGAAGGGAGGAAACTGGGCAGAACTGGGGAATGAAGTTGACCAAATTTTGCTATGTGCGTGCATGAATATATCACAGTGCATTCCAATTTTATATATAACTATAATGCACCAATTAAAAATAAATAAATAAGGAAGACCAATAGAGAAGTGAATGGGGATTAGTGGGAAGGAGGAGGGAACAGGAAGAGGAAGTACCGGGGATTGAAATGGAGCAAACTGTTATATGCGTATATGAGTATGACAAAATGAACTTCACTGTTATGTATAACTAAGTGCTAATAATAATAATAATAATAATAATAATAATAATAATACAGCTTTAGAGGTGAGCTTGTATTTAAAGAGGCCATAGCTTTTTTCCCCTGTGAGTTGAGGACATTGTACCTCATCATATTGGCTTGAGTGGCTAATAGTTTGAGTGGGTTTTATCCTTGTAAGGATAGAACTTACTCCAAGATTTGGTGTGTTGCTCTCTGACTGGCTCTCTGGGGTGTCACTGAGGTGTTAAAGTGGTCTTCCAGTTGTGATTCACCTTTCTATAACATTGATCTCTAGGAGCCTTAGTAAATCCTTCCTGCTCTTGTGCCTACCTGGCCAGCCCTTCCCAAGGAAGATGAGGCTCACCCACTGCAGGCCCTGTCTCCTGTTTTCAGCTCTTCAACTGCCCTGACTCCAACAAGGATCATTTCCCCTTACCCAGGTTCCTCTATCTTACTTCATCCCATCCAGTGGGAGGACTAGTCTCCTTCCAGTTACACCATAGAAAGAAACAGAATCTAATATTTATTTCAATTAAATCTGTTTTTTTTTCTGTTTTATGATTTTAGCATGTGTGGCATTGTTTAAATAAAAGCATCTACAGTAATTCAACCTATATTTTAGGCTTCTGCCTACTTACACCTGGAAGTCTGCAGCAGCTTTCTCTGTAGCCTTCTGCAATACTTCCCTTCTTCCATACAGAATTAGATTTATGCAAAGCGAAAATGAGATATGTCATTTCTCTACTTAAAAACATCATAGGATCTTTTTCTAGTTAGATCACACAAAAAATCCTGTGCTTAGGAACAAATCCTTTTGGGTTCTGGTCCTAATGAGAATGTTCAGCCATATTTCTTGTTCTTTCCAACCCAAACTCAACACTTCCTTTGCTTTAAGGGTGCTGAGGTTCCCTTTTTCTGAGAATCCATTCTTCCTGGAATGCCTTTGCAAAAGCTCTGGCTGAAAAATCATTTCTCTGTTTTGCTACTTGGCACATGCCTATTCCATCTTCCAAATCTGGGATATTTTTTCCTCAGTAATCTTGTAGCATTTTGTACTTATTTGGATGAAAATATAGGCAACTTTGTTTATATGCTTAAGCTCATGAATAAACTGAGCATTCTGAAAGGAAATAGCATGTCTTCTTAAACTGTCTCTCATGCATGTCTAGTAATGCCTGGTTGTTAACAGATATTTGCTAAACAGGTAGAAGGATTAATGCACGGATTTCTTAAGTTTTTTGTTTTATTTGATTTTTGATATATTTTAATTTCTGTGGCCTCAGATTAGGACTTTAAAATATTAAATAATTTGTATTTTTTATCTCTCGAAACAGGAAATAAACAACTACAAAAATCTTCAAAAGTATAACTTGGTTGAGAATGGAATAATAATACAAACATGGAACTGATTTGAAACCCATTTCTAGTTGAAAAACTAAAATTAGATATTTTGGCAGGGCTTATTGCTTATTGTTTCATATTTCAGAGAATCTTGCTGTTCAAGAGCAGGCCCCAGTAGATAATCACTGCAGGCAGCACTAAACCAAAATATGTTATTAACCCAATTCTTTTTTTAACATTTACTATTTTTAACAAATTTGATTAATATGCAATAATTTTACATATTTATGGGCTACAATATGAAATTTCAACGTGTTTACAACATATATTGATTGAATTGGATAATTAGAATTTCCATTTCCTTGGGCTTACAGAATTTGGGCTCCTCTCTTCCAGTTCTTCATAAAATCAATAAAAAGTTTTTGTGAATTTCTGCCATTCCATTGCACTGTGGAACATTGGAACTTATTCTTCCTGTCTAACTGGTTACCATTATCCAAGTTCCCTTTACCTTCTCTCCTCTCCCTCTTCTCTGTCTCTAGTAATCATTCTCCTACATACAGATCCACTTTTTTTTAGCATCCACATATTGATAAAAGACATAAGATCATATCTAAGATAATATAATGGAAGATTGTGTCATGTTCTTGGGGCTTGTGTCTTTGCAGGAGAGGATTTCAAGCAAGACAGGAGACTTAGTAAAAGTATAGCAAAGTTTATTAGAAGAGAAAGAATAGGTGGAAAAGCACCCTCCAGAGAGCTAGCAGACCTTCTCAAAGAGGGAGAGCAACAACTCACTTGTGTCACTTTTATTGGGGCCAGAGGGAGATTGTTAGAAGGTCCCATCCAAGTGTCACCTCTCAGCCCTGAATGGACAGACTACAGTAAGCTGTAGGGCAACTCATTTTACAGAATTTGTGGTTGGTGGTTTCATTTTAATCATTCCACTGTCCTTGGCCTATAAATCTCTGGTCTGTATTGTTTGTGCAGGGTCTTATTTAAGGTGTCTTATCCATTAGGCCCTTTTGAGCAAATATATCCTTGCCCTTTGGTTCTTATCACCTGATTTTATCTATCTTCCTTCTGTTGTAAGAGGAATAGTTTATAAGGCTGAGATCAGGCAAGGGTCCAGAAATAGCTATCTCATCAGACCCTGCAATTGCACCCAGGCAGGACTTGATTAACAAATTTGTTCTGTACCAAGTATTTTCAGAAACTCCTCACCCACTGCTCATGTCTAATTGCTAAGTAACAATATAAGTATCAGATCCCATATATAAGGGCACATACTTGACAGATATGTAAAGATCACCATGGAGCAGTATGGTAGAAACGTCCATCAACATGTCTAAGAATGAAGTGTGACAAACTGTGATCAAGTCCTTATTTTCCTTCTATGAGGAGAAAAATAGAAAATCTCATCATAGCTTTTGTGGGGAAACTGGTCCTATTAGTTCTATATTATATTTGAATATCTTCACTAATGAATAAATGGTTTACTGATCAATTTTTTAGTCCAGATTCAAGTTTCCATGTAGTAGAGAGTCTCTCATGTTATTGTCGGGGGAGACATATGGAGACACGGGCAGCTCTGCTTTTCTGGTTGGGAAGGTCTCTGGGGACAGTGGGTCATCTGAGTCCCTGTGAGGAACCACCCAGAATCACACACGCAATGCCTCTGCAGTGTTGCCAGTGGGTGTCTCACACGGACTTGTTCTGAAAGGGAAAAACCTGCAGCTTTGCCATCTTGATCACAAATCATACATGAATAACTCCTGCAGTCAAATTCTCCCTGTCAGTCTCTCCTTTTTTCTCTGAGCCGTAGGTGGTCTTGCTGAAACAGATTTCCCTGCCAGTGGCCCTGTTTATTGCCAATCTATAGAACACATTTATTTCTCCACCAAGTGGAGCTGAGATCCATTAGTGTCAGTACCTGTAGCAAGAGAGGCCCAGGTAGCCATAAATTAGCTACAATCTTCAATAATCTTCCCTTAGAAAACCCCAAAAAGGAGCAGTGGGTAGCTGTGGAATTGTCTTGTGACAGTTCCATTACCTGGTGGCATTATGCAGTGGATTAAAGGGTGGCAGGTTAACTGCCCTGAAAGTAAATTGAAGTTAAGTGTGGGTCTCATTAGGAAGTAATAGATTTTTTTAAGTTTTGCAAAGATCTTTTTTTTTCTCTCTGCTGAAATGAAGAGAGAGAGAGAGGAGAGGAAAGAAAGCAAGACAGAACAACAGCCACTTACTGCCTGTCTCCAATGCTTCTGTCCTCATTCTGTTGTCTTCTACTGTTCATTTCTCTTCAGTTACTGTGTGGCATTGACACTCCTTTTTGAAACCCAATTATATTAATACTTTTAATTCTTTAGTATCTTCTTTTCCATAATTTCCCCCTTTTTAAAAAAAATATTAGATGCATACTTTAAAAATTTTGCTCCTTTCTGTAGTTTCAAAATTTTAATCCCCTTTTTTTTGGATGTACTTATTTTATAGTATACCTATTTTGTTGTATTTCCTCATCCAGTGGCTTTTCTGTTCGTACCAAAGGCCTTGATATGTCAATTCCACGGATCACTAAGCCACTGTCCACTGTTGTAAACCAAGATTTGGACGGAGGGGGCAGCCTAGATGAAGTACATGCTGTTCCTGTAGGTGGATGATCTCTAGTGTGACTTACTAGGGTGACTTTACAGAATTTGCACAGTCACAGGGGGACTGTTCATGGATGGTCCTTGCTCAGCATCTGGAGCAGAGTCTTCACAGTCAGGGAGGACCTGAAGCTCCGATGACACATCATTTAGAAACACAGGACTGTGTGAATGCATTACATGTTCTTTTTAGGGGCTTGGAGGAGCCCTGCAGTTTAGGGATCTAAAGAGTTCTTGTCGTTTGCTTCATAGTAAATTTGTCCATGGGTAAATGGAGGTACCCATCAAGGATACTTTTTCCTTGTCTGAACACATCTCTCTCAGGGTTGTTGACTTAACTGTATATTTGTAACATGTGAGGCAGACAGTTGGTCAACTTGTTGTTGTTATAACTAAATGCCAGAGGGAAATTAACTTTATATTAAAAAAGAGGTTTATTTAAGTCATAGTTTCAGAGGCTCAAAGTCCTGGTGCTGGCCCCTGTTTAGTTCTGGTGAGGATCTTCTTGACTGAATCCCATCATGGTGGGTATGTATGTAACAGGAGGGATCCCATTTCAGACAGGAAATCAGAGGGGGAGACTCAGACTTTTATGACAACTCACTCAGCTATGGGCTTTTGTAACAGCTTGTTCTCCTAAGAACTTACTCCAAGAGACCAGTATTCTCTTCCCAAGGTGGTGTCCCCAGTGACCTTAGAACCTTCCACTAAACCTTTCCTCCTGAATTTTCCATCAGCTCCCACATCATGACACTGGAGACCTAGCTCCCAACACATGGAACCTTTGGAGAAACACACTTAAGTCACATCCAAGCCATAGAATGACCATTACATTTGTTTGTTTGGGAAAATCCCTGTTTACACCTGAAGTTCCTTCAAAGTGAATCAATACACGCTCAAGTGGGAGAAGCAGGATTGCTTCCTTGGCTCCTTGACAAGGACTTTCAGGCCTGTGTGATGACAGGTCTAGGGTCAGGTAGTTCAGGGTACGTTAGAGAGTAAAGGACAGCACTGTGACTGCTAAAAGCTACCGTGAATGCCCTTCAAGCTGAGGTGTCACTCAAATACAAGGTTTGAGTGTGGGTCAGTCACTGTTCTTACAGTTTTATTGTTATACAGCCAGACACATTTATTTACATATTGTCTGTGGCCACTTACTTCTTGCCATACAGTGTTGAATTATTGCAACAAACACTATATGCCTTAAAAAGCCCAAACCATTTGCTATTTGTCCTTTATGAACAGGCTGCTGATGTCTTCTCTCACAGAATAAAAGCACAACTGAAGAATGATATTCTTTGATGAATTTTTCTAATTTATCTTGTCCAGGGAACGATATTGTTCATCTTTGGGGTTATCATTTTCTCACCTCAAAATGAGACACTCACATCAAAACTATCTGAGTGGATGTTGTTTTCTTATTAACTTTTTCGATTTTACAGATGGGATAGCTTTAACCTAAGATTAATAACACTTCTTTATAATTGGTTGATGTTCATTGCACAAAAAGAAATGTTCTGGGATGTGCATTTTCTCTCATTAAGACAATTTAACAATGAGTTTCATGGGCTTTTGTGTGCTGCAAAATGAATAAAATAGTTTGAGGTGTATCTTTTCCATATGCCATGGCACATTAACACCTTTTAGTCCATTGTGAAGTGGATGTTAACTTTCCCAAGGATACACAGTTTGCAAGTGGAGAATGCAAATTTTAACCTGAGTCTCATAGATGATTTCAAAGTTTGTGAATTTAGCCACCGTAATTGCTTCCTATGACTGCTGTAACAAGTTACCATAAAGTAGATTCCTTAAACCAATATGGATTTATTATCTTATAGTTCTAGATATCAGAAGTCTGATGCACTTATTGCTGGGCTAAAATCAGGCCTCCATCCTCTTCCAAAGCCTTCAAGGTAGCATTCATTTCTTTGACTTTTCAACTTCTAGAGACTGCCAATGCTCCTTGGCTAATGGCCACCTCCTTCTTACTCTTCTCCCTCATTTTTCTACTTTTTAGGAACTCTTGTAAATATATTAGGCCCATCCAGATAGTCCACAGCAATACTTTCATCTTAATATGCTTTACCTACTCACATCTACAGTGGTTGTTTTGTCATTCAAGGTAACATTACAAGTTCCAGGGGTTAGGCAGTGGACATCTTTGGAGGGTGGTGGGGTTCACAGCCACCATGCAAAACTCACCATTGTCAAGTCTGGTTTTGGTTTTATATTGTTGCAGTTATACCACAAAAGAAGATTGGAGAAACAATCTTAGTACACAGAATACTGGCATGAGAGCTCTGGTATCAAACCATGGATTTCACATGTACTGTGTAACCTTTTGTTATCTTTCCTAGTCTCATATTTCTCATACCTAAAGTTAGAATAATTATATAAATATCTCATCTATTTATGGAGAAGATGAATTTTCTTGTTGTTATTGTTGCAATACTGGGGATGGAAATGAGGGGCACCTATCTCTGTGCAGGTCACAATTCACTCATTTTCCTTTCGCAGAATCATGACATTTGCAGGAAAAGTGTATTTCCAGAATGGAAACACAGAGGACAGCCTTTAAATTACATAGTAATTTAGGTGTAGCTAAATATTTTCTTTTACTCATGAAATGTCATTGGTATACTCTCTAATTTTCTCTTTATATTAAAATTGTTGAGGAGTTTTGACATTAATTTTTTATGATTATAAATAAAACTTCTCCTAACTTCACAATGGAAAGAACTCTGTTGCCACTGCTGAAACTCTGTGCTTTGTATCTCTAATTAGGTCAGCTTGTCATCTCATTAAACAAAAAGAAATCCTAACAGAACTTGAATCCATATTTTTTTTTTTTTTGCTTTTTGCCTGGAATTGAGGAAAGCAGTTGTGATTATATGTTTAAGTACATGAAGAAAAGCAATAATAACTATTATTGTGCAAAATTTGTGGAATATATGAAAAGCTTTTTAAGGTATTTGTAAAGCACAATGAAGATATCTGTGAAATAATATTAATACTTGTCACTCATAATAAATATGAAGAAAGTGGAGAATATTTAAAGATGCACTGAAAATAGTGGGTTCATAGGAATTAACTGACCCATATACTCATGTTCATTTTAACAATGGATGATACTTTATAACCATTTTTAAGTAGAAGAGAACTCTCTTCTTCCTCCTCCTCCTTCTCCTCCTCTTTCTTTTTGACATGGCTTCTACATCAATGAAATTATTAGCTTCTTTGCTATTTTTAATTACCCAAAGTGATATTTGCAAATGGGATTAAAATATATAAACATAATGCACAATATATTATATTCAAACTTTGTTTTTCCTGCCTGTTCTATTATTGGAATAAGGGACATAAAAGCAGCTTTAAAAAGAGAATGATGTGCTTTTGAAAGCATTTGACTAATAGCCTCCTTCCAGTGACAGTTTGACACTGAGAGAATTTCTTGGCAAGTAAACAATTTCGTAGAGTAAGCCTCCCTTTTTTTTTGCCCCTAAAAATACTTACCAGCTATTGAATAAAATCTAAAAATATAAAGAATTATTTTAAACAGAAACAAGCTCAAAAGGAAGGGCAGTTCTTACATGCCAGAAAGGATAAGGAGACTAAAAGTCAAGTAGGAATCAGGAGGAAGTGCTCTCTTGGCTCAGGAGTTATTATACTGTACCTCAGGCACACTCTTGGTCTTAGGGATGGAGAGGTGTGTTTTAATACCCACGTAAGGTAAGGAGACATGGCCTCCAGCCTTCTATAGGCACCACTCCCTGAAAAATGCCTACCTCACTTCTGTAAGGGAGAAAAGGAACTAGAAAACCTGTTCGCTTCAGGAAAGAGGAAGAGACTCTTGACTAAACATTAGGAACTAAGGTTAGGATGAAAGAGGAAACTTTCTGGGAGTTTCCTTTAAAAATGGAACATTTTTTTCTTCTTTCTAGAGATGTGACATGTTTTCTGGTCAATAACACCAAACACTGTATGGAACTTAAAGTGGCAGATAATGAGTAAATTTGTCCACCACCTCCTTCTCATGTTGAGCTAAACCAGTGTGATACCATCTTGTCAGAAGAGATTCTCACAGAAAGAAGAAACTGTAGAGCCCCTAAGTTCTCCAACAGAAAACCCAACAAATGGCTTATATAGATTTTAAGCAAATGTGTACAAACACACTTAACATACGGTTACAGCAGGATAGCTTTAGTCTGTTTCTGACAACAAAGCACACATTCATTGGTGCTCAGAGAAACAGGTACAACCAATATATAAAGAATTTTTGTCTTCTCAGCACTAACAAGTAAAAAGTACACACGTGTGATACTTTGATCTTTTTTCTTAAATTATTGTGGTATATTCATAGGATATATTCATAGGTATATTCATAGGATAGGTTAGCTATTGTGAATTGAGGTGCTGTAAGTGTTGTGCAGTTGCATCACTGTAGTATGCTGATTTTCCCCTTGTCCTGTCTCTCCTCGTTTTCTCTTCAATCCCTTTTCTCTAGTCCAATGACATCTTTTCTATTTTCATGAGATTCTTCACCTTCACTTTTCCCCCCTTCCACATATGAGAGAAAACATTTAACCATTGACTTTCTGGGTCTGGCTTTATTTCACTAAACGTAATCTTCTGCAGTTCTATCCATTTGCGAGCAAATGCCATGATTTCATTCTTCTTCATGGCTGAGTAAAGCTCCATTGTATATAATTACATGACTTTTTTTTTTTAACTTTGTTGACAAGCATCTGGATTGGTCTCATAACTTGGCTATTATGAATGGCACTGCTGTAATCATTGATGAGATTGTATCCCTATGGTACACTGACTTTAGGAAGTGGGATAGCTGGGTCATATGGTGGTTCTATTCTTTTTTCCTTTTGTTTTATTTATTTGTTTTTTCTAGATATATATGACAATAGAGAGTATATTTTGACATATTATACATTCATAGAATAAGTATAACTGTTCTAATTAGGATCCCATTATTGTGGTTATACATGATGTGGAGTTATATTGGTTGTATATTCATCTATAAGGATAGGAAAGATATGTCTGGTTCATTTTATTGTTTTTCTATTCCCATCTCCTTACCCTTCCCTTCATTCCCTTTTGTATAGTCCACTGAACTTCTAATCTTCCCTTCCCTTGTTGTGGATGAGAATCTACCTACCAGAGAGGACATTCTGCATTTGGTCTTTGGGGACTGGCTTATTCCACGTGGCATGATCATCTCCAGTTCCATCCACTTACCAGCAAATGTCATAATTTCATTCTTCTTTATGGCTGAGTAATATTGCATTGTGAGTGTGTGTTTGTATGTTTGTGTGTGTGTGTGTGTGTGTGTACATTTTCTTTAAAGCAAATAACCCAATCAATAAATGGGCTAAAGGATTGAACAGGCACTTCACAGAAGAAGAAACATGAATGGTCAAAAATGTATGAAAGAATGTTCAACATCTATAGAATTAAGAGAAATGCAAATTAAAATACACTGAGCTTACATCTTACCCCAGTCAGAATGGCAATTATCAAGAATACAAATAATAATAAATATTGGTGAGGATGTGGGGCAAAAGGTACATACATTGCTGGTGGGACTGCAAATTGGTGTGACCACTCTGGAAAGCAATATGGAGATTCCTCGGATAATTTGGAATGGAACCACCATTTGACCCAGCTATCCCACTCCTCAGTTTATATCCAAAGGACTTAAAATCAGCATACTACAGTGATGCAACTGCACAACGCTTACAAGCACCTCAATTCACAATAGCTAAAATATGGAACCAACCTAGGTGCTTTTCAACAGATGAATGGATAAAGAAAATGGAACCCACCAAGGTGTCCATTCCTATTTTTTTGAGATATCCCTATGCTGCTTTTCAGAGTGGTTGTAATAATTTGCAGTTCTACCAACGATGTATGAGCATACCTTCCATTCAACATCCTCATCAGCATTTATTATTATTTGTATTCTTGATATTTGCCTTTCTGACTAGAGTGAGATAAAGCCTCAATGTAGTTTTGATTTTCATTTTTCTGATTGCTAGAGATGTTGAACATTTTTTTTCATATATTTCTTGACCATTTATATTTCTTCTTTTAAGAAGTGTCTGTTTAGTTCTTTTGTCCATTTATTATTTGGGTTATTTCAGTTTTTGATGTTAAATTTTTAAGTCCTTTATATGTTATGGATATTAATTCCCTGTTTGAGGAGCAGGTGGCAAAGATCTCCCATTCTGTAGGCTTTGTGGCAGTTTTAATCCAAGCCTATACTACATGAGAGGAATTTGAATTTTCTCAACACCATGGTGCCGAGAAAGACAAGATGATAAATTATCATGAAAAACTAAATCCCCTGAAACTCTAGAAAACAGCAAATGAGTAATCACCATCCAGACAACTTCCACAAGCCAGTGTGGACAGACAGGCCCAGCAGGACAAAGAAAACGCCCTCATCCTCACACACACAATTTAGAATTCACTTTAGGAAATAAAGTGCCACCAGATAGTGATGAGAATGAATGAAAAGCATTAAACTAAACTAAAATAAAACAGAATCTAGGGATGCTGAAATAATTCAAGAAACTATAAAATAAGCAGACTTAGCATAATTGTATAGGTGAAAGAATGAACGAACAAAACCTCTTTAAAGAAGGAAAGATAAAAATTACAGATAATTTGAAAAACTGAATTTTAAGACATGATCTATAGAGTTCAAATTGAAATCTATAGATATTGTAAAGTTCAAATTAAAATCTCTATAAATATTTTATCCAGTTATATAAGTATAACTGGATAAAGGATGATGTTTTGTGGGAACTAGAAGATAAATTTGAGTAAACTGGGCTGGGGCTAGAGCTCAGTGGTGGTGCACTTGCCTGGCATGTGTGAGGCACTAGGTTCAATTCTCAGCACCACATATAAATAAATAAATAAATAAATAAATAAATAAATGCCTATTAACATCTAAGAATTTTTTTTTTAAAAAAATTGAGTGAACTGGAAGATAAATTTGTAGAAATAATTCAGCTTATAGTATAGACAGATGGAAAGAATGCCTAAGGGAGGTTAAGAGGCATAAAGACTGAAAACCAAGTTTTTACAGAAGTTCCAAGAGGAGCAACACAGGAGTGGAAGGTATTTAGACAGAGCACCAAACCAAAGTTATTCTGCAGTTTTGAAAATATGAATAAGATTTATAAGTCAAGTATTAACAGTTAAGATTAAAGTGGCCAATAAAAATAAAATGTTTATAACTTAGCTGGCCTGTAGAAAAAACATCTATATAGCTATCCAACTAGCAGTTACCCCCTGACCTAACTTTCTGTTGTGGTTGGGATCCGGAATGATCCTCAAAGGCTTGTGTGTTGAAGGCTTGGCCTTAGTGTAGAAATGTACCTAGGTTGGGGCTTTGGGTAAGTGATTGGATCATGAGGGCTCTAAAGCCACCAGTGGATTAATCCATTGATAGATTCATAATTTGATGGCATGATTGTGAGGTAGTGGAAAGTCGAAGAGATGGGGCATAGTTGGAGAAGGTGGATCACTAGGGGTGTGGATTGGAAGGACATATCTTTACCCAAGCTCCTCTCTCTCTCTCTGTTTCCTAGTTGTCATGAAGTAAGCATGACATACTTTCCTCTGTCATATGTTAAGTAATTTTACATGATTTGTAAATATGGTGTCTAATAACATTGTCCCACATAGTATTCCTTTTTTCTTTCATTTATTTTTCTGTCTTTTTGATTATGGTATGAGGGGAAATTCTCCATTTTAGGGACTGCATGTTTTTAACACCTAATACTTGTCAATCAACCTTTTAATCAAAACGAGAACACAGACTCTGAAATGTCAAAGGGTTGCAGTATGTAGGCAGAATTTGATAAAACTGTTTTTGTAAAAAAATATTTTATCCTGATCATGAAAAATATACAAACAAACAAACAAATAAAAACAAAACCCAAAAAACCAAATTTATGATTTAGGTCTACTACTGAGGTTAAGAAAAGAAAGGATTTAATTGTCAATTGTTGCCATGCTGTCAATGTTTATAATGGTCAGCTTTCCATTACTATAACAAATACCTGAGGCAAATCAACTTAAAGATAGAAAGGTTTATTTCTGATCACAGTTTTGAAAGTTTCATTCCATGGTTGCTTGGTCCTGTTGCTTTGTGTCCTGTGGTGAGGCAGCACATCACTGTGAAAGCATGTAGTCGAGACATGTACTGTTTACCTCATACCGGTCAAAAAGCAAAGAGAGAGAAAGGTGGGGCTGGGGTCCTAATATCTCCCTCAAGGGTACACCTTTAGTGATCTGTCTTCTTCTCACCATGCCCCATCACTTAAAGACTCCACCATCACCAAATAGCCTCATGTTCTGGGGACCACACCTTTAACACATGGCTTTTGGAGGATATTCAAGATTAAAACTATGGAAATATCCAGACATTATTTTTATTACATGTTTCATGTTTAGATGCTTGTTCAGATTTGCCCATGGATTTCTGATGGCTATGAGTTTGTTTCTTTCCCTATGTGAATGTCTGCCCCAGTCTCTATGATTGCTTGTAGGTATCTCTGTCTTGCTATTGATGCCTCTGCCTTTGTTGATACTGTTTTTATTTTTCTGTTTCTTCCTTTTGTTTTTCCTGGTTATCTGTCCTCTCTTTCCCTTTTTCTCTGTAACTGATCATAAGATAGAGCTTAAGTGATTAATTTTATTTTTAGACATAATTGTAGAGTTCTATATTTTGTACTCTGCTTTTGGAAATTTGATGACTATTACATTTTTAGTTCTGCGTAAAATATGTAAAATAGCTTAGCTTATTTTCCTCCTGTAAAAACGGCAGCAGAAAGAGAAGTTCTTCCTCCTACAAAAGCAAAAATTGGGTAGTCTTTTATATCCATTAAAGAATTTAAAAAGTCACTTGATTCCCTTTCTCCATTTATTTACTTTTCGGTGCCATTTCTGTTACAGAGCTAATGTTTCTTAACATTTATATGTCTCTCTCTAAAAATGCCTAAAATTTTAATTGTAGAAATTTGAAAGAAGAAAAAAATAGTCTCCTTGAAAATCTTTGAGGAAAAATTGAGTTCTGAGACAAGCTCTCAGTGAAAGGTATTCTGAAGAACTCTCCTTCTCAAAAAAAAAAAAAAACCAACCAAAAACCAAAAACCAAAACAACAAGAAAACAATTTTCTTTCTGATGTTTTCAGAGACCATAAATTAATCATAAAGTTATTTCGTACTGTGTTTCTGAACTGACTAATCATGCTGGATGTTCTCATTGTTTTAATTTCATTGGTGTGAAATGCCATTTACTTTTCTCCTAAGAAAGCAGCCATCCTGAGGCAAAAGAAATTTTATTTTGTGTGAGAATACACAAGGACATTTTGCTTTTTTGAAGGACATGTTTCAAATGTATTTTTCTCTCTAAAAAAAAAGCCACTAAATGATCATATTCATTCTGAAAACTCAGGAGTGTCTCAGAAAGCTTTTCTGCAAGGACACTTTATCACAAAGCACCATTCCTCCATGTTTATGGGAATGGCTTTTATTTGTTTCATTAAAATCATGCATTGCTGCATTATCTGCCTTTCATTCTCTGAATCAGGAAAGCATGCATATCTCCCCAAAATGCCATACGGATATCTGTCCTCCTGTCTCTGTGAATGATCCAGCTGAATGAAAGTTATTATTATCCATCCTTCTAAAGCCGTCTTTAAGTCAAACTGTGGTTATGAAATTAGATATAGATTGACATTGTAGTCTTTGTGGCAAGGAATAGCTCATTTCAAGGTCTGCAAATATTTTCTTTCAACTCTCTGTACATAAATATAGCAACAAAAACATTTCTTTTCTCTCCCTCTCTTTTTAAACATAACTTGTCTCCTTTTGTTCTTATTGTTCCACCTGTAATCTAAAAGGTGGGAATCTAAATTAAACACAGCTCAATGTTTTATTATCAGAACCAGGAGATTCTTTATGTCAATGGTTTTCATTCTTGCTTTGAAACAGGGCTGTCTATACTATATGCATTCAGAGCAGTTAAGGTTAAAGTTACCAGGCCTCCGTGATGGTTTTTGTTTTCAAAAGAAAGGGGGTTTTACTATCAGAAATGCCATCTCGGGTTGTATAACTCGACCTTCATAACCATGCTGCCTCACACCAGATTACTAGTTTTAAATATGGAACAAATGTTTAATATTAGGTTTGGGGAGGATAGTTTTCAAGTGCAATGACATAGTATTAATGCAGAAGCTATTTCTTTATTCTTACTAATGACTAATTTTAAGCAAGAAAGAAGTGATACAAAGTTTATAATGGAAAAAGTTTTTTTTTTAAATTGACATTCTTCTGACTAATGCAGATGAATTGATAAGAAATGCTCTGAGAGTTTATTGATCTCAAACTTTCCTCTAAGGAGACTGGAGTTGATTTGAAAAGCCAAACATAGGGCATACACAATTAATAAGTTACTAAATATAAGGCTTGTAATAAAGCTCATTGAAAGGCTCCCTACATTTCTTTAGAGATGATATGGTGAGCCATGGTAAAAGCAATATGCAGTAACAGGAATAAGAATGGTTAATGTTTAACTGAATTATTTAAGAGATGGGAAACATCAATACCAAGTGACTGAAGTTAACAAAACCATGATTATGCTATCTGAGAAAATTCAGTGTTCTAGTATCTAAAACCTCCATTTACCATTTCTTTTCTTAACACTTACAATTCACAGACATGAACTTAATTTAGTTTTCTGGTTTCCTTTACCTATTATTTCTCGTATTCTGTATAATTTGATTTTAACCAGAGTTAAACTACATTTGTTTTTCTTTTCTTTTTCTTTTTTTATATCAGGGATTGAATTCAGGGGTACTCAGCCATGGAGCCACATCCCCAGCCCTATTTTGTATTTTATTTAGAGACAGGGTCTCACTGAGTTGTTTAGCGCCTTGCAGTTGCTGAGGCTGGCTTTGAACGTGATCTTCCTGCCTCAGCCTCCCAAGCCACTGGGATTACCAGCATGCACCACCATCCTGGGCTAACATTTGATTTCAACTCTCTCTAAATTAAAAATAGCAACAAAAGCCTCTCTTTTTAACATAGTTCAACCATGTTTACTCTTATTAATTCACCGGTAGTAGACTAGGTGAGAAACTAAGTCTAAACACAGCTTAATGTTTCATTATCAGAGCCAGAAGACTTGTTATGTTAATGGTTTTCATACTTGCTTTGGACAGGGACCTCCATCCAATGTTATATGCATTAGGGGCAGTTATTTTGAGGATCAAAGTATATTCTAAAAAATTAATTCAGAAGGTATGTGGGAAATCCCTCTAGTTCCTGCTCAATTTAGCAGTGAGTCTTAAATTCCTTTAAAAAATTAAATATGTTACAAATTAATTTAAGGATAACTTCAAAGATAAACTCAAATTGTATTAACTATAAGCAAGTGAGAGGAATGGGATAATGGTAGTATGTTGGCAGGAAAATTGTTTTAAAATTACAAGTGAATTTAGCTTGAAATTATGGGAATTAATAATTATGTCAGTTTCCTAGTGCTGTCATAGCAAAGTACTGCAAACTGGGTGTCTTATACCAACAGAAATTTGTTATTCCATAGTTCTGAAGCCCAAAATCAGGGTATTGGCAGGGCTGTGTTTCCTCTGGAACCGAAAGGGGAGAATCCTTTGCTCCTTCTAGTTTCTGGTAGAGGGCAACAGCCCTTGGCTTGCAGCTGGGGTACTTCAGTCTCTGCCTATGTCATCACATGACCCCTTCACTGTGTGTCTGTGTCTACGTAGTCCTCTTCTTTATAGGGACACCAGTCATATTGGATTTGAGTCCACCCCAGTGACAGCATCTTAACTTGATCACATCTGTATAAAGTGTCTTTCCAAATGATAAGATCTCAATGATAGGTACTAAGGATTACTGATTTGACATATTTGGGGGGACATAATTCAGCTCATAACAATAATTAAACTAAATGTTTCATGAAACCAAACAGACTTTTACTTATTTCATTGGAAATGACAGATTAAATCAGAGCTGTAAGAGAAACAAATTGACTTGGCAAAATACTCTAGGTAGCTTAAGTTTAATTGGAAACAAAACTTTTCAAAATATGCTTTTGAAACATGTTATTCGCCTCATACCTGGTACTCCATTTATAAATATAATCTGAACAGTTCCAAAGGCCCTGGAGTCTCTCAAAGAATATGAAAAGAGGAACACTATTTAACAGGCTTCTCGAGGTCAGTAACATTTTGACTTGAAGATAAACAATGTCAATATGAAGAAGGAAACTTTATAAGAAAAAAAGGTCATATAAATTTAGATAAAAAATTAAAAAAACATTGGAAATCCAAGTTAAGCAATATGTATCTATATTACCCACATTTATATATAACAAATGATATGTTTAACTTTTAGCAACACTTATTATCATTGTTGAGCTCTTAGTAATAAGTGTGATATCAGACAAGAGTATACAAAAAGACTGGTGGAATAGACCAGAAGTGAGTGAGAAAAGGTGCTCATATTTGGAAATATCATATTTGAAAGAGCTGCTAGGCATAGTGAGAAATCCGAACATGTCGATAAGTGATACAACAATAATTGGCTCTCTTTCCAGGGACAAAAAAAAAAAAAGAGTGGTTTATTTATTTGTTTGTTTGTTTTCTGGTGCTGCAGATTGAACCCAGGGCCTTATGCAAACAAGTGCATGCAAGGCAAGCACTCTACCAACTGAGCTATAACCCTAGCCCATAAAAAAGAGTATGAATTCATATCTCATATCATATGAAAATCAGTTCTGGGTAAGGAAAGAAATTTTAAGTAAGATATAAAACATAATAACCATAAAAATTTATAACTTGACTGTAGAATTAAAGAATTTTTTTTGTATCAAAACCCAACATAAATGAGAGTGACCAAAAACAGCACGAATATGGAGTAAATACATTTGGACATAAAAAAGTATTAGCATCCAGAATATATATTTATAGAGTTCCTGATAGTAAGAAAGAAAACTATGCCCCCATTAAAAATGGATAGGAAGTGTAAATAGGCACTTTTACATAAGAAAATAGTTGAAAATTAGACTCCCAATCAATATGTAGAAGGTGCTTAATCACATAATTAACTTGAAAAATGCAAAATCTAAATAAAACATAATTTCATAGCCATCGATTAACAAATATTTAAAAAGTCATATTTTCAGGTTATACCTAGGAAAATGATTTTCTCTTGATTTTAAATCTTTCAACACAGCCTCCTCCTCCAAAACTATAAGATCAGCAAAGAGGGTGCACAAAAAATAACACACAACCTGTGCCTTCAGAATTAGCAGAGACAGAAGGGTGTGAATTCCAAAATAACTGTGTTTAAAAATACTCAGCAACATGCAACAGAACTGCCCATGAACTCTACATCCCCTGCAACTCTAGAGCTTTCAGGGAGTGGGTACTTTAAAAATCTTCACGGACAAAGAAAAGGGGAAGAGAACTTAGATGAAAAAAATTCCTCTAGAAGGAAAAGTTCAACACCAAGTACCATTTTGTCAAAAGTAACTGTGGAAACCAGAAGTTCACAGCGCCCGCTACAAATCTCAAAAGTGTCCAGCGATAGCATTTACTTATGAAAGAAGAAGTGAGTAGAGAAAAGATAGTGACCTCTTCTGATCTGAAAGCAGAATGAAGTGAAATTACAGATGCTATGGGGGAAAAAAAAAGAAAGAAAACATTTCAATTCCTACTTCACTGCACCACTAACATTGCCATTAAAAATGTTGTACATCACCATAGTGATTGAAGAACAAGCTATCGAATGAGAAATTCATTTTACAAATATTTCAGAATGAAAAGAGGTCAGACAAATGTTAAATAAAGGCATGCAACAATAAAACATAAATGCAAATTGCCAGGATTCAGGGGACTTAAGGAAGAGTGGCATTGGTGAAAGAAGAGGCAGGTTGCAAGTGAGGAGCAGCCTCTAGAAAAAATCTGCTGCCCCTAGAGGGGCTTTTATTTTTATATCTTTTTTACAGGCTTTTTTTTTTTTTTCAGGTGGTTAATGGATAGCCTCAAAGTCTGAAACTTCTTTGATTTACATGATTTTCAAGAGTTACAATCTTAGTTCTGACATATATTGATTACCTAAGATATTAAGTACATTGTTTAAAATATTTTTCTATAACCTTAGCCAATCATGATTAAGCTTTTATATTTTCACCTCAATCACTAGGTGCTAGGTTACATGTCTCTGGACCTATTATTAACTTCTAACTTTAAGCATACCTATAATTATTTCATTAATCTTTAACTTTAAAGCATACCTCTGATTATTGGTAAGCTTTCTTACTTCTAAACTAAAGTTCCAGTAAAACACACGTGAAATAGTGTAAGCCTACTACTTAAAAAGCCTACTATTCTGAAGTGCCTCTAAAATGTATCTATATTAATTTTACATTATTCTATTTTTAATTTCCAAGGTAATATCCTTTTTTCCTATGAACTATTTTAACTGCTTTCTTAAAGAGTTTCCATGATCCTCAGTCAAAGCACACCAATTCTTATATCTTTATAATCTTTAACTAAAGGGCAGGCTCTGCACCTCAACCCATTTGCCATTAATATTAATTATGTGTTTTCCATTCTCATCATAAATTCCTGTGTAAGGCAAAGGAGGGTCTGTTGGTGGGGGGAATGTATGTTGTATACAGGTTGTGGCTTTAGAATGGGGAGGTGGGGTGGGGAGCTTAGTGTAAGTTGTTAAGCTTTTCTCAGGAACCTAGATTTGCAATCTTTTTTTTCCTATGAATTTCTTGAGGAATAACACTATTGTTTGTATCTTGAGAGATATTGAAACACACCTCGTGGCATGTCTCAATTGTATTTTTAGTAGGATACAATTCTAGGAATTTTCCTGCAATCTCAGGCAATATATACTTTTATCATTGATTGACATATGCCCTATTATCCATATCATGAATATCAAACAAAACACTTAACACATTCCTCATGGTTCTGGTTTCCAGATGGGTCTGCCCCACCACAGCATCCCCAGTGCTGTGACCCTGTCAGACATTGGGTGCAGGAACGCCTTCACCAGCAAATGTAAATATTTTCAGAGGAAAAATCTTCCAGAAAAAACTGAAACATTGGGAAAGAACAATTTCACATTAAAACTTGAATTAAATAAGCACTTCAGCATTCAAACGAGTGCTTGGAAATATAAAAAAGCACCTGTTGTCAGAAATTAAGAAACCAAATGTAAGATAAAGGGAGAGAAAGAGAAGCTGAAGAAGAGAAAGATGGAAAGATGAAACTAAGAAGGAGAAGGAGGGTGAGGAAGGGAAAGGGGAGGAGAAAAGGGGGAGGATATTAGAGTCTAACTAAAAAAAAAAAAAAAAAAAAAAAAAAGATAAAGACTAAATTAAGTTGTGCCAAAGGATAAGAGAGTCACTTTGCCAGGAAATAGATTACAGAGAATTTCTATATGACTATTGTGGAAATGTGAATTTTTCATCCACTTTGGATAGCATTTTGGCATTATTTATGAAAATTAAAAGAATGCACAAGGATGTGTATTACAGAAAAATTCTATATGCTCATTATAAAAGTATGAATTGCACATCCATTTTGGACAGCATTTTGACCTTATGTCTTACAATTGAAGGTGTACTCTGCAGCCATCTTCTCTGGCTCTTAACATCAGTATCTCCAAAGCAGATATCTACAGACCACTGCCCGTTCACCAAATCTAACTGACTGACTGATTTTGTGAAGCTGTATTGGAACACAGTTGTGTCCCTTTTTTTCTGTGTTGTTTATGGCTGCTTTTCTGCAAAATGAAGGAGTAGTTGCAACTAGACCAATTTTCCCACAAAGCTGAAAACATTTACTCTCTGGACCTCTATGGTAAAAGAAAATACCAGTGCTTAGCCTAGAGATACTCTTATACATTTGAAGAAACATGTGAGAATGTTCATAGCACTTAAACTGAAAACTTCACAGTATTCATTACCAGTAGAGTAGAAAACTAAATTGGAATAGTTTTCGGTAAGGAACTATTTAATATACAGTTGCGAAAATGAAGGAGGTACAGAGGTGTGCAACAACACAATTGCACCTCTGACTAATTTACTGAGTTAAAAAAGAAAAAAAGGAAGCAAGGGCACCATATTTTTATTTGTGCCAAGTTTAAAACATGCAAAGTTAAACCATATGCAGTGTAGTGAGTCATTGCTTGCAGTAAAAAAGATAAAGTAAAGCAAAAAGCAGACTAACTTTGTATCATGTTTATTGTTTGGAGACAGGGAATACAATTTAATCAAGGTGGCTTCTACTTGGAGTGTAGGACATTGCTCATATTTTACCCAATCAGTAAATGGGCAAAGGAACTGAACAGACTCTTCACAGAAGGAGAAATACAAATAGTCCAAAAAAAAAAAAAAAGAGAGAAAATGTTCAACATCTCTAGCAATTAAAGAAATGCAAACTAAAACTATCTCACTCCAGTCAGAATGGCAATTATCAAGAATACAAGTAACAATAAATGTTGGGGAGGATGTGGGGAAAGACGTACACTCATACATTGCTAGTGGGACTGCAAACTGGTGCAACCACTGTGGAAAACAGTGTGGAGATTCCTTAGAAAACTTGGAATGGAAACACCATTTGACTCAGTTACCCCACTCATTGGTTTATACCCAAAGGATTTAAAATCATCCTACTACAGTGATGCAACCACATCAATTTTTTGGTTATGTGCCCAAGCCCATTTGGCTTATTATTACTATTTGCATTAAGTAATTCTTGTTTGTCTATTTGTTATTTAGTTTTAAAAATGGCTCCAAATTCTAGATCAAGTGATCATTGACTTTTTAACAGGACAATTTATTTAATGCTTATGATTTCATCATATAAGTATAATAATAATGAAAAAATATATTATTATAATAACCTTATAATAATACCTAATAATGATCACACTAATATCACACTAATATTATATAGAATGTATACTATATATTATTTATAATTATATTTATAAATATTATATACTATTATACATTCTATATAATGTATTATAATAACTATAGTAAGAATAACATTTTAATGTATTTATTATTATAGTAAATATGATAATTATGATCCACAAAATATTTTTCACTCTGAGTTTTTGACATATCTATTATATACACTAAGATGGAAACTTTTCATAGTTCAGTGTTTTTATTTTCCACTGCCTCTGAAAGAATTAGTTGTATATATTGACATATATGGATATACATACAACTATGTAAAATATATTTACATTTCATTGTTTGACGAGATAATTTTGAAGAATGTCACGAGTGATTTTTGGTGTTAAATTCTGTTGGTTAGATCACAGCTCTGCTTCCTGTCTGTCAGTTGGGTGATTCCTGCATGCCTTTTTTCACCTTAGTGTTTTTATCTGTAAAATGGTAATAATAATGATATTTTCCTTTCCATTTTGTGTGACTGAACTAAAAGTAAGGTTTAGTAGTCATTCATGTAAGGACTACTTCCAATGTGTGCTATCTGCCTGTGTCGTTCCAGGTTGTACAGCACCCCAGGTGACATTGATTTATGGCCCGCCCTGATGGTTGAAGACCTGATTCCTGGTACGAGAGTGGGACCGACACTTATGTGCCTCTTTGTTACCCAGTTTCAGCGGCTAAGAGATGGAGATAGGTGAAGAATTATCTGTTATGCTTATCAAAATTGTTTTCTTGCTCCCAAATATATGTGTAAAATAATATTATTGTGTGATTCCATATTTTCTATGATTTCAAATTTATTAAATATAATAAATAAAAGGTAGGTACGGTCTCAAAACTTTTCTGACCACTGATAATACCAGATGGCATTTCTTTTGTAAATCTTTGTAAGAAGAAAAGAAATAGAATGTCTTGGAAGGGCACAGAAGTCAGTGGTTGAGAGGATGCATGTTAGAATTACTATTGAGCAATACTCCTTATAACTGTTTAACTTTGGGCAACACTGACTCTATTCCAGGCTCCTCATCTGGAAAGTGTGTGTGACTATAGTGCCTGTTCTGCAGTACCCCCGCATCCTTAAATGATATTGAGAGGGCAGAGGTTGATAGCAGTTCTGAGCCTCCTCCTTCCAGTCTCATGGAAGGAGAATTATTGGCCAGCCTCTTTGTAAAATCATACAACGAGGGCATTGAGTGGAGAGATAACTGGAGACTCTTCTCTAAAATTTCCTGATTTCTCTAAAGTATTTATAGAAAATAACTTGAATTTATGAGATTATGGAAGAAAGCTGACTGGAGAATGTAAGTTAGTCAGGCAATTTCTGTTATCATCGTAAGACTCAATATAAAAGCTAAGAAATCCAAACCTACTAAGCAGCTCCCCTGAATGCTCGTGTATCACTCCTGACACTTGGAACCAAATATGTTTCAAGACATGGTATCTTCTGATTCATTAAGACAGTGTAATAGTAAGATTTAGGATTTTTGTGAATTGGTTTAATAATTCAACTTTTTGTATTATTACAGAAATGATGTATATAAAGCTTGAAACATAGCCTAGACTTTAATTAAATTTACCCTAAAAATTATTCTTAACATTTTTCTTCCAAATTTTTTCCACTTAAGGGTGATGTCACAAAAAAAGTAGCAAAAGATTTAATTCCCTTAATTATTATACATTGGCAAATATTAATAGTATATTTTATTGAATTAGTTTTTGTAAATTATTTTTAATGCTCTGTATTTCTTGCCTTATGTAGTTGGCATAAGATGTTCAGTTGGCATTAATTTAAAAACATACATTGGCATTAATTTAAAAATATATATAATCAAACATTGGAAAAGTCTGGGAAACTGCCAATATTTGGGTAAGTTGTCTTCCCTAAGTGTATTAGTTTGCTGGATTTTCTGTAACAAAGTACCACAAGTCTGAAATTTAAAACTCAGGTCAAGGATTGGCAGTGTTGGTTCTTACTAGGGCCTTTCATCCCAGGTTGCAAATACCTGTCTCTCTGTATTTTTACATCTCTCCACACTGGGTTAGGACCCACCTATATAAACTAGTTTTACTTCAGTTCCTTCTTTAAAGAGGTCTTGTCTCCAAATATTGTCATCTTTCAAAATACCTGGGCTTAGTACTTTAACATGAATTTTGATGGATACTCAATTGAGTGGGCAATGTCTTTTCACCTACTATCTTAATTTACTGTTGTACACCAGTATGAAAAAAGCACATGTGGCATTAGTATTTAAATATTTATTGAATGAACAAATACAAGACTCACTGTATCAGTCCACTTTTAAATTACATCCTTTCATTTAAAATTGGATCCATTATTCTAATTAGTTGGTAAATAGAACCAAAGGGTATATGTGGAATTTAAAAACTTATATTTACTTTTAAGGCAAACACATTTATCTTAAGTTTCTTGGAAAATTTCTAAGGCCAGTTCATAAAGTTTAAATTTAAAAAAATGTGTTTTTTTCCTTAAATAAGAATTCTATAAGACTTTGAATCACCTTATAAAACTTGAGTTTGAGATTGATAATTCAGAAGAGTATAGGGTTGATCAGCTTTATAAATATTTGAAAGAATTAAAAGTATACTTAGTTGGAGCACAAACACGATCTTAGATCTGCTTTGTATTTTTTTCTTTTCTTTTTTTTTTTTTGTGGAGCAAAGGCTCACTGTGGATGTTGGACATGCACCTGAGTGACCCGTGAAATTGTGTCTTTTCTGTTAACTACCAGGTTCTGGTATGAAAACCCTGGAGTTTTTACCCCTGCACAACTCACTCAGCTGAAACAGGTGTCACTGGGCCGTGTGCTTTGCGACAATGGTGACAACATTCAGCAGGTTCAGCCGGATGTCTTTGTGAAGGCGGAATACCCACAGGGCTACCTGAGTTGTGGTGAGATCCCAAAGATGGATTTGCGAATGTGGCAAGACTGCTGGGAAGGTCAGTAATGACATGTGCACATATAATGCTTTCAGAGCCAAAGAAACTCCCTGTGTTCTCTCACGTCTCTTCTATTGATCTTCCTCTCACTCCTTTATTTATTTATTTTTGATTGGTACATTTATATATGTGCACAACAAGCTATTGCTTATTTCATTCTATATTTCTACCCCTTTACCTTCTTTCCTCCCTCCTTCTTCGTCTTTTCCATCTACTTTACTGATTTATCTCCTTTCCAATCTCATTTCCTGCCACCTTCTTTCCCTTATTTTGCTATAGCTTCTAATATGAGAGAAAACATTTGGCTCTTGATTTTCTGAGTCTAGCTTATTTTACTTGGCATAATTTTTCTCCATTTACCAGCAAATGCCTTTATTTTATTTTTCTTTATGGCTGAGTAAAACTCCATTGTGCATATATACCACAATTTCTTGATCTATTCATTTGCCGGTGGACATCTGGGTTGGTTCCATAATATGACAATTATGAATTGTTAGCCTGCTAATTGTGGTGGCTATATTGCTATAGTATGCTCATTTTTGTTCTTTTAGACAAATACTGAGTAGAATCCTGGGTCCATATGGTCATTCCATTTCTAGTTTTTTGAGGAATCTACATATTACTTTCTATAGTGGTTGTAATTAATTTGCAGTCCCACCAATAATGTCTGAATATATCCTTTTCCCCACATCCTATCCAGCATTTATTATTGTTTGTATTCTTGATAATTACCATTCTTATTGGGTAGAGATGAAATCTCAGGGTAGTTTTGATTTGCATACCCCTGATTGCTAGAGATATCGAACACTTAAAAAATATATTTGTTAGCCATTTGCATTTCCTCTTTTGAGAAGTTTGTATTTGACCTAGTTGAAGTTTCATTGACCTATTTGTTAATTGGATTATTTGTTTTGGGGCATAGAGTTTTTGAATTTTTTATATATTCTGGATTTTAATTCTCTGCCAGAGGAGTGGCTGGCAAGACATTTCCACCCCCATTCTGTAGGATCTCTCTTCACTCTTTTGATTATTTCCTTTCATGTGCAGAAGCTTTTTAGTTTGATGATATTTCACTTATTGGTTCTTGGTTTCATTTTTTGAGCTTCAGGGGTTTTGCTGAGGATGTCATTGCTTGAAACCATATGATGGAGTGCTGACCCTATATTTTCCTCTAACAGTTGCAAGCTTTCTGGTCTAATTCCTGAGTCTTTGATCCATTTGATTTGATTTTTGTGCAGGGTGAGAGATAAGGATTTAATTTCATATCTAATTTCTTTCTTCTAAATATGGATATCCTTGATAATTGTCCTTCTGACTAGAGTGAGATGGAATCTTTGCATTTCTCTAACTGCTAGAGATGTTGAAAATTTGTTCATATATTTGTTGACCAATTGTTTCTCTTTTTTTGTGAAGTGCTTGTTCAATTCCTTTGCCCATTTATTAACTGGGTATTTTTTGTTTTTGTTTTTGTTATTTGGTGTTAAGTTTTTTGAGTTCTTTATATATCCTGCAGATTAATGCTCTGAGGTGCAGATGCCAAAGATTTTCTCTTCCAGTCAGAAATGCAATAATCAAGAATACAAGTAACAATAAACGATGGTGAGGATGTGGGGGAAATGTACACTCATACATTGCCGGTGGGCCTGCAAATAGTGCAACCAGTCTGGAAAGTAGTATGGAGACTCCATAGAAAACTTGGAATGGAATCTCCATTTGATCCAGTCATCCCACTCCTCGGTTTAGACCTAAAGGACTTAAAATCATCATACTACAGTGACGCAGCCATATCAATGTTTATAGAAGCTCAATTCAAAATAGCTAAACTATGGAACCCAGTCTAGGTGACCTTCAACAGATAAATGTATAAAAATTGTGGTATATATACATAATGAAAATATTACTCAGCCATAAAGAGAAATGAAATTATGGCATTTGCTGGTTAATTGATGGAACTGGAGAATATCATGCTACATAAATAAGCCAATCCCCACCCCCAAATGCCAAATGTTCTCTCTGATATGCTGATGCTAATACATCACAATAAGTGGTGGTGGGGGCATAAGAAGTACTTTGGATTAGACAAAGGGGAATGAAGGGAAAAGGGGGAATGAGAAAGATAGCAGAATGAATCAGACATTATGTTCCTATGTACATATATGAATACATAGCCAATGTAATTCCTCGTCATGTACAACCAGAAGAATGGGAAGTTATATTCCATATATGTATAATATCTCAAAATACATTCTACTATCATGTGTAACTAATAACAACAAATTTTAAAAATTTCTGAATGATTAAAAAAATACAATAAATGTGGATAACCAGTTTTCTGCATTTTTGGCACCTTTACTAAGAATCATATGCTGTAAGTATTTGAGCTTGTCTTGAAGTCTTCTATTTTATTGGTCTTCAAGTATATTTTGATGTCATAGCATGCTGTTTTTGTTACTATAGCTAGCTAGAATAATTTTAGATTGGGTTTATGATGCTTCCTGCATCAGTTTTTAAAATTGTCTTGGCTATTCTAGTTTTCTTATTTTTTCAGATGAATTTAAGGTCTGATTTTTCTAGTTCCATGAAGAATGTAATTGTTATTTTGATGGGGATTGCATTGAATTTGTATATTGCTTTTGGTAGTATGGTCATTTTGATTATATTAATTCTGCTTATCCAAGAATATGGGAGATCTTTCTATTTTCTGAGATCTTCTTCAATTTCTTTCTTGAGTGTTCTATAGCTTTCATTGTTTGGTTCTTTCAATTTCCTGATTAAATTAATTACCAGATATTTTATTTTATTTTTTAAATATTTTATTTTATTTTTATTGTGAAGGGGATGGTTTTTTTCTGATTTCTTTCTCAGGCAAATTGTTGTTGAAGTATAGAAAAGCTACTTTGTACTTATGTATGTGGAGCATGTATAATAAATATTTTCACTCTAAATTATGTTGTATAACTTTTTTTTTTGGCTAGACAATATATATTGTATACATTCTACCTGTTTTTCTTTTTCTAAGGCCTTGAAATGGAGCATAAGTTTATTTATTTGGGGTCTCTCTATATTTTTAATGTATGCATTCAATGCAATAAATTTTCATCTTAGTATTACTTGCATATTGTCCCAGAGATATTTGTATGTTATATCTTTGCTTTCATTTATTTATAAGAATTTCTTGGTTTTTTTTCTCTCATTTCTACTTTGATCCATTTTTAGTTTTAAGAGATTATTGTTTAACCTCCATGTGTTTGTGTGGTTTCTATTATTTTTCTTGCTGTTGATTTCTAGTTTCATTTCACTATGATCTGTCACAAGGCATGGATCATATCATTTTTTTTTTATTTTCTTAGACTTACATTGTGACCTGGATTGTGGTCTATTTTGGAGAAGGTTAAATGAGGTGCTGAGAAGTTGGTACATTCAGCTGTTTTGGGGTAAAATATTCTGTAGATGTCTATTAATTCCATTTGACTTATAGTAATATTTAGGTTGGATATATATTTATTTATTTTATGCTTTGTTGACCTGTCTTGATGATAAGGGTGTGTTGAAGTCTCCCAGTATTATTGTATTGGGGTTTATCTGGAATTTAATGTCAAGGAGTATTTTTTTTTAATGTATTTGGGTACCTTGACATCTAGGGCATATATATTAGCTATCGTTATTTCTTCTTGTTGAATTGTTTCCTAAACCAGGATGTAATCGCTCTCTTTGTCTCTTTGGACTAATTTTTGCTTGAAATCAGCTTTGTCAAATATGAGAATGGCTACCTTAGCCTGTTTTTGTAGTTCATTTGCATGGAGTACTTTTTCCAGCCTTTTACATTCAGTCCATGAATGCACTTACCTGAGATGAATCTTTTGCAAACAGCATATAGATATAGTTGAATCTTGTTTTTTGATAAATTTTTCTAATCTATGTCTTAATTGAAGAATTGAGACCACTTATATTCAGTGTTATTATGGATATATGTTTGTGGTTTGCTGCTATTTGATTTTTTTGTTGTTGTATTTAATCCTGCCTTGGTTCTCATTTAGATGATTGGTCATTGCTTGATTTTCATTTACTTGGGGGTTTTGGATTCTCTTATTGAGATATTCTGTGTGCAATTTATCTTTGAGTATTCCTTGTAGTGCCAGCTTATTTGTTTTATATCTTTTAGTTTATCATTGTCATGGAAGGTTTTTAATTCCCCATCAAATATGAAAGAGAGCTGTTCTGGGTACAGCAATCTCGGCTGGCAATTGTTTTCTTTTAGAGTTTGAAAAATGTTATTCCATGCCTTCCTTGGTTTTATGGTCTGAGTACAGAAATCTGAAGTGAGTCTATTTGGTTTGCCTCCAAATGTGACTTGTTGTTTCTCTCTTGCAGCTTTTAATGTTCTTCCTTATTTTTTATGTTGGGCATTTTGATTATGTTGTGCCTTGGAGAACTTCTCATCTGGTTAGATCTATATGAGGTCTTGTTCACCTGTAAGTGGGTGTATAATTTTTTTGTCCAATTCATAAAAAATTTTTTAGTGCTTATTTCAGTTTTTTTTTAGTTTGAGGCTTTCTGGGAATTATTCATTTGTTTGTTTGTAAATTTTTGCTGGCTGCAGGGAGGGGGGATCCCTTTCTCCCACCTAGTCTGTTGGTGGTTGCCTCAGTCACAGGCAGTAGCTGCTTTTCACTCAGGGAGTACAGAGGGGTGAGCTGCTCCAATGCTCAGATTACTGTCCCCTAAGGAGCTCTAAGGCCAGGGTGCCCTGATCAGAAAGTAGGTCCAGGTCTTCTTACCCTAGAGGACCTCTGAGAGGGGACTATTCTTTCCTATGAGGAGCTCTGGAGGGCAGTTCTCCAGTGAGAAGCTTAGGGGCAGGTGCAGTGCCAGGCCTTCAGGGGACATGGAAACATTTAGGGGACATTTAGGCTGCCTTCAGGGGACATCTAGGCAGGAGCTGTGGTACTCTTTTCCTGGGGAGCCCAATGGCTGGTTTCACTGTCTAAGAGTGCTTTCCAGAGGCGAGGGGTGCCAGTCCTAGATTTGTTTTCAACAAGCCACCTCCCCCACCAAGTCCTCTGAGTCCACTGAAGTCAGCCTCTGTAATCCACAGGTTTCTTCAAGTCAATTTTTCTTCTCCTTCTCCTTTCTTCTCCTTCCCCCCCATCCTCCTTCCCGCTTCTCCCTTCTTCTTCTTTTAAAGTAAGCTGTTTATCCGTGGATGGCACCTTCTCCTTTGCATGTCTGTGCTTCCCCTCCTTAGGCCATTATTTTTATGAAACTTAATAATCTACAGATTTTAATATTGACAATAGTTGTGGGATCAGTCCCTCAAGGATTCAGAAGAGTACTTTGTAGGTAGAAGAAGGTATAAGTCTAGAAAACTATATGTTTTTTTGTCTCATTTAACTATAGTTCTATGGGTTTGTGTGGGTAATGAAATTGAGGAGAAACTTGGGGTGATAAAAGTTGTACTTATTATTTCCTGTAGCATTCATCCCATTCTTGGATAAAACCTTTATATTTCTACTCTTTTACCCATAATTAAAAATTTTCTCTTCACTGAAACTGGAAATGATTCTAAAATGGGATGCCTTTTTTTTTTTTTTAATGCCCTAAAATGTTGCATGATGCCTTCTATTTAGGCTTGTTTCATACCTTGTACACATTTTCCCAAGTCATTCTGTTCAAAAATAATTAATTACTTTATTTGTTGTTCAGTGTTTAATGAATGTCTTAACAATGGAACTGTAAATACTGAGGTATATATATATGTAAAGTATAAATATGTCAAAATTTATGCAGCCATACTTTACATATATACCTCAGTATTTACAGTTCCATTGTCTAATTTTTATAGAATTCCAAAAGCAAATTTGCTGAGTTAAGGGATATATGTTTTTAAATTAAGAAATGTCAGATTTATTTCTGAAAAGGCAAACTTTACAGTTCCATGAACAATTATGTGAGTACCCATCTATTCCTTCACTTCTTCACCGGTAATTGGTATTACAGCTTTATTTTTGATAGTCTAGCGAGTGAAATATCCTCAAGTAAATAATGTTATCAAATTCACCACTGTGTAAAATACTACAACAGATATTTTTTTTATGCTCAAAAATACTTTTCTTTCTGAAAAGTTAGGGCCATCTTACTTGTACAGGATTTCTGGACAGTGGTCATCTTTCTCACTGTTTGCATATGTTCCTTTTCTCGTATCTAGATTTTTACACTGAAGTTGGAAGGCTAGATGCCAACCTGGTGCCAATCTGGATCATCCTCCTTTTACATTTTTCAATTTAGTTTCTTAGTTCCAGCAGTGTTTTGGTTTGGGATATTGAGTATTCCCTGGAAAGCTCATGTGTTCGGCAATCGCAATTTTTAGAGATGGAATTGTTAGATTACGGAGAGATGTGACCTCATCAGTGGCCAAATTCATTTGATGGGTTAACAATCTGAATGCACTACTGGGGGGTAACTGTAGGCAGATGGGGCATGGCTAGAGGGTGTAGGTTGCTTAGGGGATGGGTTCTGGTCCCAGGCTCCTCTCTCTCTGCTCCTCAGCTGCCATGAGCTGAGCAACGTTCCTCTACCATGTCCTTCCACCATGATGTTCTGCCTCACCTTAGGCCCAGATCAAAGGACTCAGCCGACCATGGACTGAGATCTCTGAAACCACAGCCCAAAATAAACTTTCCTTCTCTGTGTTGTTCTTTTCAGATATTTTGGTCGCAGCCATGGAAAGCTGAATAACACAAACATCATCTATCTGTTCAAGCTTTGGGAAGTCTTTCTCTGCACATCTGCAATGCCTTACTTTATTATTTCAGCGAAACGTTTTTCTGTCTCCTCTGTCCCATGGGGCATACCTCATTGTCCTCTCTCTGGCTGTTCTGGATCCTTTAATGAGTAGCTGCTCTTCCTCTCTTGGATCACAGGAATTTGCATCAGGCTATGGAGTGGGTTACCTGCATGGCAGAAATGTAGTAGGTTGAGAGGCTCACCTGGTTAAGTGAGGGTAGGAAGGCATCCCACCTGTTCAGTCCTTTCTTGGTAGACACCAAGAAAGGGTAGACTCTTTCAGAACAACTTCAGAAATATGAAAATCAAGTCCTTGCAGAGGCTAGTTATCCTGAGTCCTCAGCTCCTGTTGACATGGCTCCTCAGGGGCTATGGCCTTAACAGGAGGATTTTCTGCTTGTTTTTCCTCAAGGCCTCAGTGATTCTATCTTTCCCCACAGACTGTGGCTGCCATGTTTCTGTGCAGCTTTCCAGGCTAGAAGGCTAGCCACTGGAGCTGAGATCAGAGAGGGAGGCCCATCTTCAAGTGCTCATCTTTGGGGTGCTGTATTCCCCCAATACTGGTGAGCTCCAGATCTGGTTGCTCCTGTGTTGAGGATCTCTTTGCGGAGACCAGGCTGAAACCTTTCTTCTTGCCTTTTACTGAGCTGCAATATGATCAAGGGTCTACACTCTTTGGGAGAAATAGAGTACTCGAGCTCTCTTGTATGACAGCAGTAACCAGCTTGTCTGGTTGTTGAAGGTCATGGAAGTTCCTGTTTAATCATTTCATGCACATGGTTCTGTGGGCTAAAAATGTACTGAGGCAAGCTGTGAGAAAACCAGTTTTGATCTGAAGCTAAGGGAGGAACTGGAATTCAGTAATGAAACACTGGTTTCTTTGAAGATGGAAAGAGGTTTTATATAAATCCACAGGAGTTTCATAAGGGAAAAGCAAAACTGGTATTAACTGTGTACTGTCATCTGTCCCTGCTCTATATTCTAGTCTAGGAAGAAAGAAGATGTAAATCCCATGAACTTTCAGCCATGTTTTCTAGGAGTCTGTTTCATACCTTGTTCAAAGACAAGTTATCAGGATTTTTAATCTTTCACTAAAATCAAACTTATGACAAGTTTCCATGTGGTCATTTTTCTCCTTGTGAAGAAACATGAAATGATTCTCAGTTCTCCTTTGATATGACATTGTATTTACCCCCTAAAGAGGGTTCTTTTTCCAGTGACTCTTCATTTGCACTAAATAGACATTATTCTGACTCTTCATACTTTTAATGGTACATGATTTTAACTTTCTCTACTAGTATAATTTTTCATATTCATTGTTTTCTTGGAATCAATATCTTTATTAAAGTGTGATATTCAGAAGGTAGCTTAGCTAGCAAAGGGCATTATAGAAGTAGAACTAAGTTGTATAGTCTGATATATTCCCTTCCTATACAAAGATAAACCCACAGGCCCTCTGTTAAAAAAGAAACATTCAGTTAGTCTCCAAAAATTCTTTAAAATCTCCCAACCCCAGGTATTCTATTTGTTCCATTCCGCTAATGAAAACATCTTTTTTTGTGTGTGTGTGACTTGTGGGTTTATTTCTTTGCCCATAGAATTTTGACACACAGATTTAAACTATTTAATGTCATCTGTCTCTGATTCTATGAATATGAACAAATTGTATCTAAATGTAAATGAACAAGTGCAAATGCATCTAATAGCAAATCAGATCTTTTCTACTAGGGTGCCTTCAAAGACCATTTCTAGGTATTATAATTCTGTATAATTTCATTGTATTCAGACCACACAGAAGCACACTGGAAGCCATCCTTGAAATCTGGTAATTTGTAACAGGCACTACTATCAGTGGTGCAAGAAAATGTGGAAAAATGGTAGAGGCAGGACTGGAGCTCTGTTATGCTAATTCCATACACAAACTTGCACGATAAATGGATGCCCATGGTACAAGTTATGTGGGAGAAAACTGGAGAACTTATATAGTAGTCCTTTCATATAGCATTCTGGAAGGATGAATGCAAGTAGGGTAAAGAAACAACATTCTGATTCAAATCATGACAGATTTTGGTCAAAGATGATTTAACCTGTTGTCCATGAGAAAGTTTTTATTTTTCTGAGTTCATGAGGAAATGTTTTTCAATTGACAGTGTTTCTACATGGTTATGTCAAAGCAATTGACAAATTGTTATAAAGGGGCTGGGGTTGTGGCTCAGAGGTAGAGTGCTGGCCTAACATGCGTGAGGCATTGGGTTCGATCTTCAGCACCACATAAATATAAAATAAAGATATTTTGTGTCCACCTATAACTAAAAAATAATTTAAAAAATGTTATAAAGTATACCTAAGCTGTCAGGCAGTTGGTGGATAAATACCAGATGAAGAAGTTGCATGATTTTAAGTTATTATTCTCTTAGCCAGCAAAAAAAGTAATAATTCACTGTAATAGATATGTACTAGGAAAGAGCAAATGCCCAGTGAAAATATGAAAACAAAACAAAACCAAACTGAGGAATGAAGGGAAAATCTGACCATCTCTTTTTCAAACTATTGATTGATTTGATTTGAGTTTAAGGGAAACCTTGTGGGGCAAATGCTAACTATGTAATTATCAAAAGACATCAGAAGTCACGACTGGAAGGACATATGATAAGAAATACAGTAAGGAAGCCAAGAATCATACTTTACCAACATGTAAAACAAAAAAATCACATTTTCGTTTTGAGATTTAATATTTTATATCACTTAACACAGTTTACAAAATATAAAGCATTCACATTAAATTCCTAGGTTCTTTTCCTTTCTTAGTTTATTTACAGGTTTTTTTGAACTGGAGATGAGACTTGAGATCATTTGATCAAAAGACAAAACAGAATAAAACAAATCCAATTTTCCTTTTAAGATTTAGAAGAAAAAGTTGAAAAGATTTATGTGACTTTCCTTCCCTTAATTATTAGCAGAGGGAGGCAGAAGGTGTAGCTCCGTGGTACAGGACTTCCCTATTATGACGAGTCCCTGTGATTGATCTCCACACACACACACACTTAGCAGAGCTAGAGGTAGTACTCAGTTTCTCCAATTTTAAGTCTGCTCTTTTTTTAAATCCCATCATGTAATCTCACAATTAGCTTTCCTTCCCTTCTATTTTCTATAACTTCTTTGAAGTCTCTTTTACCTGTAGCAAATTTAGTAACTCTTCTTTTGCTGGATGACCTTCCTTTTAGAATCTTTGGATAACACATTACAAATGTAAGTATCTTGACATTTTGACATTAATTATATCTCATTTTCAGTATCATCTAATCAATAAATTAATTGTCTGCATGATATGGCAGAGCCTTATGGATGCAATTACACCATATTCACAAGTCCTTTTTATTAATTGAATTACTTTAGCAAACTCTGTAATTGGCATACTTGCTTGTGTCATAAACCAAATAAATCAAAACTTTTAGAGATAAAATTAACTCTGAGTACAGCATAAAACATTTCCTTGTATATCAAGCAGAAAATGATTTGTTCTTCATTTACTTTAGGAATGAAAACTTACATCTAATGCAGGTGGTGTGTTGCCTAAGACAAGGCAAGGGATGTGCTAACACACTCTGCCACTCAATTAAATAAAACTTCCTTCAAATAAAACAATTTCCCAAAGAGTCAACAGATGTATATTTTCTATTAGGATTTATGAGACCATCTGGTCTTGTAACTTCCAGCTGCATACTTTGCATTAAGTTTTGTCTTTAAAGCATCAAGTAATTTTAAATACAGTATATTTTATGTACAAATGTAAATATATTTAGGTTTACTCATGACTTTCTTTCAAATAAATTGTGCTTATGTTTGTAAACTAATGAAATTTTAATTTCTTCCATAAGAGACTAATTTTATTACCATAATATTTCATGATACTATGGCTGTTTCATGCTTAACTAATAAAATGCCTTCAAAGTATTGCTAAAGAAGTAAGATTTCAGGAACTCCTGTAAAGCTCTAATGAACCAATTAACTTGCACCATGTTCTCAGGTTTGTCTTTGAAAGTTGTTGCTATTTTTAATAGGACACCATAAGGACATCTGTATTCTCCTTGGTTCTTCTAGCACATAACATGAAAAGCTTGTTGAAATCAAGGTGAGAACAAACATCACAGCAGGAGAAAGGGCACTAACTAGTTCTGAAAAATATGGAACAGAATGCATTCAAAAGTGAGATAGTTAATGAATCAAACTCTATTGATAATATCACCTTTACATAGAGTAGAAAGCATTCCTTTGAAAATATGGTTCTCATAAGTTCTGAGGATAAGTTATCATCCAAACACAGCATTTTGCATTTACTTACAATCAATCCCAGGAGAAAACTTTTCAGTACCAGAAGGAGGTAATTCATAAGCCAGATTTTCTTAAGGTGTTTAAGATAGGAAATAGCTTCAAATATTAGAAATTTTATTTTTCTGTCAGATATGTGCCTCTTTAATAAATTTAAAATTATCATTGTACTTAGAATTATTTATATTGTCTAAGCATCAACATGGATAATAATATTTAGCTTCAAAAATGTTCGTATGAGATGTAAAATATCCAGTAAAAAAAGGATGAATGCTCTGAATATCACTATAGGAAACCAAAAATGCAGAAACATGTTTGTTATTCGGCTTTTCATAGCTGTGACCAAAATACCTGACAAGAAAATTCAGAGGGAAAAAAAAATTTTAGTCCATGTTTTTTTCAGAGTTCTCAGTGCATAGTTCGTCAACTTTATTGCTCTGGACCTGACAGGAAGCAGAACATTATGTCAGAAGGGCAAGGTGGATAAAAGCTACTGAGTGTATAGCAGCCAGGAAGCAGAGAGAGAATGGGAGAGAGAGAGAGAGAGAGAGAGAGAGAGAGAGCGTGCAAGAGAAGGACCAGGTACAGATATAGTCCAGGCCATCCTCCAAGTGACCTAGTTCCCCCAGCCACCCCACCTTCCTATAATTACCACCCAGTAATCCAGTCAAACTGTTAATCTACCATATGGATTAATCCACCAATGAGGTTACAGATCTCATAATCCAATCTTCTCACCTCTGAATATTGCTGCATTTTTTAACACATGAGCTACAAAGGGACATATTTAGATCTAAACCATAGCATAAAGGAAATGTTAAAAAGATAAATAAATAAAGGAAGCTATGAATGCCCAGATGTTGCTGAGATTTGAATACATTTAGACAAGTCATTCAGAGTTGAAGATGAATAGATGTGTGTAAAAGCAACTTTTAACTTTTTGCTATTGACAAGAAATATATATAAGCAAAATATTAGAAATGATCAAATAGAAAAAAAAATGTCAAAGTATGTCAGGCACAAGAATAGAAACAGGAGTGGTGCTCACAATATTAAGGAAAGTTGAATTTAAGATGAAAAGCATTAACTGAGACAAACAGATTTTTTTTTTCATGACATTTTTGAAGTAGGTTTACATGCATTCAGGATACTTTAACAACATTTTTTGGAATATCATTAGTAGGGTCAATTTATGAGAGAGGTATCTAATGTTGCGCTCTATAAACAAATAATGATGATATGCTAATTTATAGGAACACTGAAATTCTTAAGAGGAAACCCCATATTAACCATAAT
Source organism: Marmota marmota marmota (assembly GCF_001458135.2). Taxonomy (NCBI): domain Eukaryota; kingdom Metazoa; phylum Chordata; class Mammalia; order Rodentia; family Sciuridae; genus Marmota; species Marmota marmota. The sequence goes on along the minus strand of NW_026000093.1, from coordinate 4,373,947 downwards.
CTTTTACTGCAGTTCAACAGATCTAAAATTTTTTTTTTTTTTAGATTTTTGAACTATTTTATTTTTAAATTGAGTAAACATACACACACACACAAACACACAATTTAAAAACACACAGTCAGCTAGATGATCAATCTATGACATCAATTAACTAGTCTATGACCACTACTATAGCATAGATTTGTATTTTAAATTCTAAATTTAAACAGAAAATATGTTGTGCAACTGGTGGATATTTTCGAGCCAGAAAATGATAGAAATTTAATTTTTGCAAAATTTGCTGATGACATCATGAAAAATAGTGAATAAATTATGATATCTAAGAAATTAGGTAGAAGACTATTTAATAAGCATAGCACATAATATAAAACTACTTGAAGTTATGAAATGTGGAAAGATGGGAAGTGAATGTATAGAACTTTATTTCATATATGTCGGAGTTGTATCTACATATATATTTCTTTACACTAAAATGAGAAATGATTACATTATTTTACTTACAAAAAATGAGAACAGATTGTAAAAATAATGAATTTTTTTTTATCATTCAGGGAAAAAAAAATACATTTTGAGATAGCTACTCACTTTTCAAAAATAGGAAAATGAAGCACTGACAGGTTAAGTAACTGTTGGTCTGTCCAATGCCATGTATTGAAGAAATGGTGAAGTCATAGGCCTTAGTACACTCTTAGTGAAAACTATTGTAATTTTAAATTTCAACTCTTTCTCTCATATATATTCATATATTTGCATGTATAATCATGAAGAGAAATATAATAATTATAATTAATTAAAAATAATCTCTAAAAATCTGTTTGCTGATAAAATATATACACTTACTACAAGTAAGCATTGCTTAAAATGCTTGTTTCTGGCCTCTAGAATTGACTGGTCAGGACTAGGTTGATTTAGGTGCATTAGGACATGAGGACTGGGAGGCCATGTTAGTGGATATCCTATCTTCTTCCACTATTGAACACCATATAAATTGATAAGAAGAAGGTAATATAAAATAAATGAAAATGGAGAACATGTTACCAGAACTTAAAAGGATGAATTAGTTTATGTCTAAATATTGTATCAAGTAAAGGTCTTGCAGAAAAAAAAATGACGAATCAGATCTAAAATTTAATAGCCAAATATAAAACAAAAATTTTATTTAGAAATTTCAAAATGATTTGACCCAATAAATATTTTGCAAAGAATTCAATGAAAATTAAGTGGAATGTCTAAACAAATATTAGTGACATTCTGTGTCAATATTTATGGAATATAAACACAGAAAATTATAGACTTCGTTATTGAACGCTTTTATTATTTAAAAAGATGATAAACATAAATTAACAAAACAGGCAACTTAAGATGTTAGAGAAAAGAGAGCTAAATAAATAGAAAAGTCATGGGAAAGTCCTTACATAAATACAAGCTAATTGGGACATGGTGACATATACCAGTAATCCCAATTATTCATGAGGATGAGGCAGGGAAGTTGGAGGGAAGCCTGAGCAACTTAGCTTGATTTTGTCTAAAAAAAATAAAAAAATAAAGAAAATAGATACAAATTCATGAATTGATGAATAAATCTAGTAGTTCACAAAATAAAGGAAGAAGTAATAAACATATGTTATTATGTTGGTATATTATATAATACCTATTTAATTTATACAACATAGTAAAATATATGATAGAGCCTCTTTACTTTTTAAATATTCCCCAGAATTAGTTACTAGTGATTTTTTAATGTGTCTTTCATCATGTTTATAATATTAGTTCACATATTTCTAAAAATTTAGCCATCATTTCTCACTGCCTATATGAGCTGGTTTCAATCACATGACCACAATCCTGAGGAGCCAGAAATAATTTATACAGAGACTAATAAGAGACATTAAAATGAACCCAAAGATATACAGGTAGATACAAGCCTTAATGGAAAGCAGCTGGAATTCTAGTGGCTGAATTTTTTTAAAATTTATATGTTCATTTTTTAGTGTTTTTAGTGCATTATAATTATATATAATAATGGGTTCATTCTGACATTCATAAATGCATATAGCAGTTTTCTCCATTTCAATTCCCAGAACTTCTTTTCCTCTCCTCCACCTTCCCCTGATCCCCATCCTCTACTCTATTGGTCTTTTTTCTATTTATTTATTTAATTTTAATTCGTGCATTATAGTTATATATAAAATTGGAATTGTGATATATACATATGTATACACACACACACACACACACACACACATATATATATATATATATATATATATATATATATATATATCTCCATCCTCTTTTTTGGGGTGGTTCAGTGGAGTATAATTGTTTCTTTTATACTAAGTCCTTTGTTGTTGGTATCTCCTAGCTTCAGCACATAGGCTCAGTGTAATACAAGTGTTAATTTCAATCACTAATGCCTGGTCTTTTGCTGTAGGACTGATGCAATTATTCACTTTTGTAGAGCTGATGTCACATTGTGGGCTTTTCTGAGCCATCATTTTGCAATGGTTATCTGACTTTATTGTAGAAGTATATGTCCAAAAATGGGATCTGATATCCCCTCTAGTCATTCTTACTTGCAACATAATCATTTGTATCAGTTTTTTCTCTCCTTTATTCTATGTGTTAAATTATTGTTGATATTTGAGCAGGGTATGTTGTGTGTGGAGGAAGTTGTGTTGTCTTTGTGCTGAGTTGGGAGTGTAGTTCAAGCATGGAGTCTCTATCTTGGGAAAATAAGCAGAAAACAAGAAACAATAACAACAATTGTGATCAATATCCAGCATTAGAATCAATGTCTGGTGCCTACTATGGCATTGAAACCATTAATTACTGCAGAAAGAGGAATGGTGGAGTCAGCATTTAACAACAGAAAAAGCAGTGAACTGTGGTGAGCTAGCTCTAGCACTGAAGTATGCAGCAGGTAACTACAACCCCCAGTAAGAAGTAGCCACAATAAAGTGAATGGTAGGGGCAGTGATTATATAAATTAATTTAGTCTTAGAGATAGTAAAATTTCAGTTCACTAAGAGGAAGGAAACTGGGGTGGGAAAGTGAAAGAAGGTTTAAAATATTAAAAAGTGAGCACATATGTACTTCTGTGTAGCAGGAGAGAGGTAACAAGTGGTGTCTATAAAGAAGGAGTAAAAAAACAAATAAAATAATTAAAATGAATAATGAGAGAGAGAGAGAATAAGCAAATTTGGTTATTGAAGGGGGAAGAGAGAAAAGGAGTAATAAGAGAAAGAAAAACAAGAGCCAAAACAAACAAAATGTTAAACAAGAACACATAAACGATAAATGTTGCTCCTCTAAAATCAAAAGCAAGTAAAATAATACATGATTGAGTAAATTTTTAAAAAGTGAAAAAGCAAAAAAAAAATGTGATAAAAATAAAAAAGAATAGGTACAATGCACATATGTATATTTCATTAGCCAATCAACGCAGCTACACAACAACACACACACACACAGTATTGTCACAGTGACACACATAAATGCAATCCTTTACACTTAAATTCAAAGGAAAAAGGAGAAAAGTAGAAAAACAAATCTTAATAAAAAATTAAAGAGTCTCTCCATTGACGTGATCAAAATGATTCACAAGAATGGATTTTTGTTCAAAGCCAATACTATACTGTCCATTTTTTTGGTAGGCTATTTAACCCTTGCGAGGGCTGGAGGTTATTAGAATTTAAATATAAAAATTTTGAAGAGATACAGTTCAAACATTGAAAGTGCATTTGTGTTGTTTAAACCCACTTCATTTGTAGCACATAGTTATCCTGCAGAGGAAAAAAAAATGAGATGGCAATGAGAGTATGAAGACACATCAGTGGTTTTTCTGGGGGACATCTTTTCCTATCAATACAATTGCGGGAAGTTTAGTGTTGATTCCAATTCAAGTGAATCATCATCTGAAAATATAAAGTCTTAGTAGTCTTGGTTCCTTTTTCAGAACTAGGAATACTTTGCTGTAATGTACATATGCAATATAAAATCACAGGTTTGAATAAACCTATTGTCAAACTCCTGCCGTAACGAATTGTCATTTTATGTGTTTCTTTTAAATTATTCATTCTTTTTCTCTTCTTGAAAGCAAATAAGAAGTGTTCTTATAGTTTAGATCTTAAGTGTCGCCCAAAGATTCATGTATTAAAGGATTGCTTCTCAGTGTGGTACTATTGGAAGGTCATGGACACTTTAAGAGGTGCCCTAGTGGGGGAGTTCTTCCAATCACTGAGGGATTGCCTTTGAAGGGGATTGTAGGATTCCAGCCTCTTTTGCTTTTTCTCTTCCACTTTCTGACTGTGAGGTGAGTGGGTGTGCACTTCTGCCATGCTGGGTTGCCTTGCTACTAATCCAGAGCTATGGGGTCAACCAATCAAGGACTGAAGCATCCAAAATTGTAAGCCAAAATTAATCTTTTCCCTTTATAAGTTGATTATTTCAGATGTTGTCACAGTGACAGAATGCTGCATAATCCCCCAGATGGGTACCTCATAGTGGGATCTTTTCTGTGACTATACCTCATGATGTGGAAAAGTCTTTGGAATTGGTGCCTTTGGAAATGGTGTTCAAGAGGAGTTTGGAAAAGTTTGGAGATGCAAGCTGAAAAAAGACAAGAATTCTCTAAGCTTAACAAGGGATTCCTTGTAAGGGACAGAAGACCCAAATGTGATAGGAATGTTGATAGGCAGTAAGGTGATGCTGAAGAGGTTTCTGATGGAAATGAGGATTCTATTGGGAACTAGACTAGAAGTCACCTTTGTTACACTGTGGCAATAAATTTAGATGTGTTTTGCCCATGCCTTAAGATTATGTGAAGCTGAGCTTAAAGGTGATGCTCTAGTTTATGTTGCAGGGGAAATTTCAAGGCAGTATAGCAAGCAGACAGGGGGATGTGTAGTACTGGCCTCTTTTATTTCAATTTATAGGGAGAATTGGGAGCCAAAAAAAGAGCATAGCAGAAATATTGGCAAAAATATTCATTGAGTGTGTACTTTATGCAAGAGCTATGCTAGATACAAAGGATAATTTGATAGGTAGGACTGAGCCTTCTTCTCAACATCTTCTTAGATGAAGGAGAGTAGTATGACAAAGTGTCACAAATTTCCATTTTATGTGCTCTCGGTAGTTCAGGAAAGACTTCGTGGAGGAGCTGGGCATGGTACCTGTTCTCAGATATGACCAAGTAAAGCTGGAGCTGGTCTAGTTGCTATGAATTGTGCCTTAGAGAGAAGGCAAGATTCTGCTGCATAAGTAAACCAGGGAAGCAACTTGCTTGATTTAATAAGACCTAGCATAGCTCTAGGTCACCATTCACAGAGCAAAATAACATTCAGGGGCTGTGGAAGTCAAATAAGACTAAATGAGTAGCTAGATACAGGCACACATATATACACAGGTACACACACACCATATTATGCTTCTTGAAAATGATCCATGTGGCTGTGTCTTCATCCACATCTCTTCTAGGTATATTGAAACACTCCATGAGTTATATATATGTTGATTAGAAATTTGACAATACTTTTGAGCCAACCTAAACTTACCTTATGTCTTTTTACCTTCAAGCCTAGGCCCAGCTATCCATTCATTCAATAACAAATAATGCCACCATTATTTCCCTAGTTGCACAAGCCAGGAATCTAAGAGTTCATCTTGTTAGCTCTGCTTTTCTTTCTGTGCTGTAAGGTAGTACCAGCAGATTGGATGTCTAATTCCAATAGTCTGTATTAAAATCCTGTCCCTTATGTAAAAAAGTTGTAGGACTTTGGACAAGTGAATACAATCTCTCTGTGCTTTGGTTTCCTCAAGTTAACAGTAGAGATAATGACATAGGTTATTGTATAATGTCAAATAGAACATTCACACAAAGCCTAAGAACAGATCTAGAGCATTCATATGTATATATGCGCTCACAGAGAGTATAGCACACACATATTTAAGACCTATATGCATAAGTATAAAACCAAAACATTTACCAAATTAATATGCTATTTAAATTCAAATGTTGTTCACCTAAGCACTAAACACTATCAATCAAGGATTCTCTGCAATTTTTGTAGCAACTAGAGATAAATACCAAGGTAAATTAAAAAAAAAAAAGATGTTCGAAATATAACATCTTAGCTGTCACATTAAAGGAGAGCTGCACTGTTACTGTAGTCCCGTGGATTGGTTCTGATCATGTGTTTCTCTCTATACCTACAATGTTATATACACTAACTCTTTGCTCTTGGGTTTTATGCATATGACCTTGTACATATTCTGTTGGTGCTTTGAAATGAATATATTCTAAAATTGCATCTTTAAAAAATAAATGAGAGATAATGAGTGATGACAGTTTATCTGCAGTGCACTTTATCTACATTTTTTCCCATTTGAGGACTTGAAGGGGCAACATTTAGCTTATCTGGAAATGTTTTCCTGTACTGGGAGTATGCTTGTACATTGTTCAAAACCAGTAACCATAATTTATTTTCCCAAGAATACCTCATCTAATACCTTAATGTATATGTTCTCTGTAAATATTTATTGCTCAAACCCATTACTCTTCAGAAATAAAAGCAAAGTTTCATTATATGATTGTAATGTACTTTCTTTAGTTGTATCATATAAAATATTTTACTTACTTTTTTTATCACACCACACAAATCAGCAAATATTTGCACATTTTTGACTATTAATAAAGTATTGGTTGAAGTAACAGAGTAAAAATCATGGGAAACATAAATATATGGGTCCCTTGGTATAATTTTATATCCCTGGGTATAATTTTATCTAGAATATTTTGATTTTGTTGTTAGGAAAAAATAGCAAGATAAACATTTTCAATGGCACACTTTTGCCACAAGTTTTGTACCAGAGCTTCCCAGTTCATTTTCATTGCCACCATTCTGCCCCCTTATTGAATAATTGTTTTATCGATTCATGAAACTCTTTGCTTGTTCTCTTGCTCCATTAAAGTGACTCAGTCTTTGAAATAACCCTATCTTTCTGTTAAAGTTGCATTTACAGGGCTGGGATTGTGGTTTAGCGGTAGAGTGCTTGCCTAGCATGGGCGGGACCCGGGTTCAATTCTCAGCACCACATAAAAATAAAGGCATTGTGTTGTGTCCATCTACAAAACAAAACAAAACAAAAAATTCTCTCTCTCTCTCTGTCTCTCTTTTAAAAAAATTTTTTTAAAAAGTTGCATTTACAGAAATCTTTCATTCAATGATGGCAAAACAGATAATGATGTGACAATTCACTGTTGCACCTTAGTTTTTCACCTTGCCTTGGTTTTCCTCGGATGAATTGATTTTGGATTTTGCAAAGACAAAGGCTTATTCTACTGAAAACAGAGATACAACAAAACGTAGAAGTGAAAATAAAAAAGAAAATAACAACAGATGACCAATATGATAGTTACATCATTGCTACCATTTTTGAGTATTTTAATTCTGGTCTATTTTCAATGTCTTCATGACAGTGAGCCCATATTTTATTTCATATTTGTATGAAATTTTATTTTATTTTGCCTAATTTTATAGTGTTTACAGTTTATTGTGTTAACTCAAAATACTATCCTAAATTTGCTATCTATATTTACTTAATAATCTATCATAAGGCATATTCTTCTTGAATTTAATTTATATATGGTAAGTGAAGATTTGTGTTATCCTTACTATTTAATTAGAAATAATTTGCTAATTACCCAGTGCAAAAGACAGTAATATCTTCTTACCCTCCAATTTATACTGCCTAATGTAACATTTTAAATTTGATTACATATTTGGGGGTCTGTTTTTCCCACCAGTTTAAGGCTTTTACAAAAGTTTTATATAAAATCATTTTACTCTCTGTGAAAATAGATTCCTACAACATTCTTCTTTTTCAAAATATCTTAGTTTCCATTTCATCTGTTTTCAGATGAAACTCTAGTGAGCATTTTTTTTAAAAATTCACATTTATTTGCAAAATGTTTTTCATATCATGCTTATGTTTTTTATTGTGGTAAAAGCATAGGACAAAATTTACCATCTTACCATTTTGAAGTGTCTATACAGCAATCTTTACTATATGTTCATTAGTGCAATAGAGAGCATTTACAGTGCATATCTCAGTTGGTCATAGATGTGCATGAAACAATTTGAGGAACCTCAAAATTTAATCATCCCACCTACAATGCTTCTGCTCTTTTCCTCATTACGACAAGTCCTTAAAACGTACTGTGTAATCAATGCCCTTGCTACCATTCTGCATCACTTACTCTGTGGCTCCTCTATAGTGTTTGCAGATGGCCTTGTATCCTATTCTACCTGTTGCTGTGAAAGCAGATTCAGACACTTGCAAATGCAGCTGTTGTGACTGTGGGCCCTCAGCAAAGTTGCATTGACCAGAGAAAAATCTTTCTCGCTGTTGCTCTTGCTCTTGTTCCTTGCTCTCATTTGTGCATGCACACTTTGGCCATTAAAGAAGTAATCTAGATGAGCATCGGACTCCCCATCTCACAAATGCTATTGTGGATACTTATTTCCCCACAGACTGCAGGAGTAGAGGGCAACCTAGAGCATTCGCACCAGAATCTCGAAAGAAACGCTCTGCTCAACGCAGCTACTCTGGTAAGAAAAAGGTGGACCTAAGTGATCCGCTTAATAGGTATGTATAGAAATATCTCATTTTTATAGACTACTTATTATAGGCTTCCATTCTGCAACTTAATTTTTTTTTTATAGATACTACAGTTGGCTCATTTACATGTAAGACAAACTATATGAAAAGGCACAAACACAGATGAATTCCATATGTTTGAATTCCATTTCTTCTGGAGCAGTATATCCAGGAAATTTATCTCAGTAAAGTGAAGAAAACTTCATGGCATTGATATTATTTTTGACTCTTTATATCACATCATCAGTGTTGATAATTTTCAAATTTATTTTGAAAATATGAAACAGCAAATCGTAAGAAAGTGGATACTATTTATTGTTCAGTTGATTTTTTGTTCATGAACAGAGTATTGCAAGGAAGGCTTAATTCATGGCCAAGGTAAAATATTTTTTTTAATTCTTAAAAAATTGGGAAATAATCTTATTCTTTTAAAATCTCTTAGGACTTCTTTCCTTAAATTTATATACTGAGTTAATATGTAGTTATTCCTTTACAGAGTTTCTCTTCCTTATGTACTTGAATACTTGGAAAATAGCAAGTACATTGTACAATGATATGCCTAGTGGTTCTTTTTCGCCAAGTAAACTTTCAATAGGTGCTGGTGTAATTAAATAAAAAGAAACACTGCAATTCACAACTCCATGGACAAGGCAGTTTCTTTTTCTTGCAAGCAACTCTGGGTAGTGTCTGTTTTTCGTGGCTGGCTGCTAGGTGGGATTTTATTCACCTGTTAAATTTAAAATACACTGTTGGGTTCCATTTTCTCTACTGTATGAATTTGTGAAGTGTGTAGAAATGAGAAAGACACAGAGTCTGTCTTTTTGGGTTTAATGTCTAGGAAGACAGGTAGTCTGTGATATGGAGGATGAAGATTTTAGAATCAAGCACACTTAAGTTCGAATACTTTTCCACTGCTTGATAACTATACAAATGATGTCAAATTTCCAGGTCTGTTTCCTCTGCTGTTAAGTGGGCATGTAATACTTACTGTACATGGTTATTGTGTTAACGTGGAATATATATCTAAAGTAACCTAGTACTAATATAGTAATTAGCATAGTATAGTTATTCCATAAAACACAGAATAATAGTAAATGCTGTTATAACATTATATACTAAATATTCTTTTAAAGACAACAATATTATCTCATTGAAGGCATTCATATACAGGTATGAACCTGATCAAAATAATGAGTAACTCAGAACAATGAATGTTAGTTCTAACTGGGGACCTTGGATGGACTATATAGAGGAGATATCTCAAAGAATAAGCTAAGATTCTCATAGAATTTAAGGGAGTTCCTATCATTCCTGGAAAGAACAACGTAAGAAAAGTCAAAGGAAAGGAAAGTGAGAGGTGTGTTTGGAGAATGGTAAGGATGGTGATTAGTGAGTTTGGTATGTTTATGGATGGACAATTTTCTTGGAAGAACACTCTAAAAGAAGATCAAGGCAAAGAGTGGAGAGCCTTAAATCCCAGGATAAGGAAACAAAATTTACTCCAAGTGTTCCTGGAGCGAATTCTTGCAAGGTATTAGAATATTGACCAGGAGATGCAGCCCCTGTTAGAACCATCGTTAAATAATTAAAGGGTTGGAAAACAATCACTTTGCCCTTTAATTTGGCATTTTATTGTTTTTTTTTTAATTGACTCCAGCAGGTGGTGTGTTTCACTAGTGCACTCCAGCAGGTGGTATGTTTCATTAGAAATGAGTGTTGGACTCCCATTTTAGAAGGACAATCCCGTGTCTTATAAGATGTTAATGAGGGTCTGGCTCTTGTGTGATATGGATAATGACACGCATTACCTGCCTTCTGTCCTGGTTCACAGCCATGCCCAGGTTCTACCACAAAGATTTGTTCACTTGTTTTAGGATCAATGTTCTTTTCTAATTTCATCTGAACTCTTACGTCTCTGGGTGGCCTTACTAAAATTCTGTTTCTGTGTTTCCTCAATACTCAGCTAAATATTTGTTGGTTTCATTTTTTAGCTTTCTGCCAATCTTATGGTACTTTTACTTTCAGTTCAATTTATCATTTTTCAGTTTAGGATAACAAGGTAACAAGAGCTTTCTTTTGTCTTCTAGTGAAAGGGTACCATTGTTAAGGGTACCATTGTTGTTCAGACCAGAGGGGCTCAGATCCCCTTGATCAATATATACAGATCACTTAGGATGCAATTTCAGTTTGCTTTCTCTGTGTTCATCTTTCTTGTATTTTCTCTGTCCTTTTATCCTCATTTTTAAAAATTTCATCTTGATTACAATTCAAAATTTCCTTTCAACCCACTATTTAGGAATTAAAAATCAATTCACCTTGATAAATCTTACTATCTTCCCTTGGGATGGAACTCAAGCAATATGCTGAGTTTCATGTTTTCAATACAAAAGTGAAGTATAACAACATCCATAATGTCTGTTTTCTTTCTTTCTTCTCCTCCTTCTCCTCCTCCTCCTCTCCCTCCCCACCCTGCTTCTCCTCCTTGCAATAAACTTCCAAAGTAGTCTTTTTTTTTTTTGCTTCTGTGCTCTGCCTCCACATTGTCTAAAGCACAAATCTGACCATGTTCAAGACAACCTACTGTTGCCCATGAATGAAAAACAGTCTGCATAGTACTTAGAAGCCTGAGCATTTTTCTTTTTTTAAATCCTGATTTGCATCCCAGCTGAGCAATTTACCGGTGACACGCTGTGGGCATGTTAACAACCTTCTGAGCTGCAGTGTTCTCATCTGAGATGGAGGGCTAAAGTGTCTCCAAGCACTGTTGGGCATGTTGAGTGACAGGACAGGTTCTTCAGCATCGATAATCTTGCCTGGAATAGGGAAGGTGCTTATAGTGACTTGAAACAGGAGGTGGATAAAGGCTTGGTATTCTCTTCACACAGCTCTCCTGACTCGTTCTCAACTCCACCCTCAGGCAGAAGTCATCATCTTATTTATTTATCCATGAAAAAATTTTTGACAATAACAGTGATTTTAATTTTCATTCTATGTGAGTTTTTTTAGTATTTTCTATATTTTTTTCTGATCAAGAATCAACCAATGGAAACTACTTTTTAAAATAAAAGAATCAATTTTTCTTATGAATTTTGATGATTTTTTTATTCTATGCTTTTGTATTGGACATTTTTCTAAAATGAAATATGCAATTTTTATTAAGAGGAACCTATTAAAAAGAATATATTGAAAATATAAATGATTATTATAATTAAAAGTTCATTCTTATGAGTAAAGGTAATCTTTTCTCCCCATTTTTTGTTCAGAGTACAAGTGACTTTTTTCTCATAAGTAACCACATTCTAAAGTAGTATATAATCCTTTCTAGGGACAAAACATTTTTACTACATTTTAAATTTTATTTTAGTGTTGTAAAAATGCTTAAGATGAGAAAATGAGATCTTCCTGCCTACCTTTTTCCCCCCCTAGTACTGGGGACTCTCTATTACTGAGCTATATCCCCAACACTTTTTATTTTGATACAGGGTCTCACCAAGAGACTGGCCTTGAATTTTCAATCCTTCTGCCTCAACCTCCCTAGTAGCTAGGATTACAGGTGTTTGCCCCCACTTCATGCTTAGTCCTCATAAATTTTAAGTATTGCTTGTCTATTTATTTGTTAGTAGAAATTTAAGGTGTTTTAATATCTTTGTTAATGTGAATAAAGGTGCAATGAACCTGGGGGTACAGTTTCTCTTCAAGATCCTAATTTCACTATTTTTGGAAAAATACCCAGAAGTGAGATTTCTAGAACATATAATAGTGCTATTTTTGAAAACTTTTTAGGAACTTCTGTACTGTTTTCCACACTGGCTACACTATTCTACATTGCCACCAACAGTGTATAATACTCACCAATGATAGTAATTATTATTTTTTTAATATTAGTATCCTAACAGGTATTAGGTGATAGATACGTCATTGTGGTTCTAGAGGACATTATGTTAAGTGAAATAAACCAGTTGCAGAAAGATACTACATGATCCCATTTTCATGAGGTGTTTAAAACAGTCCAATTCACAGAAATAGAGAGTAGAATGGTGATTTCTAGGGTTTCAGGGGAAGAGGAAATGGGGATAATTGCTCAATAGGCTTAGAAGTTCAATTATGCAAGACAATAATTTCTAGAGATTTACTGCATAGCATAGAACTTACAGAAAAAAATATGGCATCATGCTCTTAGAAATACATTAAAAGAGACTGGGATTGTAGCTCAGTGGTACAGCGCTTGCCTAGCACGTGTGAGGCACTGGGTTTGATCCTCAGCACCACATATAAGTAAATAAAAGAAAAGCATCATGTCCATTCACAACTAAAAATTAAAAAAAAAGATAAGCAGGAATACATTAAGAGGCTAGATCTCATGTTAAATTCTTTTTTGTTGTTGTTGGTTCTTTTTAGTTATATATGACAACAGAATCCATTTTGACATAATATAAAGGCATGGAATATACGTTGTTCTACTTCTTCTTGTCCTTCCCTCTCCCCACCCCATGATTCCTTTCTGCTATTGTTCTTTTGGCCACTTACCCATAGGTTTTTTTTTTTTTAATTAATTTCCTTTGGATGTATACAATGATGAGATTCACTATGGTATATTCATATACATACATAAGGTATTAATCACAAAAGTGAAGGATAAAAGTTAAAATGAGCATGTACAAAAGAACATACAGAGATTTCTGGAGATGATGGATATATTTAGTGCCTTGATTCTAGTATTACAGTGTATACATCATTAAAATGAATTAAATATATAGAGCTTTAAATATTAATTATGCCTCAATAAATGTAAAAATGTAGTGCTATTGACTATAAGTACACTGTTGTTCTTATTAATCCTCTTGATACAGATATTTCTTGCTTGCTTACTGGTGTATTCTTTTCCCTGAGAATGTGAGAAACCTAATGGAAGGAAGCCCCTTATATTCTGTACCTACCTATCTTAGCACATGCACCCCACACTTAATCATATAATTTCAAATGCCATACAACATCTGGTCTTGCCCACACCAGCCACTCCATGTTCCCACATTTCATAGTTTGAGTCTTGGCTAGGTCTTCATACATTCACCCAGGTTTCTCTGTGATTAAGTTCCTTTTGATTAGACACTGAGGATTTACAGGAGAGAGCACTATACAAATAAAATGTGTCCAGTAATTTTTATTAATATTATACATCTTATTAATATTATAGTTATTAGCACTTTACACTTGGGCGCCTGCATTGATTTAAACAGCACTATAGTAGGAGCTGGGTTTTGTGGCCACTATTGATTCATGGTGCCTGTAGTTCACAGTAGGGAACACAAGAGTTGTCTAATGACCATCATGCTGCTGTTTGTAACTTCTCTTCTTTTTCAATGTTTCCCTATTGTAACTTCCCTAACCAATGTTAAGATCTGTAAAATATCTCTGATTTAGAAATTGTTTTTATAAGCTCATAGGATGTATTCTCTTTGGCAAGACATTTTCTCATTTAACAACAGAAGACGTATTTCAAATAGAACAAAGTGAAATGATTTTGAAAGTCACAATGGCTTCTCAGGCATTAAGTTTTAAAAACTAGAAAATAGTTGAAAACTTGAGACACAGATATCACATCTACTAAATCAAAGCCATAAAAACTGTTTTTTAACAATATGTCATATGCATAGATGTCGGGAACTTTCATTTCTATTTATCAATAAGATTTGCTGTGATTTTTGAGGATGTCAGTTAAGCTCTAAGAAACATTGTCAATTCACACAAAAACTTTTTGATTTTTTAAAAATTATCAACAGTACTAAGCTATTTTGTGTCTGGTTTGATATCCGATTTTTGTCATAGTATCCTTATTCTTAATTTAGTTCTTGCCATGAATTTATAATAGAGCAAGGATCTTTCCCACCTGGGTACTGTATAATATGTAATATCTAATTTGTCACAGCTTTTTCAATGTGTAAATTGAAATGAACAATTCATTAGCAAAAGACACACTTTGAGGTTTAAATAATATGTCAAATGTATACAAAATGCAACATGACATTCCCTTGATTTCATAAAAATCCCTATCATTTTAGATAAACTACATAAAGCAGATGTGATACTGGATTATCATTTTATATGCCATTTAATTTTAATTTCAAATTCCAGTCATACCTTTTTCTTTTAGGATTATACAGAACACCAATCACACTGCTTTGTATATTCAAAATGTCAAAGGAATATTTGTTGGTGTTTAAAAAACTTCCTGCGACTTTTATTTTCCAACATTTCATTTGTTTCTTAAAACAGGCAACAAGACAGCTTGAACGCGGATGACGATGCTACAATTGTGTTGCTTCTGGCCAAAACAAAGTTTTTCCAGGATTTCAGCAATTTTGCAGCAGAAATTCAGAAAACCATTACAGCTCTCAAAGAGCAGGTTTGTTTTCTCTGCCAAGTAACAAGTCCTTGTTGTGTGGATTGGAACAAGTAAACTTAAAAAAAAAATCTGTCTAACATTTTCAAAGTCTTAATGCAATATCAAGATAATAACTACATAGGTAAGGAGTCTTGTCATAGTCAGAGCTGCATCAGGGGGAGAAGAGGTAGGGGAAGCCCTCACCACCAAGATGCAGAATGCCTATTCCACCTAATACCAATGTCTTCAATGCACATGAATTTGGGTGGTCAGGAGCCCTGTGTTGTATTTCTGAATTCTTCACCAGCACATTTCTGAATAATTGAGTTTGGGTGCTCTCTTTATCTCTAGAAAATACAGATAATTTTCAGTGGCACAACATGTTATTTTCTTATCCCTTTTTTTTTTTTTTTTTGATGGAGTCAAGGAAGCTTCTAACGATTACTGGTTTTTCTGGCTTTCCTTTTCTTAAAAGTTATTTTTAAATTTCCCATACTCCTCTGCAATTTTGCTTCTTTTCTCAGTTGTTCTGGCTCCTGCTTTGATTTTTCCCTACAGTTTGGAATGAATCAGTAGAGGGATTTGGCTAGTATTAGGAATGGCAATCAAGATGTTTGCATTTAGAAATGCAAGCCTGGTTTCTTTCAAGGCACGGTTCCAAGCTCTCTGTTCCTTAGACATCAACATCAATGTGAGGCATACACTTTTCCTCACACTATCAAAAACCTTGGACGAGTATGTGGTGAGCCCAGGATTTGCTTTTTGGAAGTTCTGTTCTCACTCGTTGTCTTGGCAATACATTTAATCATTCAGACCTACTGTCCTTATCTGAACTTTGAGGGCTATTGTGAGGATCAAATGAAATTACACAGCAGAAGTATCGTAACTGTTCTTTTCTGGAGATGTGTCATTGCCCACTGGGTATGCTCCACCAATAGGCTGGCACTACAGTGCCAGGTGGGCTGTACCACATTCCACAATGGTGTGTGCACATCAGTGTCCGTCCTCTGATTGCGATGCCCCATTATTGACACATACCCAATGTGAACCTAAGCATAAATCTGAAGGAGGAGAGGCTTTGTTTATAAGAGGGCTAATATAAAATATTGTGGAATGGATGGAGTGGCCTAGGGCTCTGCATTTAGAAATCCTATTTGCAGAGAGTGATTATGTCAGAGAAGAGAGAAGGTAAAATAGAAGGAAGAGTTCTTGGTGTTAGGCTAGAGAAGGTGAGCCTAGTCATTTCAAAATTAGTCTGTCCATCTTTAGCAAACTCTTTTTCTGTAAATTTATTTTATGATTTGCAAACATAGGTAGACTCCATAAGCAACATTTCGGTCCAGTTTGGTCTATATATTGGTGGTGATAATTTTATTTTTCATACATGTAGGGTAGTGACTGAAAGCATTGATACCCAAAGACTGCATTAGATGACCTTTCTCAGTTCCAATAACATTCTGAATTCATACATATCTCTAAATAGATCAAAATTGAATGCTTTTACCCTTTAATACTCTGTCTCTTCCTTCCCATTGAAAATTTCTTAATAGTTGAGACTATTTCACTGAGGAATTTTCATTGATGCAAAGTAGTTCATGTCCAAAAATAACCAATTTCTTTGTGTCGGAGCAAAGTTAGCTCTGGATCTGTCAGGAGTCCAAGGTGTGTGACAGGTTAGTCAAGGTTAGAAAAGGGAGTAAGAAGATGCTATGATCTCTAATATGAGTCAGAGGATTACTTGAGTCCTGGCCAGGCAAAACAGGTGGGAAGAGGTTACAGTGCTTCACGGTGCCTTGTGCACATTGAATGTCAGAGAGAAGTTGTCCATCAGATTGGATATAAATGCGTAAGTAAACATGACATAACACCAGCAGTGAGAAACATTGACTGAAGCCAGAAATCAGCCCAGATCATCCAAAAGGAATTGGGAAAAATAAAGAGCTAAGAGTGGAAAGCAGAGATAAGCTGAGCTAATTTCTTGGGAGGCCCTCAGGTGTAACTACACTGGAGCCAGGCGAGTGCCCAAAGGTGGATGGGAACAATGAAGAGAGACTTTCTGGGGACAAAGGATCTTTTCAGATATAGCAAACTCTTAGGATTTTCAAATTTTGCATGTGCTTCTCATTTCTCATTTGCTGTATAAAGACATGAGTTGTAACAGCCCATGTTGAAAAGCTGGTTGTGAAAGTGAGCGTGTCAGATGGAAAAGGGCATTTCTGAATGTGCAGATGTGCAACTCTGTGGTTTTTCTATTACTCATTGGAGTGGATGCAATAAGTCCTGTGAAGAATTGTCTTTAAACAAATCTTTGTTTTATAAAAAATAAGCACAGAAATAGGTTTTGATGCAAGAAGTCAGGGAATTCACAACAGCCAGAGGAATAGCTGCTGGATTTGCAGGGCTCACTAGGAAGCCACAGCACATCTCTGAAATCTTTGCTGGATCCTCAAGTTCAGTCCTTGTGTAGGCATCTGCTGACAAATGTGCTTCAGAATCATAATGGCTTTTCCTTCTGAACCTTATATGAATGTCTCTCGTTGGTAGATTCTAACCCAGAACCCCAGAACCATGGAGGGAAGGATTAGCAATGATCCACTGAAATCTGTGGGCACGGTGGGTGCTTATGAAGAAAGCTGACAATAGAAAAACCTCTTTCTAGGGAAGATTATGTGTTTCACTGTGACTTGGTGTTTGGTTAGGTATTGTGAAAGACAAAATGCTTGTTCTGATTGTCAGGTTCTTAAAATTTATTTTTGATTGACACCTAAAAGCATACATATTGATGGGCTATAGTGATCATTTAATACATGTATACAATATATAATGATCAAGTAAGTGTAATTAACATTTTTATCTCCTCATTTATCATTTCATTTTCCTCTCTTCTTATTCTTTTAAAGATAAATAATAATTTTAACCTAAATTGATCACAATTATGTATAGAACATATAGATGTTCCTTGATTTATCATGGGGTTATAACCCAATAAATTCATCAGAAGTTCAAAATATCATAAATTGCAAATGTCCAACCTATCAAACATCATTAATTCACTGCAGAATATTGTTTCTTTCCTCTTAGAATGCTTGGGCTCACTGGGGAACTGCAGCTCCCTGCCCCTGCTCAGCATCATGAAGGAGGAAGATATCATGTATAGCTAGGCCAGGAAACATCAGAATTTAAAACAATGAAGTACAACTTTTGAATGAATATTGTTTGTACTCTATAGTAAAGTAAAAAAAAAAATGTAAGTTGAACCTGCATAAGTCAGGGGCCATTGATACACAAATAGATAATGGAGAGAGCTATGGAAATCATTAGGTTGACTACTAAAACTTATTGATCTAATTTAGATCCTTTTTTTTAAATTATGAAAGGCCAATATTAATAATAAGTCCAAGAAAGAAAAGAATGAGACCTATCTCAGAAAATCCAGCCCCATCACATTATTGAACATGTACATGAAGATGAATGAGAAAAAATGAACCTAAGTTATTTCAGAGGCTTTAAAAAAGAGAGTCAGGTAATGTTGTTACTAAAGTGACAATTATAGTAGGTGAAAGTAAGTTTTAAATGGTTATGAAATCTGTAAGAAACTGAAAAATGTCCAGTGTGGCTGCAGATCATCTGACCAAGAAAGGGAAAAAAAGGCATGAGATGGTTGGGTGGAAGAATTCTAAATGAGACCTCCTAGGACCATGTGGATGATGTTCTCCTGGGCTCCAAGTGAATGAGGGAGCTGTCAGGAGAATTTAGCACTGCTCTGGGTTTGCATTTAAGGAATGCAATCTGATGTTCCTATGAGAGTTGAACCAAGGAATATAAAAATAGCCTTAATAACCTGCTGTTGTCACCCAGGGGTGTGATGATATATGGATTACACTATGGTGATGATCTTAGAAAAAAGAAAAATGGACACTTTTTGGAGATGTAATTGTTTAGTGGTATAAGCAGGACCTGTTTACTTATGTGTCATTGCAATTCCACCTTAAAGCAAGGCTTCCACTCTAGCTGGGGTTTTTAGGATGAACCTCCTGAGAGTTCTCCTGTGCTATGGACAGAGGACAGTGAACTTCTTATACAAGGAGAGTCCTGAGGATGGGGGGGCACCTTCCTGAAAGAAGGCCTGGGACAATGAGAATAGTGAATGCACAGTTATTTTAGAAAGAGGAGCCCACCAAGATTTGAAAGAGGCAGTTACCTGAGAATATTTTAAAAGGCAACAAGAGGGTATTTATGCTTGTGAGGTCATCCTGGGATTATCAGGACACTGTAGGAGGCAAAGATACAGGCAGGGAATGATGTTTAGAAGCAGCCGTGCTAAATCAAACCCTAATGGTGGGCTGCTCCATGTTTCTTTCCTGTGCCTTCATTGGGCTGCATGTTGACTGTCAGAGAAGACAGTGTTAGAGGGCAATCAAAGAAGACAATTAAGTTCTCCAAGTGCAGTGTACTTAAGTTAGATATAAATACCCCAAAGAAACTTTGGGAATTAACAAATACATGGAAATTCAATGA
This sequence comes from Marmota marmota marmota, assembly GCF_001458135.2. Taxonomy (NCBI): domain Eukaryota; kingdom Metazoa; phylum Chordata; class Mammalia; order Rodentia; family Sciuridae; genus Marmota; species Marmota marmota. The sequence goes on along the minus strand of NW_026000093.1, from coordinate 4,354,386 downwards.
AATGTTACTCATAATAAATCACAAGAGAAATGAGAATATTTTCTGAAGTGAGTGAAAATGAACCCCAAACACAGAAAACAGACGGATGGATGTAGTTAATTCAGTGCTTATGGGGAAAAAACATTAAAGGAAAAATATCTCTAATCAATAATCTACTATTTTCCATTAAGAAACATAGAAAGAGTGACCTAAACTGAAAACAAACAGAAAGAATTAAATATTACAGAGTGAATATTAATGAAATAGAAAACCGAAAGTATAAGAAAGTCAACAGAAACTAAATCTTATTCTTTGAAAAGATTAACAACAAAGTTGAGATACTTCAGTTAGATTGATAACGAGAAAATTCAAATTACTTAAATCAGGAACAAAGAAAGAAACATCACTACTGACATAATAAAAAAATGATTTTAACACTGTGAACCATTGTCTATGAACAAATGGAGATAACTTAGATAAAATGCATAAACTCCTATGAAGATGTGAACTACTAACATGAATTTAAGAAGAAATACAAAATATAAATAGACCTAAACAGCAGCTGATTGAATCAGTAAAACAAGAGACAACCAAACAAAACTTCACAAAGAGAAACCTAGACTGAATGAACCCAAATAGCTTCCTTGATGAATTCTTTCAGAAATTTGAACAAGTCTTAGCACCAGTACTTCACAAAGTCTCCCCAACAATGAGAGAGAGAGAGATAAAGATACTTTGAACTTTTTCTATGAGGCTGACATTATGCAAATACCCAGACCAAAGATATCAGAAAAAATCTACACACTTATACCTCTTATGAAAAAATCCTTGGCAAAATACTAGTCAACTGAATTCAGTGATTTATATGAAGGGTTTTGAACCTTGACTAAGAGGGATTCATCCCAGGAATTCAATACACCTGAAAAATCAATTAATTGAGCATACCATCTTAAGAGAACAAAAGACAAAACACCTAGTAAATTTGGAAAAATCATTTAATAGAATTAAATATCCTTTTGATATAAAAATAAAGGTAGAATAGAAGGGAATTTTTTCAACTTGATAGAAGCTATCTGAAAAAACCTCATGGAACATCATATTTAATGATAAAATATTGAATGTTTTCCTTCTAAAATCAGGAATAAGACAAAGATGTCAATTCTTGCCACTTCTACTCAAGAATGTATTATAGGTTTTAGCCATAGCAATTGGGCAAGAAAATTAAATGAAAGGCATCAAAATTAGAAAGGAAGAAGTAAAATCATCTTGAGTTATAGGTGATACGATCTTGTATGTAGAAAATTCTAAAATGTACCATTTTTATTTACCAATTTGAGTGTTATTATAATAGTTTATTAGACCTAAAAAACAAGTCTTTTATTATTGCGTGATACAAAGTTAATATACAGAAGCTAATTATATTTTTTTGCACTTGGAATAAGCAACCTGGAAAAAAAATTGAGACATTCCATTTATAATAGCATCAAAGCTAGGAAAATATTCAAGAATAAAACCAACAAAGAACTATAAAACTTTAATTATGCAACTCATAGAATGTAGTGGAAAGAAATTTAAAAAGACCTAAATAAATGAAAAAAACAGCCCATGTTCACTGATTGGAAGACTTACTATTGTTAAGATGTTAATAATCCCCAAGTACTCCCTAAGTGTGGAACACCACAATTACAGGTTAAAGTCCTAACTCCCAGTACTACAGAATGTGGATGCATTTGAAGATTGGGCCATTAGAAAAGGTAACTAAGTGAAAAATGAGGCTGTTAGGGTGGGCCCTATTCCAAGTTGGGTGGCAGAGGGGATTAAAGACATAGGACAGATGCTCAAGATGTGCCTACACAGAGGAAAATGTGATAAAATGCACTGTGTCAAGACATGCATGATGAGAGGTGTGCTTTCGCAAGCTGAGGAGAGGCTTCAGAGGAAAGTCACCTGCCTGAACCTTGATCTTGGACTTCTAGACTCTGGAACTTTGAGAAAACAAATTACTGTCGTTTGAACAACCAGCTCTGTAATATCAGTTTACGTCAGTCCTAGAAAATTAACACACCATTTTTTTGCAGAAATGGAAAAATGAATCCAAAGTTCTTATGCGATTACAAGGGACCCCAAAGAGCAAAATTGTTTATGTCCTAAAGTTCTTAGATTTTCTGCCAGTTTCTTCTTCTTTTTTTTTTTCTTTTTGCATTTCAGTTTGGGAAGTTATTGTTGATGTATCTTCATGTTAAGTGATTCTTTCCTTGACCATCCTGGATATGATGGTTAATTTTACATGTCAACCTGACTGAGGCATGGGATGGTCAGATATCTGATTAAAAATTGTTTTTGAGTGTGTTTGTGGGGGTGTTGCTGGAAGAGATTAGCATTTTAACAACCAAGTAAAGCAGATGGGCCTCCCAATATGGGTGAGCACTAACAAATCTGTTGAGTGTGCAAATAACATGCAGAAAAGAAGGATTCAGGAGATTTCTGCAGACTGTTTAAACTGGTACGTGGATCATCTCTTGGTTCTGGTTCTCGGGCTTCAGACCTGGTCTGGAATCTGCACAATTGTTTGTGTGGCTCTCAGGACTTCAAGTCAGATCACTGGCTTTTCTGGATCTCCAACTAATGGGACGTTTCAGTTTTCATAATCGTGGCAGCCAATACATTAAGGTAAATCCTTTATAATAGAGTGATAGGATTTGAAACATATACTATTGGTTTTCTTTCTCTAGAGCATCTTGACTTCACATCAAGTCTACCACTGGAGTCATATTGGTCGTGGTGTTTTATTATTTCTGGAATTGTCTTCTTATTATTTCTTAGCCCTTCCATCTATGTGCTTATCTTACCAATCTTTTCCTGCATGTTCTCTATTTTTCCCATTTTGGTCCTGAGCATATTAGTCATAGTAAATCCCTGCATGATAATTCCAACATCTGAGTTTGCTTCTGATATTCACTTTAAGTCATACAATGTCTTTTACTTTCTTTTGATCATGCCTTGTAAGTTTGGTTTAAAGCCAAGCATGATGTCTTGAGTGACGGAACTGCAGTAAATAGACCTTAGCTTTAGATTTGTATATTGGATAGACGACATGCTGCTCTGTTTAGTGCTTCATGTAGCTTTAGGTGTCATCATTTCTCTAGCATCCTTGTTTTTCTTTCCTCTGTTGACTTTGGCCTCCTGAGGCATCCTCTTGCTCATAGCTAGTCTGTGGCTTTCAGCTGTCTCTGCTGTAACACATGGTTATCATAGCTGGGTGTCCTGGCTAGGTGTGGGGGCAGGGGAGTACTATTTTGTCTTCTGGCTAAATCTTGGTTTCTTAATGGACCTGTTTGGGGGGCTGTCACCTTCACAAGTGTTTCTCCAGTGCTGTGACTTTCCCCCCTGACTGCATGGTCCCTGTCTGGGCCATTCCTAATCAATTTCATGGAAAAATTGACTTTTAGTTTCTATATTCACCATATGAGCCAGGAAGCCCAGGGATGAATGAAGTGAGTAAGAATTCCCTTCTCTTAGTTTGGACAAGGTGTTAGATCTCTGCCCTGGCAAATCCTTCCTCTTGGCATGTAGGTATTTCTTTCTTTTTTTTTTAATTGGCTGCTCAAAACATTACAATGATCTTGACATATCATATATCATACATTTGATTCAAATGGGGTATGAATTCTTATTTTTACCACATGTACAAATTGCAGGATCACGTTGGTTATACTTCTACATTTATACAAACTGCCATACTAGTGTCTGTTGTATTCTGCTGCCTTTCCTATCCCCTTCTTATCCCCCTCCCCTCCCCTCTCATCATCTCTCTCTACCCCATCTACTGTAACTCATTTTTCTCTCTTTTTTTCCCCCTTTCCCCTCACATCCTCTTATATGTAATTTTGTATAACAATGAGTTTCTTACAGAAAAGGCTCTGTGTGTGTTTCACAAAGGATGTTCCTTACCCTCCCCAAGCCAGGGCAATGGAAGAACGTTTGTTAGATACTTTCAATACAACCTCATGAAGTTCCTTTTAATAAAGCCTGTGAATGTGTGGGGCCCCATAAGACAGTAACTTCCAGCATTTTGTCTGGTTCACATGGGTTCTCACTCAGTCTTGAGCAATTTGGCAAAATTACCATTAAGTTGGTTTTACATTCTCCACAGATAGAGAACAAATAGATTAATTTATTGTTTACTTGCTTGTTATATATATAACACCAGCTCACTAGGGTGAATATAGAGACTGGCAACTACAGAGACTGTCAAGTCCATTCTGCAGTGTGGTCCCACAGGCTCAAAACCCAGAAGAATCAGTGCTGCAGATTGGAAGGTTGTCTTCTGGAGAATTCCCTCCTGCTTAGGAAGGCCAAACATTGGCTCCACTCAGGCCTCCAACTCATTGGGTAAGGCGCACTGACATTGCAAAGGGCAGTCTGCTTTACCCAAAGTTCACCAATTTAAATGCTAATCTCATCCACAAACATTCTCTCCACGTTGACACATACATAAAGCTGTCAGTGTTCCTATCAGATTGTGGCTTCAATACTCATCAGTCTGCTCAGTAAGCAGAATGTGGTTGCAATGTCTCTCTTCTTTTAAACATTTTTTTTAATATTTATTTTTTAGTTTTAGGTGGACACATATCTTTATGTGATGCTGAGGATTGAACCCAGTGCCTCAGGCATGCTAATGCTAGGCGATCACTCTACCACTGAGCCACAATCCCAGCCCTGCCATATCTCTTTTAATTTACTTGTCTTCTAAATTTCAGACGGTCGTTTACCCTCTGATCCTAGTTCTCCAAGAAAAAGTCACTGATTTTCAGTTTGTGCAATTTTTCTTGTAAGGATGAGAATAATGCCTCAACCTCCTTGGTTTATTCTTAACTCATTGTTACAGTTTAGATATTAGGATTTCCCCAAAAGCTCATGTGTGAGACAATGTAAAAAAGATTAAAGGTGAAATAATGGTTATGAGAGCCTTAATCTAATCAGTGCATTAATCCACTGACTGGGATTTACCGGGTAGTAACTGTAAGCAGGTAGAGTGTGGCAGGAGGCCATGGGTCATTAGGGGTGTGCCTTTGGGGTATATATTTTATCTTTATTGAGTAGAACTCTCTCTCTGCTTCTTGGTGGCCATGTCCTGGGCCACTGTCCTCCTCCCACACTCTTCCTCCCTGATATTCTGCCTTACCTCAGGCACAGAGCTATTGATGGACAGAGACCTCTGAAACTGTGAGACCCAAATAAACTTTTCGTCCTCTAATTGTTCTTATCAGTCTCTTGGTTATAGCAGTGAAAAAGCCGAATAAAACACTCATCATATTTCTGAAAACAGACAGATTTCTTCACTGTTTTATAACAAAGAGATGAGGAACAATGTCCAACCACGGCCTTGCATCTTGTAGGTGTGGGCCTGCAAATTTACAGGCTGTGTTCTCTTGTGAAACATCTGGAGACAGATCTTTTGTGCTCTGAATAAGCATATTGGGCTTTCAAATCTTGAGCCTTAGAGAGAGCGCTTTTGACTTTACAATTCAAGTTTATACACTAAGGATGCTTCTGTCCTTTCCATCTATCCCTTTTGAATTTTCTGTACAAAAGGTTTTCAGCAACATGAGTGGATCAATGAGAAAATCACAACTTTTTCATATCCACGTTCATGCAGCTATAGACAGATGCTTAAATGATTTCATCTAGAATATCAATGAAGAAAATAGCCTAGTAATTCTTGTTGTTTTGATTCGATTTCTGCTTTTATTATTGTTTCATCTGGCAGCATGGCCTAGATTAAACCATGAATTAGATAGGCCTGGAAAGCTATGCTGCAGTAATAATTCTAAATCTTAGTGATTCATATCAAGAAGGATTTATTTCTCAATCAAGTTTTATGCTTTTGGGAGTTTGTGTCTGTCCCCCACAGATTTTTCAGTGTAAAAATAAAAAAAAAAAATCCTCATCTGGTGTATGTTTTGCTTGCAGCAGAAGGAAATCAGCACTGCTGGGCCAGGTGGTCAGAACCTCTCCAGTCATGACTTACGCTAGTTCTGCTCATGTGCTAGTGGCCAGGGGAGTTAAAAAAAAAAAGCCAAGTCTGATGACATCAAGAGAGAAGTACACTTTTCCAGGGAGGGTGACCAGGAGGGGCCCACAGGGATAGGCCCACTAGAGAAGGCCACTGAATGTTATGGGAAAAACACTGCAGTCTAGCGCAATTTACTTCCAGGGTGGGAAACTCAAGTGGACCTCAGGAACAAATGACCATTTAATAGAACTGACCAAAATTCTGTCAAATATATTAGTATTTCTGTACATGTGATTTGAACAAACTGTAATTCAGGATTTTTTTTCATATCTTCATACATGTACTTTGGATAATGATGTCCATCACATTCCACCATCATTTCTAACCCCATGCACCCTCCCTTACCTTCCCACCCCTCTGCCCTATCTAGAGTTCGTCTATTCCTCCCATGCTCCCCCTCCCTACACCACTATGAATCAGGCTCCTTATTGTCAGAGAAAACATTTGGCATTTGGTTTTTAGGGATTGCTAACTTCACTTAGCATTATCTCCTCCAACTCCATCCATTTACCTGCAAATGCCATGATTTTATTCTCTCTTATTGCTGAGTAATATTCCATTGGGTATATATATATATATGCCACTGTTTTTTATCCATTCATCTATTGAAGGGCACCTATGTTGGCTCCCACAGTTAGCTATTGTGGATTGTGCTGCTGTAAACATTGATGTGGCTGTGTCCCTGTACTATGCTGATTTTAAGTCCTTTGGATATAGACTGAGGAGTGGGATAGCTGGGTCAAAGGGTGGTTCCATTTCTAATTTTCCAAGGAATCTCCATACTGCTTTCCATATTGGCTGCACCAATTTGCAGTGTAATTTGGGAGTTTTAGATGTCCATCAATGGACAAATAGATATAGAAAATGTTCTTTTATACACAGTGGAGTTTTATTCAGCCATAAAGAAAAATGAAATTATGTTCTTTGTGGAAAAAAATGGATGGAACTGGAAAACATTACGTTAAGTAAAATAAACCAGACCCAGAAACTCAAAGGTCGTATGTTTTTCCTCCAAATATAGTCATGCCCTGCTATACTGATGACTTCATTACATACATTTTGTGGGGAACTCAATTCAACCCATGACAATGCAGCCACAGTGCTTTGACAAGTCAATCAATATTCTTGGACTTGGTCTCTCTTAGTTTTGAAAAATCATATCATTCCATTGTTCCTAAAAACCTTGTTTAACTAAACATCTTTAATTTTTTCATATGTTATTACTCTTTTGCAATTTATTCTCTAGAATAATATCCTGTTGAATGTCACCATTATTTATGCACCTGATGAAAACTGGATCTTTGGCGCTACTGTGGATTCTTCGTTTTTCCTCTACCCCTGATCCAGCCAAGCACCTCTACCTGCTGAATGTCTCTTGTGACTTTTGCCTTCTCCTTCTTCTCTGGAGCATATTGGTCTCCTTGCCCTTTCCTCTGTTTTCAGTTACAAATCCCACCAGTTGATCCTCTGTATAGCCATAGTAGTGAATATGGTGGTGTTATTTCCTTCTCAGTGGGTAGTCAGTTAACTTACATCAGTTTTAGGATCTGCGTACTCCTCAAGTCTCAGTTCTCACCAAAATTTGCTTGTATTCCCCCCCCCCCCCCGCCTCCATCAGTTTTCATTCCTGAAAATACTGACCTGCTTGTGGTCTTGGTGGTTGGACACATAATTTTTCCATTTGTCGGAAGTGGCTTTTCTCTGAAATATTTGTTCTGTAATATTTGTCAGTTTTTTGCAGCTGACATAGTTTTTCTCATGGAAGGCATATTGTAATGTCTGCTCAGGCACTGTAACAAAATACCATGGGCTAAGTGGTGTAAAAAACAGAAATCGATTTCCTTGCATTTCTGGAGTCTAGAAATTCAAGGTCATGGTGCTGACTGTGGCTCTATCCTCTGAGGCCTCGTTTTTCAGCTCACTGATGTTCACCTTCTTACTGCACCTCCACATGGTCTTTCTTCTATGCAGACTCCTAGTGTCTTTTTCTTGTTTTATAAGAACTCTGGTAAAACTGAATTAAAGCCCCACCCTTACAACTAATTTAACCTTAATTATATCATGATAGGCCCCATCTCAGAATATTCATTGCAGGATTAGGACTTCACCCATGAATTTGGAGGGAACTCTTCAGTTCATATTTAGGGTCTCCTCTACCTTCCTGGGGTGGGCTTCCCCAAATCCATGTAAACCCTCATTATCTAACTGGCTTTTAGCTATTGTGTTGCTATTTCTACCAAATCATAAGCACCTTAAGAGCCTGAGTTTCTTGCTTTCATCCTTAAAACTTAGTGCACGTTTGTTAAATGAATGTAATACAGAACAGCTTGGTAACAAGGAAGAAATAAAATATTGATTTGTTGAATTGTTGTTTCTACTGAGATTTTTCTAAATATGTAACTTCACTTATTTGATGTGAAAATCCCTTTCTTTTAAAAAATGTACTTCTTCAAATCCTAGATCCGTGTTCAACATTCTTCCATGCATAGGAAACTGTTTATCAGTTTAGCTGCTGGATGATTCAAATGTATTAAGTTCTGGGGGAAAATGTGAAAGAGAAATAATGTGGGCTTTGAAGTTTCCTCTGCCTTCTAGGAGTGTGCTTTACAGAGTGGAGCATTTCATCCAGCCATGTTATTTATCAGCTTTGTTGCTCCTACTTGAATTCCCACTTTCCTCTCCTCTTCTTTTCAGATAAACAAGCTGGAGGCACGCCTAAAGCAGGGGGGATGCAGGGATGATAAAGGGACTCACAGGAGAGACCGGGAGCACTGGATGAAAGAAGACTGCATTAACTGTACCTGTGAGGTATGTGCTGCCAGAGGTCTTTCTATCATTTTCCTGCTTTACTTCTTCTTGCCAGCCAATTGAAATGCACCTGAAAAATTCAAAAACAGGGGAAAAAAATTCTTTTTTTGTGAGTAATTCAGGAATTTAAAAGAAAAAAAAAATGTACAGTATAGGGGATTGAGGTCAGGGCCGTGAAAATGCTACATAAGCACTCTACCACTGAGTTATGTTCTCAGACTGTTTAAGGCATATTTTTAGGATCAAGAGACTGGTGTAGGATTTTTGAGATTTCTGGTTATTTATATAAATGTGGCTATGATCTAATGAAGTGATTGCCAGACAGCATGTAGACCTTTCACATCTTCACTGACAGATGAGGGAGCAGGATCTAGGCAAGTGTAAGTCACTCATCCAAGGTCATGCAAGTCAACTGAAGCAGAAGGGGATTTCGAGTCATCTCGTTATTCTCGACTCAGATCACCAAAAACACTGCCCGAAAGAGCTGGTTAGATAATGAGTTCCTATAACAATATAAAAATGATTTATCATAGTATCCACCATTTTTTTCATGCCCTAAATTTGTTGTTTAGTTTGCTTTCTGAATAGAGCTAATTCCCACCAGCCCTCTGGAAATGCATGAACTTCCTTATGCATATCATGCTGTATAATACCAGAAGTCATGCATTATAGGGTTGTATTTCAGGACTTGCTTTTCATGCTGCAAATGTGCAGAAAGAAAGGATGAATAGGATACATGTGCAAATATTAGCTCAGACCCTGGGCACTTTTTATCATATTTAGATATTCAGTATTTCATTTCAAACTTCTTTTTTTTTAACTTTTCAGAGTGGCCAAGTCACGTGCATGGTGAAGAATTGTCCCTTGGCTCCATGTCTCAGTCCTGAATTGATGAAAGGAAGCTGTTGTCCAGTGTGCAGAGACCAAAGAATGCCAGCTGATGCCTCCAAGAAACACTAGCCAATATCTGCTCTTGAACCCTGAACAGAGAATTTCTCAGGAAGAGACACTTAGGAGTTCAACTTTTAACCTGTAGTCACATCCTTGATACGGAAACCACTGATTTAAGAACAAGCTAGTTCATTTAAACCTTAAACAAATTGAACGTCTTTTATCTTTTCATTTTCTAATGAGCTTTGGAATAATGCAAACCTAAAAAGGGTATAAAGGGCATAGGAATGATTTCATCTTAAGGAAATTTTCTGATTGTAAGCCATAGGTTTTTAAATATAAGGTAGAAAATAAAAGAATATCCTGTAATAATTTTTTAAAAAATATGAGTACTCTGGAAAGTACCCATCAAAATTCAGAGATTTCATCATCTGAAGGAATTTTGGGAGAATGAGTTTTGCATGTGGAGAAAAGAACTATGAAAAATCTGTGACAATGTTGTGATGCTCTTCTCCCCACCCAACTCTTTTCTTAGATCTACATCCTTGGCAGTTGGCAGATTTTGCTGGGGAGGTGCTTGTCTTAACTTTCATTAGTTTCTAACTTCTGAGACATTAGGGAAAAGTCAGTGAAAGAATATCATTATTTTAGGGAGCTTGTCAGTTTTGCATGTGGCTGGAAAACGCAAACTCTATGCGAGAGTGACTTCAAAGCAAAATTTCTCAGTATCTGCCTTTCTCTTACTTGTCATTATTACAAGTCATGAGGTGTCAACATTGAAATATAGCCAAGATTGAAATTCAGGCGCAATATGAATTTACTATCAGAAAAATTGAAAAGTGTTCTTGACTTTTACAAAAGGTGTTCCTATGGAATTCTCCTGATTTTGGTGCTATTACAGCATTTCATACAAAACCCCATAATATTCAGTAAATTATGTGATTTTCATTTACTATTAGAATTGAAAATATGACATAAAATGTGATGTGCACCCATATGTGGGGGTTGGATGCAGTTGTGGGTAGATAGCTTTAAATGAAACTTTGTGCCAAAACTTCACATAGTGTCCTGCCAAGACAGGATCCTCTCAGGGAGATAGCTTTACTGATTTCCAATCACAAAAGAAACTTTTTAAAACAGACATAATTTCCCCAAATTTAGAGTTATTATGCAACCTTCTTCTTGTGGTTTTAGTATCATGAGTGTAGGAAGATGTTTTGGAGTTTGATAAAATGAGTATTATAACTTAAACACATGTACTATCTTTTGCTTTCACATATATATTTGTATGTATATGTATTGGTGCTTGGGATTAAATCCAGGGCTTCACACATGCTAAGCACATGTTCTACCACTGAACTACACCCACAGCTTTATATTTAATGTGTCATTTTTAAAAGTCATATTGCACATGATAAAATTTTCAAATGTTTCCCAAGTTTATATCTATCTCTGCCCTCCATTTCTACAGTTCAAATATGATTACTCTTTTCAGTTTCAGGGTATGTGTATCTGTCTGTGTTGTGCATGTGCATGTTTCCATGTATATATTCTATGAAATACAAGCATTGACAGTGTTTCTTCCTTAGTAATTTTGTTTGTTATAAGTAAATTTAAAACATTGAAAACCCAAGTGAATTTGTTAACATTTTAATATATGACATTATGCTACAACATCTACTTGAGATAACATTTATTGTTTCTTATGTGTGATGATACTCTTCTGATCTGGGACAAAAGAATTGAGTAGATTTGACATCCTCTACTTTCACAGGAAGGTGTATATAAAGAATGAAAAACATTCCTGGGTTCACTCTTTTTCAGATTTCTTCTAATTTAGAAAAACAAAAGTTTTTAGCCAGGCTGTGTGATTGCATGAGAGGGTTCAAAACTGTCTCCTCTTCAGGAGGACTTTAATTACTTTCCTAGGCCCCCTGCACATAAATGACCATACTGCACATAGAACATCAGGACATGAAGTTGAAGGGGTACACACTACTTTTATTTGGGATTGGCAGTTGAAAATAGAGCACTTATCTCACAAATAATCTTTAACACTCAGGACAAATAACAGTATACAAGAAAAATGAGTGTTTCTATTGATTTATTTGTTTTCTAGAACTGCATTTATGGGTGAGGGCAAAGGTAGGGAAAATGGATTTTCTGGTAAAGACTTTTAAACCATTTTTAAAAGTTAGGTTTAACTGTGAAGTTAATGTCTACTCACTGAACTGTACTTACTACAACTATCCCAGGACCAATGCCATGTGTATACATTCTAAGCTTCTGTTTCAAATAAAATATAGTTCATTAGTAGGTCAAATCAAGTTCAAGGACAGCTCATATAGAAATCCTTTCTACCATGTTCAGAGAAATATGCCATATTAAAAGCCACATTTAGTTGAATGTCCTCAAAAGTTATTGGCATGGTAGAGCTTATGAAAAATTACATAAGATCTGTTTTATGAATATACAAAGTGAGAGATGATATAGAGACAAATGATTCTAAAAGCTGTATCTTAAATATAACGTTGTAACTCTACTTTTAGTCCTTGTGTGAGATAATTCCATGACTTTTGATATAAGCACCAGAAATGAGTCAATATTTAAATCTTCATTTCAAGTATAAAATAGGAAAAAAGGGTATGTAATGTTTCTCAACATTATGAGGGCACATATCCTTTTCTATTAATAAACTTTGTAAAAGAATGAGACAGGGTTTCGCGAAGTTGCCCGGGTTGGCTTTGAACTTGTAATATTCCTGCCTCAGTCTCCCAAGTTACTGAGATTACAGGTGTATACCTCCATGCCCAGCTAACTTAAAAAAATTAATTACACTTTTATTCGTGAGTGGGAAATGTACTATAAACTACTCATTCATTTTTTTTACCTGGCTACCCATCAGTCATACTTTGGTTAAAGGAGTCTTGAAAAAGCTTAATTCTACGTGTGTGAATATATCTGATATGTTGAGAATAAATGAAGTTTTCTCAAGGAAGAATCTACCAGGATCTTTGTCTACCAAGAATGCATTTAGTGACCTCCGGAGGAGGGGACATGTGGTGTAGTGCAGAGCCCAGACCTCAGTCTCGAGATCTTAGGATGTTGTTTCTAGAACTAAGAGGAGCTAGAATGAAAATATTTTTCTTATTGAGAATTACTAGTGAATTTTTAATTTGTAGAAATTCTAGTTGTGTTCCAATTTTAGATAAATAACATCAGGATCAACAATTCAAGTCAAGGCCACATAAGCTGAGACAGCTTACTGGAATGAAGCAGTTAACACCATTAACATTAAACAGGGATGAGAGGTGGGAGGGAAAGGGAGAGAGAAGGGAAATTGCATGGTAATAGAAGGAGACCCTCAGGGTTATACAGTGGAGGAGGTAGAGAGAGAGGAGGGGAGGGGAGGGGAGAGGTGGGGAGGGGGGAGGGTGGAGGATGGGAAAGGCAGCGGAGCACAACAGACACTAGTATGGCAATTTGTAAATCAATGGATGTGTAACTGATGTGATTCTGCAATCTGTGTATGGGGTGAAGGTGGGAGTTCATAACCCACTTGAATCAAAGTGTGGAATATGATATGTCAAGAAATTTGTAATGTTTTGAACAACCCACAATAAAAAATTAAAAAAAAAAGAATTTGAGATAATAGAATATTATAAAAGAAACTACAATATTCAAACTTTAAAGTTGCAAAGAGATGAGAGGAGGGAGGGAGCCAGAGTAAAGCAGTCTACAACAAATTTTAAAGAGATGTGAAAAAAAGGAACATCTAAAAAAGAAAATTAAAACCAATAATATATAAGTTGATTCAGGCAGAAGATTTAAATAATATTAAAGAGAATTTTAAAAATGTAACATAGATGTATGAAATATGCAGAATATAAAGTGGTATCACAAAGAAAGAAAATACTATTACAGTAAAATAATAAATTTCATACTGTTTTTAAATAAGGGAAAACTATAGAGATGAAAATATAACAACAATGTGAGATATTCAGAGTTTAACAATTCTAAAGTCATATTTTGGTAAGGAAAAGGATCTTACACCATGTCCCAGCATTGTGTGCTCTTTGTGTGCAGTAGCCAAGAACCATCTTGAGAAGGAAACTATTGTCCAAATTTAGACAACTCTAGGAATCAGAAATAGCTGCATATTTCTGTGACCCCACTGACATCCTACAACAGGGGTTTGGGGGTAACTAACTCAGAAACTTAATTTGGCCCAGTAGAGTGACATAGATGAAAGTCCAATGGGTGCTCTGTACTATTGGAAACAGGTATGACATGGAAGTGAATGGGGGAGTACCACCCTCAAGATCCAAGGGTTCAGTAATAGACTCCAATACAATAGTAGTGGGGATTTAGTACCCCACTTTTATCAGTATACACACCGTCCTAATAAAAAGTCAATAAAGAAACCAGATACGTCAGAAAAATATCAAATGGATTTAATATTTACAGAACATTCAATCCAAAAGTTTCAGAATATACTTTCTTTTATTACATGAAATTCTCTTTAGAAGAAAGCATATATTAGACCACAAAAAAGTCTTAAAAATTAAAAAAAAATTAATGATATATCTCATATCTTTTTTATTGCAGTAAAATAAAACTAGAAGAAAACAAGGAAATTTTAGAAATTGTACCAATGCATGGAAACTGAACAACACAGTTTTGAATAAATAGTGACTCATTAAGGAAGTCATAAGGGGAATTTAAAAATTCTCAAAACAAGTAAAATGGAAGCACCATATATCAAAACTTGTGGAATGCAGCAAAAGAAGTCCTAAGGGGAAATTTATGACAGTGAATGCTCTATTAACAAAACAGAAGGAGTTCAAATAAACAACCTAATAATGAATGTCACGGACTTAGAAAACCAAGGACAAACCTAAGTAAAGGAAAAGAATAACAAAGATGAGAGCAGAAATAAAATAGAGGCCAAAACCACAAAAGATCAATGAAACAAAGTTCTTTGAAAAAGAAACAAAATCAGCAATTCTTTGGCTAGACCAAGTAGAAGAAAACAGAGAAAGCCAAGATAAAATTAGATGTGGAGAAGATATTACAACCAATTTCACTAAAATATAAAGGATCATTAGAAGCTATTATGAAAAACTAATGGCAATATCTAGAAGAAATGGACACATTTCTAGACACATATAACCTACAAAAATTGAACTACTAGGGCATACAAAACCTGAATAAATTTATAACAAGTAATGAAATTCAGTTGATATTAAAAGGTCTCCCCACATGCACCAAAAATATTCCCGATACAAATTGCTTCATTTCTGAATTTTACCAAACTTTAAAAAAGAAGTCTAATTTTTCTCAAGCTATTCAAAAACTAAAAGGGAAGGAACTTTTCCAAACTCATTTTATAATGTTATCATTATCCTGTTACCAAAACCATACAAGGACACAAAACAACAAGAGAACTATACACCAATCTCCCTGATAAACATAAGTACAAAAATACTAGAAAATCAAATTGATAATATATTAAGAAGATTATTCACATGACCAGGTTGGTTTTATCCCAGGGTGGTTCCACATACATAAATGAATAAATATAACACATCACATCAACAGAATGAAAGATAAAAAACATAATAATAATAGATGCAGAAAATTTGATAAAATGCAACACCCCTTCCTGAAAAAAGCCTTGAACAAATTAGATATAGAAAGATTATAATTTCATGTAATAAAGACTATATATGACAAATCCACAGCTGGCATCACATAGGATAGGAAAAAGCTGAAAGCATTTCTTCTAAGATCAAGAACAAGAAAAGGGTGCATACTCTCACTGAATATAGCACTAGAATTTTAAGCCAAAGCAATTAGGCAGGAGGAAGAAATAAAAGGCACACAAATAGGAATGGTGGAAGTCAAAATATCTCTGTTTGTAGATGATTTGATTCTATGTATAGAAAAACCTAAAGATTCCAACAAAACCCCATTGAAACTCATCAATGAATTAAGTAAGGTTGCAGGGCACAATATCATCATATCCAAGTTAATAGCTTTTCTGTACATCAATAATAAATTTGCTGAGAAATAAATCATGAGACAAATAAGGTCTACAGTGTTAATCTCATTAATAATACCTATGAAAAATATCTAAGAATTAGTTTAACCAAAAAAGTAAAATACTTTCTATAATGAGAGTTCAAATCACTGATTTAAGAAGAATCAAAGAAGGCACCAAAAGATGGTAAGACCTCCATGTTTATGGATTGAAAGAGTTATATGATTAAAATATCCGTACTAACCAAAGTGAAATATAGATTAAACACAATCCCCATCAATTCTTCACAGAATTAGAAAACAAAATACAAAATTCTCATGGACACACAAAAGATGCTAACGATGCAAAGTAATCTTGTTCAAAAATAACTAATCTGTAGGCAGCACAATGTCTGATTAGAAGACATACTATAGAGACATAGTAACCAAAATAAGGTGATATTGTCATAAAAATAGGCACATATACCAATGGAATGGAGAATATATCCCAGAAATAAACTGATGCATCTCCAGTCAACTTTTCTCAGTAAAGATGCCAAAAACATATGTTGGAGAGAGGAAAGCCTCTTTAACAAATGGTGCTGGGAAAATAATATAAAAAAGGTCAAAGACTACAACTTGACCCCTAACTCTCACCTTGTGCAAAAGTCAACTCAAAATGTATCAAAGACCTAAAGTCAAGACTTTAGACTCTGAAAGTATTAGAAGAAAACTTAGGGGAAACAATTCAAGATAGAGGCACCGAAAATTTTCTGTGAAGACTCCCCAAAGCATAGAAAACAAAAGCAAAAAATGACAAATGAGATTGCAATCAACAGAATAACAAGACAACCTGCAAAATGGGAGAACACATTTGCCAATGATTCATCTGATAGAGTAGATTAATATTCAGAGTATATGAAGAACTCAAAAAATAATTAACAACCCCGAACCAATTAATCTAATTAAAATATGTACAAATGACCAGAATGATCAAAATAGACATTTCTTAGAAGAGGAAATAAAAGTTGCCAACAAGTGCATGAAAAAAAAAAGGTCTAAGATTATCCTTTAAGGGTCTTCCCTCATATGTAGAAACTATAGAGAAAAAAGAAGAAAAAAAGGCGGTATGGCGTGGGGTGGGAAAATCTGATGAATATAGGAGATCAAGGGAAGGGGGTGGCACAGAAGAGGGAAAAGAAAGGGAAGTGTTAGGGAATGAGATTAAGCAAATTTTACTGTTAAATACTATGTAATGTATACTATGTAATGTACAAATATGTAACAATAAATCCCACTGTGATGTATAATGCATAATAAAATGTAAAAAAATTTAGAAAAAAATCATTTCCATATATCAAAACACATAGAAAATATATATACATGTATATATATATGTATGTATATGCACATATACAAACACACCCAAATTCACAAATAAGACACAAATAATGCATAATGACACAGGAAAGGAAGCAATAGAAGGACAAAGATATGCCATATATTTACTGAATTTTAAAAGAAACTCACTATGATTTGAATTGTGTGCCTCTCCAAATTCATGTGCTGATGCCTTAACTTTCAAGTCCCTCAGAATGTAACTATATTAGGAGATAGCAACTTTTTTTTTTAAGTTTCTAAAATGCTTATTCTTTTTTTTATAATTTTTATTGTTGGTTGTTCAAAACATTACATAGTTCTTGATATATCATATTTCACACTTTGATTCAAGTGGGTTATGAACTCCCATTTTTACCCCGTATACAGATTGCAGAATCACATCGGTTACACATCCACTGATTTACATATTGCCATACTAGTGTCTGTTGTATTCTGCTGCCTTTCCTATCCTCTACTATCCCCCCTCCCCCTCCCCTCCCCTCCCCTCTTCTCTCTCTACCCCATCTACTGTAATTCATTTCTCCCCCTTGTTTTTTTTTTTCCCTTTCCCCTCACTTCCTCTTGTATGTAATTTTGTATAACCCTGAGGGTCTCCTTCCATTTCCATGCAATTTCCCTTCTCTCTCCCTTTCCCTCCCACCTCTCATCCCTGTTTAATGTTAATCTTCTTCTCATGCTCTTCCTCCCTACTCTGTTCTTAGTTACTCTCCTTATATCAAAGAAGACATTTGGCATTTGTTTTTTAGGGATTGGCTAGCTTCACTTAGCATAATCTGCTCTAATGCCATCCATTTCCCTGCAAATTCTATGATTTTGTCATTTTTTAATGCAGAGTAATACTGGAGATAGCATCTTTAAAGAGGTGACTTAAGTTGAAATTGGGTTATCGGGGTGAGTCCTGATCCAAAATTATTAAGGAATTATATTCTTCGGTGTAGTTTTCTTAGTTTACAGACTGTGATGATGATACATTGAGAAACCTAAAGGAGTCAGTGAGGATTGGATTGTTAGAATCACATTTCATCACAATAGCTTTGAGCATATAGCTTTTTGTTTCTGTAATCCCATCTTCACATTTGTGCTTTGTGTTAAAGTCCTTCATGTGCTGTCTATAAAACTGTGACATTTAGGAATCCTTGAAATTTCCTCTCTTATGGGTTCTTCCCCAAAGCAGTTTGTATTTGCATATGTTAAATAAACTTACTTCCAATAGATACATGTCAATAGAAGTAAGCCACGGAAAAGATGCTAATTAGTTTTCATTAAAATAATTTGCATACTATCAAATGTTTTCTGCAATTATAAGAGGAAATTTTTATTGATGGTGTATTCATTAATTTAATCACTTTCTATTTCCAAATGGCAATAGATAATTTAACATTCCACCCCTGTATTGTGGGAAGGGCTACAATGTAGTATTTTGAAGTTCTAAACAAACATTATCTTGAACTAACTCAATGCAAATTCATTAATTAGACCAAAAAAATATGTCTGTTGGAGGTGTTTTATTGTAAAGTAACTTTCTTATAGATGAAAGATTCTAGTGTTCTAGTCACTGCTGGAGATTCCTGTCTGAGCAAAGGGAAGAACGTGAAATGAAATATGAGCTAGTTTTGTTTGGAATCACAATGGGGACACATTTTTTTTTTCTCACACAATTAGCTTCAAGCAATGAGATAGATATTTTTTTTGTTGTTATTTAAAACTGAAATATGTGGGCACTCTGATTTCCAGGAATGGTAAGGGATCTTACAAAGAAGCAATTTACTGAAGCACAGTTTGAAGCCATGTGTCATTACGCTAACAGCTAGGAAATTACAGGAGCCAGCGTACCATGCTGGCATTGGGATTGCCAAAGGCAGTCAGAGATGGAGTGGCTCTGCTTCCCAAAACCTGCACTGACCTTTAAATAAGAAGTCATGCTGATTCTGAGCCCAAGACAGTGTTCTCAGCACCAAAATGCTCTATAGGCAGTAGCCACAGTGGTAGTTTCAAAACCACCATAATTTGGGGACACCACCCACTAACACTTTCACCATCTTCAGACTTTACTTAGGAAGAGAGTAACACAGCACAGGAGACCAACCAACCAGAAAAAGTTTTTTCATGGTCATTTAAATAAGGTAACCATGAAGTATCTCAATTGGAAATGCAGAAAAGTGTTGACTTGTGTTGACATAGAACTTACTGAGTTACAGATTTAAGCAAGCTGATTCTCTATTATAGTATGAAGGAACCCTTAGATCCAACAACAACAACAACAACAACAACAACAAATCAGGTCAGCAACAAACATACTGGTAATAAAATCCCACATTACCTGGGGAGTAGAAAGATCAAGACAAATGTAGGTGCGTATAGGAGTCCAGGGGGCTCTGTACCTGCCCAAATTAGAGAACTCAGTCTAGATGTTGGAGTGTGTTTGACTATATACTGAAATTTAAACAGAAAATCAAGTCTGTTTTTGAGGTCACTCACTAGCAAATATTAAAAACAGAAGCAAACAAAGGGTATTGATAACCAATCATGAAGAGCCCAGAATTCAAAGTAAAAAACTTGTGGGGAAAGGCAAGGATATATACGTACAATATATGTGTTTGTGGGTGTTTTGATAAATCCCAGCATTGTCTTGCTAGGTCTATGGAACCTATTTTCATTCTTATATCACATTTATATATTCTTTTATGTAAAAAGAGTTGAGACAGATGTGACAATATCTAAGGCAGAGGGCAAAACCTTAGCATCTACTTTATAATGATATATTTTAAAGTTCTTATCCCTTTAATATATGATTTCAAATAGGAAATAGATTCAAGACTTCTGTAGTAGCAAAACAAAACAAAAATAGCATATGATAGATTTTTAATTGTAATAAGCAGTAAAAATTCACCAAGTTTTTCAAAATGCACTCCTTGCTGTTTAAGGAGCTGACTTAATAATAAATATATTATAGCGTTAGTCTAAAACCTAATCAAAAGGCTGACTGTCAGTTTGAATTTAAAGCCCACACTAACACACAAGATCTAACTATACCCTGATAATAGGATACTCATTTTATATACAAAGCCAGGAAAAGTTGAAATAAAAATATGGAGAAGATATATCAAGATAAATTTTGGATCTTTATGAAGAGAGAAACTAGTGTCTGGACTAATAAAGATAAAATATATATTAAAACAAGAAGTTACTAGATATAAGAGAAATGTTTAATTATATTAAAAGGATGAATTCATAAGGAAGATATCACAATTATAAAGATATATACACCTGAAAGCAGCAGCCCTCCAAATATGAAGTAAAACAGATATAATTAAGGAAGAAATAGATAAATTTAACATTAATAGTCAGAGATTAAAGTACCTCATTTTTTAATAATGGATAGAATGTCTAAGCAAAATATGAACAAGTTTATGGGAAACTTTGAAAATACTATAAACCAATCAGACCTAATAGACATTAATAAAGCATTCCACCCTCAAACAGAATCATATACATTCTTCTCACAGGTCCATGGAACATTCTTCAGGATAAATACCATGTGCTCAGCCATGAAACACACCTCCACAACTTTAAAATGATCGAAATCATACAAATAATTTGTTTTTTATTTTTTTGTGAACTTTGATGCACATGTTCCCAGCCCCATACCTCAAAGCCTGGGAGCCATCATTCTGCTCTGTATTTCTAGGAGTTCTACTTTAAATTCCACCCATAATGGAGATGATGCAGTACTTGTCTTTCTGCTCCTTTCACTTAATACAGTGTCCTACAGGTTCATCCATGTTGTCACAAATGACAGAATTTTTTTATATATATAGATAGTATTCTGTTGTATATCTACACTACATTTTCTTTATCCATTAAACTACTGATCAACAATTAGGTTGACTCCCATATCTTGGGTACAGTGAAAAAGCTGCAATGAATATGAAAGTGTATGCATCTCTTCAACACATTGATTTTTATCTCCTTTGCATAAATTTCTAGTACTGAAATGGCTGGATCAATATGTAGTAGTTCTATTTTAATTTTTTTAAAAAATATTTTGTTGTGGGGCTGGGGATGTGGCTCAAGCGGTAGCGCACTCCCCTGGCATATGCAGGGTGCTGGGTTCTATCCTCAGCACCACATAAAAATAAAATAATGTTGTGTCCACCAAAAATTAAAAATAAATATTAAAATATTCTCTCTCTCTCTCTCTAAAAAATTGTTGTTGTTGTTAGACCATTATTTTATTTATTTATTTATATGTGGTGTTGAGAATTGAACTCAGTGCCTTACACATGCCAGGCAAGCACTCTACCACTGAGACACCACCTCAGCCCCTATTTTAAATTTTTGAGGGGAGTTTTATGGAATTATGTTTTCCATAATGACCATTAATTCATATTCTCACCAACACTGGGCAAACATTCCATTTTCCCTAAAACTTGTTATTTTTTCATGATAATAGCTATTCCAAAATCTGTGGGTATTGTCTTATGATTTTAATTTTATTTTTTCTACCTATTTGTACAGGTGAGCATCTTTTCATATACTCATTGGACATTTATTTGTATGTCTTCTTTTGAGAATAATCTTTTTAGGTCCCTTCTCCATTCTTACACAGATTATTTGTTTTCTTACGTATTAAGTTGAGTTCTTAATTATATCCAATTACACAATGGATATGAACCCCTAATAAAACGTATGGTTTGAAAATACTTTCTCCGATTATATAGGTTGCCTTTGTACATTATCAATTGCTTCCTTTGATGTGCAGAAGTATTTAATTCAATGAAATCACGTTTTTCTGTTTTTTGCTCTTACCACCTGTGCTTTTGAGGTCCTATTCAAAAAATCATTGCCCAGAATAATGTTATGGAACTACATAGTTCTGTTTTCTTTATGTAGCTTAACAGTTTCCATTTATATTTATATAATTAATAAATATTTAATTCGTTATGAGTTGATTTTTGCATCTAATTTAAGATAAGAAGTATCTAATTTCATTCTTCTGCATACAGACATTTAGTTTTTCCATCACTGTTGCAAAGACTGCTCTTTTCTCTTTGTGTTTGATAAGTGCAAGGGTATCTTGGAACAGGAATGGTTAGCTTTCATAGTTTCTGTGGTGAGATATCCTGAGAAATTGCAAATGCCTCTTGGTCAGATCTTTGGAATCAGTCACAATTAACATTGGTTCCCAAGTATCAAAATTATTCTAATAATTGGTGAAGAAATTAATGAAGATATTGGATTCTGTTACATATTCTATGAGGTACAAGTTAAACCAGTTATTCTGGGTTTGGGGTATCATTTCATCATATTGAGAAGATTTCTTTGAAAGACATATGTGTATTTCAGATTTTATTATGAAAGAAAGATGCATGTCAGCTGTCTTATTTTGTTTTTCCTCAAAAATGTCAAATGAGCAGATATCATTGTCAACAGGCAGAAAGATTGAATTGAATGCTAAAAAGTAGCAATTGATTTTTATATATAAAAGTGGATTAGTGCTATTGAGCTCTACTTTGTTTGATGTATTATTCATGCCTGGAAGTTATTTATGCTTGTATATCATGAAAAAGTGACTGGAAAAACCGTTTAAAATAACTATTTGACACAATCACATAATTTATGGTGTAATTGAAGCTACTTTTGATGGTGCATCACAACATTTTTTTAATTGTTGATTGAGATGCAATTAAGTATTAAGATTGAAAATTGATTAATCCAAAGTAAAGGTAAAAGCGTGGCTATAAAACATTAGCAAATTAGATATAATCTCATCTTAGTACAGGAATACTTTGGAGATATTGTCGACTTAATTCTATACTTCCCAAGAGTGAATATCACAATAAAGCAAATCACATATGTTTTTAGCTTCTTTATGCATATAAAAGGAATTGTGGGGTGGGGGAGACCAGGGGTTGAACCCAGGGGCACTCAACCACTGAGCCATATCCCCAGCACTATTTTGTATTTTATTTGGAGACAGTATCTCACTGAGTTGCTTGGCATCTTACTGGTTGCTGAGGCTGGCTTTGATCTTGCAATCCTCCTACCTCAGCCTCCCAAGCCCCTGGGATTTTAGGCATGAGCCACCACACCGGGCTAAAAGCTATCTTTATGTGTGTATTAATAAAATTATATCTAAAAAAATCTGCATACTTAATTTAAAAATACTTCAATGCTAAATAATATAGCAATCATCTGAGCTGTTGAAAAAAATGGTGTCATTCAACTTTCTGGAAGTAGGATAGCAGAAATTCAATTTTTAAAAAATATTCAGTATCAGAAAAATGCAATACAATAAATCAAAATAAAATGAAATATCCCTGTAACTACCATATTAGACCCTGGAGATAAATAAATAACACTCTCATCCTGAGGAACACACTGTGGCTTTTCAATGCTCATACCTTTCTGAGAGTACCATACAAGTAATTGCCAAAAATGTGAAGATGATGGAAGGATATAGGTAGAAATAAATGAGATATATTCCCCCCCTAGCAAGAGTCCCCTTTCTGAAAGGGAAAATAAATGCCTAGAATAATTATCCTGTTGTGGAGAAGTTACTAGTGACACAATTACAATTCCGTAGGTCATAGATGCTTGCGTTCTATTGAGTTTCTAGATGAGATTTACAGATTCCAAAGTATTTCTCAGATGAATTCTTTACGTGCGTGTGCACACACACACACACACACACAAAATCTCATAGTTTGTTTTCAACAAATACATTTTTACTATGAAACTTTTAAAGTATTAGAATAGTAGAGAATACAATTAAGGTATACCTGTGTGTAATGCAATTTCTGATTTTAGTATATGAATATCTTTACAAAATATCATCAAATTACTCTGCAATGTGGTTGTGCAAATTTAAGGCTCCACTAGAAGAATATGAGATTTTATTTCCCTATGTTTGTCTTTAGGTGTGTGAACATTATTAGGCTTTAAAAATCTTATTGATATCTGATATTCTGCAATTGTAATATTAATTTCTTGAAAAGAGTTAAGTTGAGGGGCTGTGGGGTATAGCTCAGAGGCAGAGCACGTGCTTAGCATGAGCAAGGCCCTGAACTTAACAGTTTTTTATATCTTTATTTTTAATTCATATTTTCTATTTGTTGGTGTGTTACTATTTTGTGTTTTTTTGCCTGTTTTTCAATTAATATGCTTTTAATGGTCATTTTGAAGAAGTCTTTATATATCTTGCATCCTAATTTTTTGTCACATCTGTACATCAGAAACATTTTCACCAGTCTTGACATGGTGATATATTTGTCATAGTACTTTTTGTAGTACAGAAATTTCAGATTTTAAAATCGTTGATTTTAGTTTTTCCTTCATGATTGCAATTTCTGATGTTTCAAGAAATCCTACCTAGTCTTGAAGTAACAACATATTCTCAGATTATATTTTTGCAAAACCATGTTCAAGTATTTTTTATTTATGTTAATGTCAAGTTTACTTGTAATTTTCTTTTATATATAAGTCTAAATACATTTTTCAGGAAGAGTAAACAACATTATGCCTTGAAATATTGTTCAACTGTTTTTAGAAGGTGATTAGTTTTTATTTATTTCTTTTTGTGTGTGGTGTCGAGGATTGAACCCAGGGCCTTGTGCATGCAAGGCAAGCACTCTACCAACTGAGCCTCTTGTTCAACGTTTTTAAAGGCATCCTCCACTGCATATGAAGTTTCCTTGTGTTATGGGTTTGTTTCCGGGTTCTCTGCTCTGATTTATTGACCTTTATGTCTGTACTTGTGAGAATTCTATATAGTCTCAGCACTATAGCTTGATAGCAGGTTTCCAAGTTCCAGAGAATTCACTGTTCTCTTCAGGGTTCTTAACTAGTTTTGGTCCTTAGAATTTCCATATGAGTCTGAAATCCACTTCAAAATTTAGAGAAATTTAAAGACATTGGGCCAACATACACACACACACACACACACACACACGCACACACACACACACACATTGTGGGGGAGAAATTGCATTGAATTAATGGGTAAATAATTTAAGAAAATGACATTTTATGATATTGATTTTCTATGGTTTGAGTGTAAGATATTCCTCAGAAGCTCAGGAGTCAATGCAGGTATGTTCAGAAGTGAAATGATTTGATTATGAGATTTATAACATAATCAGTGGATGAATCCATCTGATGGATTAATAATTTGAAGAGATTGCTGTACTTGGTGATAACCATAGGTAGGTATTGTATGGCTGGAGAAAGTAGGTCACTTGGGGCATGTCTTTGGGCTTTATACTTTGTCCTTGGCATGCAGACCTCTCTTTTTTCTGTATCTGCTTCTTGGCTGTTGCAAGTTGGACAGTTTTTCTCCACCAGTCCTTCTGCATGAGCAAGGTCCTGAGCTTAATCCCCAGCACAAACAAGAAACGTAAAACAGAGTTTATATATATATAATATATATATTGACTTATATATTTACTTCAGGCCCAGAGGAATGAAGCTAACTGACCATGGACTGTCACCTCTGAAACTAGGAAAAAAAAACCAAAAAAACAAACCTTTGTTTCTCTAAGTTTTTCTTGTCAAGTAATTTGTTTACAACAAGAGAAATCTGACAAACACATTATTATTTTCACATATGAATAAAATGTCTTTCTATTTACTAAAGTCAGTTCTATTGTTTTTCAGTAGTACTACATGTTCCCCTCACAAATATGCTATCTTTTGTTATATTAATTCTTAGAAATATAAAGCTACTGTGGCTTTTATAAAATGGATACTTTAAAAAATATGTTTTATGTATGTTTGTTGTTGACATGTAGAAGTGCAACTGATTTTATATTAATTATAGAGCCAAAAAAACCTCTTTTGAATTCATTAATTAGTCCTGTTAATTTTTATAAATTCTCTTGAATTTGCTAGGCAAACTATCATCATACATGAGTATTGAAAATTTTGATTCTTTCTATTTACATAAAAGTCTGTATTTTTTCATTACTATCTCCGCTAGTATTTTATTAGTCCACTTTCCATTATCATAACTGATATTTAAGATAAATAGACTCGCAAGAAGAAAAGTTTTATTTTGGCTTATGGTTTCAGTCTTAGTCCATAGTTGGTTGTCACTGTGGCTTCTGGGCCTGGGGTGAGGCAGTACATCAAGGTGGGACATGTGGTGGCACAAAACTGCTCATCTCACGGTGGCTGGGAAACAAAGATAGGAACAATGAAGTTTGATATTTGTTATTAAACTCATTTGACTGTCATAGCAATACCGTGAGGCAGAAAAAGGTAGATATGTCCATTGTGCGGTAGAGAAAACTGAGGTTTAGAAGTATTTAGTGGTGTGTGTATAATGACTCATGATGGCAAAAATAGGAGAACTCAGGACTAGTGACGCCCAGGCCTGAGCTCTTAACCAAACCTCATGCTACTTCCCTAGAGGGTCGCAGGGTGACCACCAACCTGGGCAACGTCTTGTCCACACACTGAATGCAGCAGGGCAAGCAGAACCAAGGCGAGACCTTCCTTCTCAGCTGCACAAGACAAGCTCTGCGTGACACTAAACGTCACCCATCAGAAGGAACATTTTAAAGTGTCACTAGCTTCAAGGTTAGCCATTTCCCCTTTTTGGGAAGTGTGGCGGAGGTCTCAGGCTGTCAAACATGATACCACTATGCATTGGGGAAGGGTTCCTTCTGGATTATTTTTAATAGATGGAAAGATTTGTCACCTTTTCAGTCTCACATTCAGATCTGTTGAAGAACTTTTTTTTTTTTTAACTAAAGTTACAACAGGCTTTTTATTTATTTATTTTTTAGGTGTAGATGAACACAACACAATGCCTTTATTTTTATGTGGTGCTGAGAATCGAATCCCAGGTCCCGCCCGTGCTAGGGAAGAGCTCTACCGCTGAGCCACAATCCTAGCCCTCTGTTGAAGAACTTTTAATAAAATCATCAACTTTGTGTGTAGCCACTCCACACATCTTATGTAGCTCTATCTTTCAGAAGCTCTAATTAGGAATTTTTTAAAAGTTTGAAAGCAAGGGTGGGTGTCTCCTTAATTCTTTTTTTTTTAAATTTTTATTGTTGGTTGTTCAAAACATTACATAGTTCTTGACAAATCATATTTCACACTTTGATTCAAGTGGGCTATGAACTCCCATTTTTACCCCGTATACAGATTGCAGAATCACATGGGTTACACATCCACTGATTTACATATTGCCATACTAGTGTCTGTTGTATTCTGCTGCCTTTCCTATCCTCTACTATCCCCCCTCCCCTCCCCTCCCATCTTCTCTCTCTACCCCATCTACTGTAATTCATTTCTCCCCCTTGTTTTTTTTTTCCCTTTCCCCTCACTTCCTCTTGTATGTAATTTTGTATAACCCTGAGGGTCTCCTTCCATTTCCATGCAATTTCCCTTCTCTTTCCTTTTCCCTCCCACCTCTCACCCCTGTTTAATGTTAATCTTCTCATGCTCTTCCTCCCTACTCTGTTCTCCTTAATTCTTTATGTAAACTTTATTGTTTGTGATGTTCAGTTTTTAACTAAAAGATGTAAATGCTGCTTTTGTTATTTCATTATATGATTTTTAAATTCAGATATTGAATGCTATATGTATATGTGTGTGTTTACGTGTTTATATCTCTGTGTGTATAGATCCATTAATCTATCTACAACCACCTCCTCTCTATAACCCTCAGTTTCTAATCGGCTACCCCTCTCTCCCTCTCTGGAGTGGCTGTGAGTTGTCCTATATGCTGATAGCATGGAAATCACTTTTCTTGCTCTTTTCTATGTTCTTTGTTGGAATCACTGTCTGCAATGTGACACACATCCCAGTTTTCTATGACTTGACATTTCCAAGGTGTGTATTTCTATTTCTAGCCCAAACAGAAAACAGAAAAACAAAGCAGAAGATTGAACAGTGTCAGTGCAGAGACGCATCACCTAGATTTATTTTTAGAACACAAAATAACATATACTTTATCCTGAAGAAGACTATTAGAATGTAATTCCTTAACAAATGAAAAATAAACTATGTAAATGAACATAGACAGGTCAAATGATGCACATGGGTTTCTGAAATATTATTAGGAATACAAAATTAAGTATTTATATCAAACATTCAAGTTAATATTTTCTATGAAAATGCTGTTTGCATTTCTATCACAAAAACTCTGGTTCATTAAATGAAGGTTAGAGTAGATAATGACAAAATTGTATCTATATAAAACTAATTACATATGAACTCATAAGCATAATTTCAATATCCGTAAAAGGCAAATAATTAATAAAATTAAAATAAAATATCTTTTGCAGCCCTGATATGGAATGAGTGCAACACTGGGGTCCTCTCTAAAGTGGGAATGCTGGGTGGGCTTCAGAAATCCCACAAGAGATTTAACTTGGTGAATGTGCTACCTCCTGGGTTTTTAGACTAATAAAGTAATATTGAAATTGTAGAGTAAGATAGTGTTAAGTATTTTAAAAAACCCTGCTTTTTAAATGTCAATTTGTTTTTGTTTTATTTTGCAGCATTGGGGTCAAACCCAGGGCCTTTTGCATTCCAGGCAAGTGCTTTACCACTGAGCTACATCCTCAGCCTCAATGCAAACATTTATTAAAGAATGCAATTATTAACATGTGCCAAATAAAGAAAAATACCCTATCTTATCTGAGAGAACCTGTTTTCAGTGGTGGCTTCAAAGACGGTGAAAGTCAATATCCCTAAGCTACCCTCAAAACATGTATATTACAATGAACTCATGTCTTTCTTTGTTGGTACATATCAAAGCTACAGAATGGGTTTCATTGTGATATATTGATACATGCACAAAATATTATTTGATCAATTTCATTCCCCAATAAGTCCCCTTTCCTTCCCCTTTTCCCTCCCCTGTACCCTGTCTTCTCTCTCAATGCTCTCCTTTCTACTTTCTTTATGTCCTTTCTCATTTGTGTGTTTGCTTCCCTTAGATTCCACAGATGAGCGCAAGCACACAATACCTGTCTTCCCGAGTCTCACACATTTCACAAGAGCATGTTTTCGATACACACTTGCTTTTACTGCCCCTTTTTGAACTTTTCCTCCTCATCAATTGGCATGAGTAAGCCTTGTCCACTGAGAGATTCTAGAAGCACTCAGCCACAGGATAGAGAGGCAAGAGAAGGCAATTCTGAGAAGCCCTTGCCCTCTGCTTCTGCTTATCGACTATGCGGCTGGGGCATTGGGTGTGTTTCTTAACTTTTTATGTCTCAGTTTTCTCATGTTAAAAAGGGGTGAAAATATTTTGCCTCCCAGAACTGTTGTGAGAAATCATACATTTAAATTGTAAGCACCAACTTGCATATGGCAAAATTGTTACCAAACCCTAGTTTGGAAGCTCATCACACAGAAAAACCAACGTCCAAGATGAGCATTGGAGAGAAATGAAGGCCTTATTCAGTGGCCAAAGAATGGAGAAGAGAGAGTTGGTCAAAAAACAATTTTGCAACTCCAAGGTATTATGGATTTACAGACACAGGACAGGAATGAGGAGGGAGAAGGATGGCTAGTTAAAAGGAAGGATCCGTGTGGCTTTTCTAGGATAGGTGAGATCAGGAAGGTACTCTCTTCACTTATTTCACAGTCTGGTGTTTCCAGTCATAGTAGCTGGTAGATATCTTTAACCTTAGAGGATGAGAGAGAGAGAAGAAGGGAGGAAGGGAGGGAGGGAGGGAGAGAGAAAGAGAGAGAAATACTGTTGAGTCGAAATGAAGCTTAACCCATGTTAGAATTTTGGACAAAACATTTCTCGAATGATCACCATGTCCAGATGCAGTGCTGAGTATAATCTGAGCCACAGGTTAAGGCAACAAAGGAGACAGATAGGTTGTGATGACAGAGGTGCCAGACCTTTTCATCCCATTCCAGTGGAGAGTCAGTGTTTCAGCAAAAGCAGCCTTCAGGCCCCTGAAGAGTAACCTAGGCAACCATTATCATCAAAACCCACATGTCAGAGGCATTATCTATAGCAAAGCTAGTGTGAGATTACTAACGTATTGCCCAGTGGCGTGACCTCAAAAATTAGTGATTTTTTTTTAAAGTTAACTAAGAGCAAGTGAAACTGGAGGGTTTATTTAGGTTTCCCCTTCATAGTAAAATGAACTCTATTAAATATTACTGGATTGAATACTAAAATATTACTTACTAAGATAATAAACTTAATTTCTACTGTGGTCTCAGAAGAGTCGTAGTTGAATTCCCAAGGCTGAGGAGAATGGCTGATTCAGGTGAGAAGGACTCACATCAAAAGAATGGTGACTCTATGCACCAGGTTCTCCAGATTAACAGAACCAATGGCAATCAGTCATGTAATTTTGGAAACTAAAATCTTGTGGATGGTTTACAAGCTAAAGAACCAACAGAGACAATGGTACAGTTCCAGTTGAAGTCCAAAGACTTGTTTGTTTTTAGTCTGAGGGTCAACAGGTTCAAGACCCAGGAAAAAGTAATGTTTCCATTAAAGGCATGAAAAAGCTGATGTTCCTCTTTGAAGACACTCAGGCAGGAGAAATTTCTTTCTACTTGTGGAAGTTCAATCTTTTTGCTCTCTGCATGCCTTCAACAGACTGGATGAAGCCCACCCACCATATGCAATCTGCTTTATTTAGTCTATTGATTTAAATGTTAATCTTATCCCAAAACATCCTCACTCAGAAAAATAACTAAATAGGCATTCCATAACTAAGTTGAACTGACACATAAAATGAACTATCATGGTTCTGAGTAAAGAGGAGATCTAGGGACCGTCAATGTCTAGCTTAAGAGCCTGGAAAGAATCCTCCAAGCTAAATACTGTTCAACTACAATGGATGTGTTGTAATTCTCCTTTAGGTGGTTTGCCTCTACATGAAAAACACTAGAGATATCAGGTGAGAGCCCAGGGTACTGAGGAAAGATATACTAGTATCTTTAATATTTTCTCCATTTTACCATCATTATAGCCTCAGGTACAACTGCTATATTGATAACAAGTTTTTGATGTAGAACACAGACTAGGTCAGGGACTTTTATCCTCTCCAGAATTTTTAATAATAAATAGGAATGAGTACTTATAAAAATTGCTATAATTTTCTGTTGTATCAGAAATGATATAATTATTATTTTCATAAATGTATTCATTATATTTATAGAAAATAATGCATTCAAATTAGAAGTGATGACACTAATTTCTCAAGACAGAAATTTTACTGATACTCAATCTCCTGAAGCTATGATGTTCATAAATCTGTATCTCAATTGTATACATTAAAATCAAATAAAAAATAAAGCCAAAGTTTTGTTATTTAATCTCTGTATTATTTTACACTTATAGTTAATGTTTGAATTTTAATTTATATATGATGGAACATTCAAAGCAGTTTCAGTTTCTAACCTTTAGAGCTGTCTCCACATGCTTCAGATGTCCCTGTGTTCTCCATACCCTGTGAAGAAGGATTCTTTGAGCCCGTTCACTGGGTGATTATGTAGGGTGTATGAGAACCACACTCAGCATCCTTTTTTTCCAAAGAAGTCTCCCTTTTAGTCTTCAATCTTTCTCTGAAGTCTAGACTTCTTTCCCATTGTGAGGAATGATGGGCTCATGAGAACTTAGCTGGCCTTAGGCTGCCTGTCAGTGTCTGTACCCATTCAGTCTGGAACATCTGGGTCACTGTCAGCATCAAATCACTGAGAAAGTTCTTCTCCTTTAATTCCTATTGAATAAGAGGTGATGTGCTAAAGTATTTGCTTGGGAGACCCAGGTTCCCATTAGCAATACAAATACAAATACAAAAGTAGCAAATGTTCTGCTTGACATTGGCCAAACCTCAAAGTGGGTCTTGCAGATTGACCAGAAGGTTCATGCATCCTTGAGAAGACAGTTCTCAATAAACCAAAGAGAAATTTGTTCTATGCTGTGGTATTGAGATGTTGTGACCACATACCATACTCAGAGAGGTACACAGAAATGTCATCTTTTCTTCCAATTCTTTAATACTTTCTTCAAGTTCAGAAAGAAGAAAACCATTTTTTATTTTTTATTTTATTTTTTGCATCCCAACCAAAAGCAGCTTTGCTCACTTTTTTAGGAGGAGATATTTTAATAAAAGTCAAGTCATATTTGACCACTTAAAATTCTTGAAGGTCTTAAAAGTGCTAGGAATTCATATACCTTTTTCAAAAGTACTGTAACATGAAAAAATGTAAAAAAGGCAAGTTAATAAAGAGTTCTAAAAACTTGGAAAAAGTAAACTGATAGTAAGTTTAGTTTCATTACAGAATATATAAATAGATAAATTTCAAACATTTAGGTTTATTTGAAAAATAATGATATAGTATGGGGAGAATCAGCAATTTTAGTTGCAAAAGTGATATTAGCCAAATGTTGGCTACATTTCAAACACAGTTTTTAAAAATACTTTTATAAGAAAGTTTACTTAACATGCTTGACTGTTTCTGAGTATCCATCCAGACTCTCTGAAGAACAATAACAGAGAAAAAAAAATCTCTCAATGAGAATAATGCTCTACCTACTGGTCTTTGCAAATTTGAAAAGCCTCATTAAAAGCTTATATGCCATATGTAAGCTTCATTCTTAATTATTTTGCACATTATTTTAATCTTTATTGTGTAGTCATTAATTAGAAACTTTGAACTTGGCAGCTGCAACACATGCACCATTAGGACTTTTAACAGCACATTCAATTTTGCTTCTCATGCAAATTAATTGCAAAGTCAGGTACTATTATGCATTTCCTGAAAGATATAAGAAACACATTGCTTATTCTTGCTTACAGCCAATAAGGAACTTTTAGCACTTTGAAAATTCAACATACTCCAACATATCTTTAGAAATTTGCCATTTAGTGGAACCAAATTTGGCATTTGTTTCTATAGGACCATGTAGAAACCATGACTTACTAAGGTGGTTTCACTGTACCAAGTTTGTTAATTCATTGTGCTTATAACAAAACACATAGTTGCATGTGCATTTTATTATTTCTTAATTCATTGAATAATTTATTGAATATTCATAATATTTAAAATACTATAATATTAAATATCACAATCAATATTTAATCATTAAATAAATATTGCTGAATTTCAAATAAATATTAAATATTAATATAACATTTCAATATTAAAATATTAATGATATTAAAAAATACTGAAAATAATTTTAATACAAAATGACTAATTGTGACTTACTGTATATGAATTGAATGCAACCATTTGAGTTCAATCATTTGTAACTTCAAGTGGTAGATGGTAAGGAAAGTTATTCTACTTTTAAAGAGTTGTTTTCTGTGGAGAGCAGTCTGTGCCCTGCTCTGAGTCACTACATGCTGCACAGAACAGTAGTTCTTAGATTAGGCCTAAACCCACATGACTCAATTTTGTAAAAGAGTAGTTTGCTATAAACTATTCCATGTCAGTTTAAGTGCTGAAGTGGAAAGACTGTACACTTTGTTTGTACAGGTAAACAACCACAATCTGCTTAGAATGACCATAAGGCACAAACTGATAAATTAATCATGCTGATCAAAAATGAGTACTAGAGAACTTACTAAATCAATCAGAAGCATGTGGATGCATGGATTTATCAAACTCATACTGGAAAATCCAGGCCATGAACTTATCAAACAAACCAGACTGGTAAGTGAAGCAACCTCCTCACTTGAGTCCCATAAAAGGAAGAGCTCCCCAAGATTGGACACCACAGTACCCTAACCTTATCACCTGGTCACTCTTCATCATGACCTTGCCCAGGAAAATCACCACAGTGACAAACTTCCTCATCTCTCTCATTTGGCTTAAGCAAAGTATGGTTTCCCCTGCATATGATGACCATGCATGGTTCCCTGCAAGCTGACATCTCAGGCTGACACTCCAAGCTGATACTCTGAAACTGCTATCCATGCAGACACCAGTCTGAATTAAGTTCATACACATTGACAACTTGGTGCCTTAAACCAGCCCAGTTCTTTGTCTAGTTCCTAATCTCATCTGACCACTTACAGTGAATCTTTTCATTCATATTTAAATCATGACACCCTAAAGTGTGTGTGTGTGTAAAGTTAGACAGCAGGAAATATTAATAATGCTAGAATATTCAATGAAAAGTGTTGTCTTATTTGGAAGAAAAGAACTGAAATTCTTTGGGACAAAAGACATGAGGAAAAAATGCCATACATACACATTGGAAAATGTATAAAATTGGATGATACAAGCCTTCAAATAAACTTCTATCACCAAAATTACATACAGATAAAATAATGAATATATGGAAATAATCTAATGAATTTGCCCAAAACAAGAATGTAGGTCCTATAATTTTTTTTTTCCAATGATAGTGAGACAGTATTTCTGATCCTTCTGAGTCTGCCTTGTGACAAACAGGACATCACCGAGAGAATGAAGGCCAAACATGTGTATTCATCTTTGAAGGAAACTGCACGTACAATCTTGGTCTCATTACCAATGTTAGTTATCTGACAGTCTGAGCAGGAAGGCCACAGATGTGGAATCCACAGGGCTGTTAATGAGATCTACACATTATTGGTATCTATCTAAAGAGACAGAGGTAAAGTTGCACAGCTGTGCCGATATGCATTTTCTTGAATATCCCCTTCAAAATAAAGAGCAGCAAATTCCCTGGGCCATCAAATTGAACAATCTTCTTTAATATTCTTTGCATTAGCTATCTCTATTGAGGAAGAACTCAGCCCACACATCATGCTGATCTGACTCCAACGCCATTCTGAAGTGTCCTGTTGCTAAGTGAAAAATCTACTACTGTTGTTCTCTATCAGATCAAAGGACACATCATGTCCCCAACACGACTCTTTGATAGTTCCCAGACCAGCATGTTTGTTTACTTCTTTCCTTCAATTCTTGTTACTTCTTTTGGTCACTTGAAAACCTGAAAGCCCCCCCACCACTTCTATTTCTTATTTTATTTTCAGTTCTAACATATAATGAGTTGCCAAGTTCTATAAATTCTATCTTTGAGGTGCTTCTCGAAGTCCTTTTGCTTTTTCTTCTCTGCAGATAAAGCCTCTATACTTTAATTACTTCTCACTAGACGGTGCAAATAGCCTCCTATCTGGATCACTCTGCATCCAGTTTCTCTGAATTTTAACCTGGCCCAAACACTTATGATAACTTTCATTTGTAGTTTCACTGCTCAGCTGCAGGTAATATGAAGCCTGTGTCCAATTGAATGACATCCCTTTGGTGTGGCAGTCTGGGGAGTCTGTCTTCTTTTACTTTGTATATGAAATGACACAGTGAAATCAAACTGTTCCTTGTTCTCTGAATAGTCTCTCGATATACGTGGTTTCACAGTTTTTGCTAGCTATTCTTTTTACCAACATTAACCTAAAATCTGCTTATCTAAAC
Source organism: Marmota marmota marmota (assembly GCF_001458135.2). Classification (NCBI taxonomy): domain Eukaryota; kingdom Metazoa; phylum Chordata; class Mammalia; order Rodentia; family Sciuridae; genus Marmota; species Marmota marmota. The sequence continues at coordinate 4,318,808 of NW_026000093.1, read as the reverse complement.
TCTGTACAATTTCCAGGATGTTCAGAGATGTCACATGACAGTGACAATGAACACAAAAGCAATCTCAACACCAGCATGTTGACCATGGTCCAGGTGCTCAAATAAACATTTTGCAGTCTTTGGCTCACTTTGCATTGAAAAAAATCACATTGTGGGTGTCATTATCTTTACTCCTTTTACAAAAGAAAGCATTTGCTACTTGAAAGTGTTAAAAATTTTTTGGAGCTCTTTTAAACGTCTCCTAATACTTATTAAATTCTGCCCAGAGTGCCGTTAATTCTGTAGGTGCTTCATCTTCCTGGCTAACTGGTAATTTCATTGAGAGAAGAACCAGTCTAATTTTTATGGGCTTTTTATGCAGCTAATGTTTGGCACATACAGTGCTTATCATGTTTGATACACACACCACGAGTCTTCTCATCATAGTGTATAAAACTACAGATAGTTTGACTTATCATTTTTTAAACTTTATAATAGTCCAAAAGTGATATACTTTGAGTAGAAGCCACATTTTGGATTCTGGATTTTGGTCACCTAGGCTAGTTATATGTGATCTGAATCTCAGTTCCCAATCAGCTATAAGATCACTAGGGAAAACAATTCTTGATGTCTAATAGGTTGGACTATTGGTATTAGACAATAAGTATTAAATGCCTTTCCAACTTACAATGCTTCCAATTTATGATGTATTTCTGAGGATTTACCTCCATCATAAGTCAAGAAGCATCTGTATTCAACCTCCTTTTATCCTGATTTATACCTGACAATATCTTATCCATGTCAAATCTTCATTCCAAGCATCACATTTTCTGTGACATCTTTGATTTCCCTATATACATTTGGCCTTTCTCTCAAACATTATAATTTGATAACTTATGTTTTAGTTATTCATATGCTAGTTTTAATCTATTTTCCCTCCAAACACATCCACTAACCTAAAAGCTTCTTAAATTACTAATCCTGTCTACTTACCTTTTTACCTTCCCCATAATAAACAGCACTACATTTGCATAATATTTGCTAAAATTTATTTTAATTGAAATGAACTATCCAACTTTCTTGTCATGGATATTAATCATAGTAAAAGGCTTAGCTAATGTCATAAAAGACCTCAACACATTAAGACTTAAAGGACAAAGTTCTTTATTTCTCCCCTATGTAAGAATTTGTGATGAATCTTATACATCATTGAGCAGCTCAGAAATCTCTGTTTCACAAAGACATTCACAGACATAGGCTATCAATGACTTTTCTCTTTGGAATGTGGATTTCTCAAGGTCCTTCTGGTTTCTCCAGCCAGTAAGAAAGGAGAAAATAGCAGGGCAGGGTACACTCAAACGACTTTGCACTCAAACGGTAGCATTTGCTACCTCCACTCACCCTGCATTGACTGTGAAGTCACATGGCCACATCTTGCTGTAAAAAGGACTGAGAAATAGAGTCTCCATATAGCCTAAATCCCAATTCCAAGCTACGATTCTGCAAATATGAAGGAAAGAACATATTTATGGACAATTAGTGGTATTTGCCCGTTAACCAGACTCACACTTCTTCATATAATAAATCACATGCATTCCTTACTAAAGTAAGGCAATTTGAATACAATCATTAAATTTAAAATTTATGTGTGATGAGAAGACATAGTTATTATGCTATGATAACTTTCAAATGAAAGGCAAATGACCTGTTTCCCCTACATTCTTTCTTCCACACACATAGATATCTGTGGTGAAAGGCCAGACCATAGTGTAACAACAATAAAGAGCAGGAAAGCATGGAAAAACACTAATGATTTAATTTCATAATACCTATTAAATCTTGCTGGTCAGGAATTACACATCTGTTTGGCCCCAACTGTAAGGTCTTTTCAGAGTTAACCTCTCTATTCCTTCCTTGTGTTGAATTCTAGATAAACCCCTCTTCTGTTCTTCTGGGCTCTTGACTTGGTTGCTAGGGGATTTTTCATTGATCTTGATATTTCATTTTATATCTGTGTTGGATGTTGGAAATTATGCATCTTTTAACAACCTATTCCTGGGTGTTGTGGGTTGAATAGTGACCACCCACACCCACACCAATATATATATATATTATATGTGTGTGTGTGTGTGTGTGTGTGTGTGTTCATGTCCTAAACCTTGGAAACTTTGAATATAACCTTATTTAGAGAAAGCATTTTACCTATCCAATTAAGGATCTGAGGATGAAATCATCCTGGATCATCAAAGTCCTTAGAAAATGACAACTGTAGTTTTCAGAGACAGAAAAAGAGAAGACATGGATACAGATAAAAAGAAGGTAGAATCAGAAACTAGAGTTATAGACACAGGGTAAGGAGTGACTGGAGCTACCAAAATTCAGAAGAAGCCAGAAGATTCTCCTCTAGAAACTTCACAGGGAGGATGGCCCTGCCTATAGTTGATTTTGGACTTCTGACTTTCAGAACTAAAAGAAAGAATAAATTTCTATTGCTTAAGAACTCGATTTGTAGTTATTACAACATGCATAGAAATTTAATTAACTATGCAAACTTAAAAGCATTAAGATCAGTTTTAGAGTTGAAAAATCCCAGACATTTTCAGTCCTGGTTTATAAGTTTCAAATGTAGCAAAAATTTATAAGGTGTTTCATACTCTGCTATTGCTTCCTCCAGGTGGCACCAGCTACAACTCGGGTAATGCTGTCATTACCCTTGCTAAGCTTCTCGAGTCCTAGTTAAGGCCAAGCCCTTCATGGCTCATTTGCCCACATGGACCCTGAGCTACCCTTCCATTTCTTGGCTTGAATAAGAAGCCACATCAGATAAACCACAAAAGTGCTTCCTTTGTGGCACTATGGGACTGAAAGATGAAACCTACAATTAATGTGCCAAGAGAAAGTCTAGAATAATGGGAAATGGAATGGGAGGAAGCCAGACTGATGGATTCCCTCTCTCTGTCCCTTTTGTGGAGTGTTGTGAAGTATGGTAACAGTCCCTTCCGTCAATGAGCTTTCTTTGAAGCTCATCCGGAAGCAATAGGCATCTTTCATTTTTGCTTGCTTTGTTTCTTTTTTTCATCACGTTCACCACCCTGGGCTTGCACCTTCCAAAGTAGTATCCACACTTTATTCCTGGCATCAAGCTCTAGGTTCTAGAGGAACTGGTCTCTGTGGTAGGTTTTTGGTCTATTGCCTTCCACTAATTCTATGTGTCAGTAGCCAGTTGAAGTTTTCTTCTGGAATTAGTGACTATGATTGCTTAATTTTATTTCTTCCCTACTCATCTCAAGTCATTCAAATTACTTAATAGTCATTTGAATGTATTTGGTTTAAGGGAGATAAGTCAGAATTTCACATCTTGTTACATAGGTTTCAAAAGTATTTGGTTTTTCCAACTGTGTAAGTACCTAATATTTGATATTTGTTGTTTTCCTTCTATTGATGCTTATAATTTGGCTAATCTTAGATTTCTATATTTTCTCTGAAGAATTATTATTTTCAGAGTACATGTTTTCTTCATGGAAATAAAATAGATTATAAATATAGTATATATTTGATATATCTGTATTTCAGTTCTAACTTCTTATATTACTTTGACACATTAATAAACTTGTTAAAGTTTCATTTTCATTTTTAAACAATGGTCAAAAACTATACATCCTGTATTATTGAATAAACAATTTTTACAAATATCCACTAAATAAAAGACATTTGGCAAATTTAGAATAAGTAATGGTTTTGTTTTAAAGTCTCATGAGCTATAATAGTTCAACTAGTTTTCAACTAGTAATTAACAACCCAATAAAATTAAGATTAGAAGTAATTTGTATGTGTTCTCAATAAATTTAATTACTAATACTCATCTTAAATCTCTATTAGTTATTCAATTCCAATACAAATAAAGTATTTCCCCAGCCCCCAGTAGAAAATGCCATGGTTTGGATATGGCTTGAACATGTCCTCCAAGGGTTTTTGTGTGGAAATTTATTCTCCATTGCAAGTCATTAAGGAGTAGAATATAATAGGACTATGGTGTTTAGATGTGGGCCTTTGGACAGTGATTAGGATTAGATGATGTCATCAGGTTGGAATCCCCGTGATTGAATTCTGGTGGTATTTTGAAAAGAGGGAGAGAGACCAAAGGCACCACCCTCAAGCTCCCTATCTCTGCATGTGGTATCCTCTGCACCTTGGAACTTTGCCAGTAAGAAGACCATTGCCAGATATAAGCTCACAAACTTCTAGAAATGTGAGCAAAATAAGCATCCTTTTGTTATAAAGTTACCCAGTCTCCTATTTTTCATTCTAATAATGCAAAATGGACTAATAGGAGGAATAAGTACTTATATGAAGTAAAACTAAAGTATGTATGCAAGGAATAAAAAGGTTATTGGAAAAAACAAGGCATGTAAGATAGCAAGTTATCTTAGATGGAAGAAAGGAAGGCAATCCAACAGGCATTTTGGTAAGAAGGTGATAGAAGAACAGCATGTGAGAGAATGATCAGTGTGTTGTTTAAAATTCAATAATATAAAACTTTTATGTGGCATAAATGCTGACAAAATCTAGCCAGTTCTTGCAATAGACTTTTTTTTTAAAAAAAGTTTGTATTATTTATTCAAAGACTTGAACCCTAAAATTTTCTACAAAGATAGCACTGGAATAGTTAAATTATGTAGAAATTAAAATCTGAAAATCCTATTAATCCTCATTCCAGGAGACCATTGGTTAGTTTTCAGCTTTTATCAGCTTCTGGGGTTTCTTCATGCCATTTCTCTCTGACAGGTGCTGATATTTTTCCTCTCTCTTCTCCTGGTAGATATTGTCACTGCTTTTTTCCTCTTCACCTTCAATTTCATTACAGAAACTTAGCACTCTGGCATGCTTTATGTTTATACAGGTGCAAATATAAAATGTGTCTCATGAATGCCAGAAATGATATAATTTTCTTTTATTAGTTACAATAAAGTTTCATCTATTGCCATTATAACCACTTTAATAAAAGGTGGAAAGAATAGGAAAAGAGACACTTTGGGCACTTCAGCAAATATTCTTTCAATTCTACCTACTATGTAAAAGTTGCATAATCATTAATTAGTTATTTTAATATCTAGAAATTGAGAAAACAGCCTCTACCTCAGAGCAAAGCCTGTCCAAGGAAGGGGCATGACCCTTGTTCTTGGAAAGACCCACAGAGCACTCATAGGCACATACCCACCCTGCTGAGTTGTTTATCTACAAATAATGGGAGAGATCTGCTGCGCCAGGTGTCCCTGACTCAGTCAGGTTAGGTGAGGACCCATAGCAACCCCCTAGCAACCACCAATCCGCATGAGACAGGGAAAATACCTGGGATGACCCTCCCAGTAGTTTATGGTGGTTGATAATATGTTGGGAAACCAAGTAGTTCAGTACTACTCCCCTCATGGCTTAAACCAATCAGTTCAAACAAATCCCCCTCTTGTACTAACCAATCACCCTTACTCAACTTGTTCCCACCAGTGAATGTGCTAATCAATGTTAATAATTGTTTTATGATTTTCCTGCAGTGTGTGATGATTTGCTAAGATATGCTATGATGTATATGAAGTCCCTGCCTTCCCCAAAGAGTGTATAAAACTGCTGTAAACCCTGGGCTCAGGGCCTCTCAGCGAAACCAGTTGCTGTGTGCACGCCTGGAGGACTGAGCTAGCTCGCAATAAACACCTCTTTGCTGCTTACATCGATCTTGGTCTCTGGTGGTCTTTTGGGGGTCCCGAATTCGAGCATAACAAAATCAGTTGATGTCTATACTGAATAGCCATGTATTTTTCAAATCACTGTTCTCTTCAGATACAGAGATGAAATAGACAGATGAGGTGTTAGCCCATTTAACTTTATAGAGATATTCAATGTGGCAAATTTATTATCATTTAATTATTTTTCTCCACACTGAACTTATACCAAAGATTGGAGTCTTTATGAAAGTTAAATTAAAATGCTTCAAACACATTTTTTAATATTTTTAAGTTGTTGATGGACCTTTATTTTATTTATTTGTATATGGTGCTGAGAATCAAACCCAGTGCCTCATGCATGCCAGGCAAGCAGGCTACCACTGAGCCATAACCCCAGCCCCTAAAACACATGGTTTTTAAAGTAAAAAAAAAAACTTAGTCTACAATTTACCAAATAAGGTGATTAAAGGTGGGTTTTATCTATGAGTAATGTAAGTTCTCTGAATTTTGTATTTTCTTGTAATGCTAATTAAATGCTTACTTTGCCAAATTTTTAAAGAAATGTTTTCATCATTGTTTTTTTCTTGATGATAATCATGAAAAATTATTTATTCATTTCTTTTTGACTTCCTAGAAAAGAGGACCCTAATGCGTATCTGAAGTCAGGTTTCATAATTAATGAATTTTTAGGTATGACACAAAAAAGCATGATCTATGAATGAAAGATTTGATAGGCTGGGTTTCCTTAATTTAAGAATTTCTGCTCTGCAGAGCATTGCTAAGATAGTGAAAAGACAAGTCACAGATGGAGGCAAAATGTATGCAAAAACATCTGATATAAGAATGTATAAAGAGCTCTTAAAACTCAACAATAAAAAGATAAACAACTCAACTGAAATTAGACCCAAACCTTACAATATTTGTCAAAGATACACAGATAACAAATATAGAAAAATATGTTCTACATCATATGTCATCAGGGATATGAAAACTAAAACAAAATTGAGATACCTCTGTATGCCTATTAAAAAGGACAAAATAGAGAATACTGGAAAACTCAAGTGTTGATGAGAATGTGAAGCAAAAGGAACTCTCATTAGTGGAGTGGGAATGTAAAATAGTATAGCTACTTTGGAAAGCTATTTGGTTATTGATTTTAAAAACTTAGCATATTTTCACCATCAGGAGGTTGGATATAATAAAATAAGGAAGGAATCCCCAGCACCACAGTCAGAGTGGTCCCTTTGTGAGCAAAGTGGAGGGATAAGGGAATTAAAGAAATTCATACTTTTAGGAGGCCTGAGGTGTGTCTTGGTATAGAATGTTTAGAGATCAAGAACATTGCCCAACTAAGTTGAAAGGCACACTGCACAATACCCTTGTGTGGGAAAAATAAGCTGTCCTTTCCCCAGCAGCATGTGGAGGACAGAGGAAGGAACAATTTTGCAGCTATGGCATGGGAGCTGGCAGCTGGAGTAGCTGATTCCTAGAAAACCCCAAGTTTGGCCTGAAATATAGGCTTGGCAAACACAAACTGCATGATATAGAGTGAGCCTAAAGGACAAAGAGAAAAATAAAAAATGATTTACATGGAACAACTGGTCATGGAAACCCACCCACCTCTCCCCCTTCTACTCCAATCCAGCTACTTACAGGACTGGCTGGGAGAGATGGGCCTAGCTAGGAATGCTAGAGGGTGTGGGGCAGGAGAAATTGAGTCTGTGGACTGAACCCAAGACTAGGAAATGTAAAGTATGCAGGTGATGTAGTGGACTAAGGATCTTCCACCATACAAGTGGAACCCAGGGTAGATTCCTGGGGTGCAGTCTTCAAGTGTGGACTGGCAATTGCTGGGCCCTGGAGGTGTGCTGATTTAAAATCTTCTGACCAATTGGCACTCAGCAAAGAGCCTGGAGTCCACCTAAGCATAAACCATGCCTCCAGGAATTCCACCTATGGGATTACCTTTCTCACTTCTGAAATCTGAAGAATGGAGCATCATGCTCCAAATGGCTCCACCTAACACTGCTGAGAAGCTGAGAATCTTTTGAATTCCAATGGAAGCAACTATTAACTTTTTAGTGATTTTTTTCTCTCTCTCTCTTTGTATTTTTTTCCTTTTATTTATTTTTTCTCTGTTTAATTGTGACCTTAATGATTCATGGACATTTATACATATTCACATTTGCTTCTTTTCTCACTTCTAGCATTTTTTTTATTGGTTGTTCAAAACATTACAAAGCTCTTGACATATCATATTTCATACATTAGATTCAAGTGGGTTATGAACTCCCATTTTTACCCCAATTACAGATTGCAGAATCACATTGGTTACACATCCACATTTTTACATGATGCCCTAGTAGTGACTGCTGTATTCTGCTACCTCTTCCTTCCTGGATAAGTTTTTTTAATCCAGGTTACTAGCCTATGTCTCTTGATTGGTGAATTTAAGCCATTAACATTTAAGGTTACTATTGAAATATGGTTTGTACTTCCAGTCATGTTTATTTGTTTATTTATTTTAGTTTGGCTCATTTTTCCTTTTTGGTTATATTTTTTGTTCTTCCCTTTACTGAGTTACCTCCCAATGTTAGTTTTGGGTGCTGTTTTTCAATTCCTCTTCTTGTAGTGTTTTGGTCAGAATGCCTTGCAGTGCTGGTTTTCTGGCTGCGAATTCTTTTAACTTTTTGTTTATCGTGAAATATTTTAATTTTATTGTCAAATCTGAAGCTTAACTTTGCTGGATACTATATTCTTGGTTGGAATCCATTATTTTTCAGCGTTTGAAATATGTTGTTCCAGGATCTTCTTGCTTTCAACGTCTGTGATGAAAAATCAGCCATTAACCTAATTGGTTTACCCCTGAATGTAATCTGCCTTCCTTCTCTCGTAGCTTTTAATATTCTCTCCTTGTTCTGTATGTTGGATATCTTCATAATTATGTGTCTTGGAGTTGGTCTATTATGGTTTTGTATGTTTGGGGTCCTGTAGGCTTCCAGGATTTGGCAATCCATTCCATCTGTCATATCTGGGAAGTTTTCTTGGATTATTTCATTCAATAGGTTTTTCATTCCTTTGGTTTGAACCTCTATACCTTCTTCTATCCCGATGACTCTCAAGTTTGGTTTTTTATAACATCCCATATCTCTTGGATAGATTGCTGGTAATTTTTTAGCATCCTTTCTGTGTTGACTATATTCTTTTTCAAGTTGATACACTTTGTCTTCATTATCTGATGTTCTGACTTCTATTTGATCTAGTCTATTTGTAATATTCTTGTTTGAGTTTTTAATTTGGTTTATGGTTTCCTGCATTTCTAGGATTACTGTTTGATTTTTTTTTAATATCTATCTCCTGGTGTAACTTGTTCTTTGCCATTTGAATTTGCCTATTTAACTCGTTTTCAAAGTATACTTTCATTGTTTGGACTTGCTGTCTAAAGTCTTCTCTAAGATTCCGTTCCATCTGAGTTAGGTATGCCTTGAGTTCTTTCTCTGTCCATTTTTATGATGCCTCTAGGTTCTCCTGTGAATTTAAGTTGTCCTGCATTGTTTGTAATCCTTTTTTCCCTTGTTTTTTCATGGTGCTCACGTTGCTTTCCAACTCTGTTTGACTGTTGTGTTTCTGTTTTCTTCTTTAAATTTGTTTTGGTTTTTATAGTTCCAATATCTCTCCTTTGTGTTGGGAGACAATGTTTAGAGATGTTGGATTTAATTGTGATTTAAGGTAAATTCATTAGTTTAATTAGAGGCCTACAGAATTTGATGACATATATAGAATTGAGGTTTGAACTTAGGATTTTATGTTGAGGTCGGGCGCTTTGATGGTATGGAGGTTAGTATATGTTAGCTTCTTTGGGGGGTTGCTCAAATGCAGGCAGATATTAACAAGAGAATAGACAGGAGTACTTGGGGGTAGTTAAAGGCTTAGGCGGACTATGGACCGATTCGTAGTATTCATCTATTTGCATTTAGTAAGTTGTATGTAATCTGGGTGGTCATGCTTAAGAGGAAAGATGGGGACAAGGTAAGGAAGCAAACCAAGAAAGAGAGAGGGAGAGAGGAAAGAAAGAGAAGAGAATAGAAAAGAAAAGGAAATGATAATTTAAAAAATAATAAAATGCAGTAAAATAGAAATTACATTTAAAAAATAATAGTATAACTGTAGAAAAGAAAAAAAATTAAAATTAAAAAAAAAGGGACACTGTTTGGCTTCTATTTTCTTCACTTCCAGGAGGTGGTGCTGTGCCTTCCGGGCCAAGATTTTGCCCTCTGGCTGTAGGAAACAGTCCATGTGAGGCCACTCCCTCCTCCCCCCACTGGTGTCTCTCAAAACCTGTTAGCTTAGGTTAATTCCTGGTTTCTAGTCCCCTGGCTTCTCCTGTCAGCCAGGTCTATCCCCATGTGATACCTCTTGGCAGTTCAAACTACACTCTGTGCCTGCAGTTTCCAGGACGTGGAGCCGAGGCTTTTGGGAACTGGCACCTTATTGTTTTGATTCCCTTCACTAGCCACTCCTCCTAGAGCTGGAGAAACATGTTTCGTTTTCGTCGCTGGTGGGAGGGAGGAGTTGGGGGTCAGGTGCCTTTGCCTTTCCCCCACGCCTCTACTCACTGTCACTCTGTTAATCATGCCCCCGGAAAGCCGGGGAGATATTTTATGTGATTTCCCCGCTGTATGGAAGATGGTCTTAATGTCACAGACCTGTTCTATCACTGAATGAGCTGCGATCAGTCGATAACTGGTGATGGTGACGTCAGCTCTCCAAGATGGTGGCCGCTGGCTTCCTCGGTGGTCTGACCGGTGTGGAGGACCGAACTGGACCACTTCCTTCCCCCATCTCAAACCCATTATTCAGCACTGAGCACAGTGAGGGCACAGCCGGCAGGAGCCCGCAGAATCAGCAGCGCCGTATCTCTGCGTTGCTAGCTCACCGTTTCCCAGTGAGCGCCGCAGTCTCTAGCAGCGGGGCGAGTCGCTGAATAAACAGCTTGACTCTGTGCGGACAAATCGCTCGTGGTTGAACCCCAGTAACCTATTCTTGGGCGATGGATATCCTTCCTCTAGGTTTTGGTGCACCCCAATTTTGCTGGAAATTCCTAACAAGATAGCTTTTGGCCGTTCTAACTCGTCATTCACCCGCACAGTGACGCAGTACACAGGAGTGATGCACTCCATTCGCCTCCATCTTCAGGATTCCTTCTGTCCACTTCTAGCATTTTTAAAGTGAGTTATTTTTAATGGATCTGTATTTTGAGGAGTAGGATGTTTAATTAGTATACTTCAGTTTTGTATTTTTATATATATATATATATATATATATATATATATATATATATTTTTTTTTTTTTTTTT